>NC_080671.1:205261396-205861396 GCF_030247195.1 Topomyia yanbarensis | reverse complement strand
TGTTTGGCGACGGAGACTCCAGACACACCCGCACGGCTTAACACTGGGACATGAAATGACGACGATCAGCTTTTCTTGGTCTTGTGTCACTGCTGATTCCAGCGGAAATATTCCTCTCCATTTCTCTATGTGACATTTGTCGATGTAGAGTTTAAGCGGAAATGTCTCTCTCATTTTCATTTTCGTTTGTCGTTTGACATTTCTCGATGCGTCATTTTTCGGTGCATCGTTTTTTCAAAAGGGCGTGTGACGGTTTATTTGTAAGATGTGTCAAAATGTGAAGTGTGTTTAATCTTTGCATTCGACATGTACACGCAAAAATTGAAACGTTACACAACTTCACTGTGGGGATTGAATTTTTCATGAATCGGTTTAAACTCGATTCATGAAAAATTCTAAACTATCACTTCTATTAAGAAGTTTTCTAGAGACTGAACTGATCTGGTAGTTTAGCTTGAAAGAACTTCAAGACGTACTAAACGGCACATAATTCCAAACTAAATTTACGCAAGTCGCACCACTTGCCAAAGCGGGAGACTTGAATCCAAAACTCATACTACATTATAACGACAGCGTTTCCTGTCAGACAAATTGATCAGACACCAACGAAATTTTGGCAAATGGTCTCTAGAGAAGTTCTTGTCCATCGTCTCTACGCTAGCTGTCCCACAGGGAAACATTCAAAAAGATTATATCTTGTTATGACAAAAACTAGAATAATCTTACATATATCGAGATAGATGTTTGACGATAATTATTGGCTAAGTTTCTTAAGGCTAGGACATTATCGGTGAAACGATTTCTGTAGCTGCCTATGTTCGTGCTTTACAGCATAGTAACCGACGAAAATCGGATGCATAGCTTGCGTAGTATTGTCAGAATAGGGCGCATTTCCTCACTCACAATTTGCATGAGCCCATGAATAAGGGATAATTTCAAGTTACCTTGAAATGTGCCGCGCCCTCAGCTCGCGTTACTTTTGGGTGACCGTTTCATGCAAATGTCTGAACTACTACGAGATTCTTAGAGAGACCTTTTATTTGACAGTTTTGTGAGATTACGATACACGCTGGACATGACCGATACTTATCAATGATACAGATTCAGTCAGCACACCTTCCAGGGCTTATTGTTGTTTGATTTTGTGAGCCAAGCTCTTCGTAACTGGTGTCGTTCATTGCTAGTGATTTTGCTTGGGCGTGGACAAATCTATGATTGCTGCCCGTCATGCTGTGCGATTTTCCAAACTCGGCCAACGGTGATTGCCACAAAGTGGGTTTTGTTTGCATCGTCCATGGAATCTCTTGCCTGCATGCATGGTCGATTTGTCTCGTTCTGTCAACGATTTTGGAAGAACTCTTGCTTGACGAGAGCGCGAAAGTGGTTTTAAACTCCAGAGCGTTTTATTCCTCATTCATCAGTGACTTAGCTGCCTTAAGCTGTAGTTCAGTGTATTCGAGCTGCTAACCGCGCGGTTTGTATGTCTGCTGCGTCTAGAACCTCTCAGTAGAGGCTTGTCGAGAACTGCTCCGCTAAACACTGAATGCCAGTAGTGTTACTGTTGTCCTGGGAACTACAGCTCCGTGCCGTGTTTTTGCCTGCTGAAATCATACACTGCTCCGTGTTTTCTTCGTACTTTCTGGTCCTCCTTTTTTTTCAATTCGTTTATTTGATAAGGCAGGTTTGCGTTAGCTTAAAGGTGCCAATTTTGTTTTGTTTTACATTTTAAATTACTTAAAACAAGGGGATTACATATTGACTTTTGAAATTAAACTAAGGCGCATTTATAGCTATACATATACACAAGGGGGTAATATAATTTTCGTAAGATTAGGGGGTCATTTAGTTTTTATGGCAATATGGTTTGACATTTTTAGCAATGAGATTATTGGAGCAAATAATGTTTAACTAAGGGGGAAAATTTTTACGACTATCTTAAAAGTAGAAATAATTAGAGGGCGTGATTAAATTTTGTAAATATTCGGAGACATTAATTAGAGTTATTTTATGTGGTAGTAGAGTTGGGCATTTGCAACGAGATCATATAATATAATAGTTAAAACTAGAAAAGGCAAGAAGAGCTAAATGCTTCATGAAGATATTTGGGGGGGAGGGGGGAGGGGTGTTACTTCTGTGTATAAGAGTCAGGGGAAGTAAGGTGGACAAACATGGTAGGGGGAGAACATTATTTCAGTTTCAGACTTCGGGAGATCAACGGATGGATTACAGAATCAGGGTGGCCTTCATCAGGAAGAATCATGTACTGGGACGCCGGGTGGTCGTTCTCAAGATGGCAGGGGTTTCTCCAGACGATTTCGTAGTGCGGCTCAGATGTTGATCGGCTACATTTCGAGTTGTGCGTGTGATGTTCGTGCTTTAGGTCCCGTGTTTGTTGGCTCATTCGACAGGGATGTTTTGTGTCGCCTTGGAGTCGCATCAAACCATCGTGGGTGTATGGTACAGGTGGAAGAGAGCGTTTCTGAGAATGATAAGGAAAAAGGGGCAGTTAAAGTTGGATATTGGTGGTTTTTATGAAGGTGTATATAAGGGACATATAGAGGACATCGCGGCTTGCCAACACATCTCGAACCGGGACGTTGGGTGGTCTTCCTCGGGCCCGGAGGGTGTCCATAAGCCGAGACCTGGCGGAACTGTACTCGGTGCACGCCCAGACTATGTGCTCTATATCGTGATAACCGTCGCCACAAGCGCAGATACCACTCTCCACGAGCCCAATACGTCGGAGATGTGTATCCAGCGTGTAATGGTTCGCCATGAGTCGGGACATCACACGAATGAAGTCACGACCCACATCCATCCCCTTGAACCAAGGTTTCGTCGATACCTTAGGGACTATCGAATGTAGCCACCTTCCTAGCTCCCCATTGCTCCACGAGGTTTGCCAACTTTCGAGGGTTCTCTGATGAGTAATACTGAAAAATTCGTGGAAGCAAATTGGTCTTTCAAAAACGTCACCTTCAATGGCACCCACCTTAGCTAAGGAGTCCGCCTTCTCATTGCCCGGAATGGAGCAATGAGAAGGGACCCACACCAAGGTAATCTGGAAAGATTTGTCAGATAAAGCACTCAGTAGCTCCCGTATTTTCCCCAAAAAATACGAGGAATGCTTTCCATGTTTCATCGAGCGAATAGCGTCAATAGAACTCAGACTATCCGAGACGATGAAGTAATGGTCTGCGGGTAATGTGTCAATGACTCCAAGGGTATACTGAATAGCAGCTAGTTCTGCGGCGTAAACTGAAGCAGGGTCACTGAGTTTGTAGGAGGCGGTGAACTTTTGATTGAAAATACCGAAGCCAGTGGACCCTTCGAGGTGTGATCCGTCAGTATAAAACATCTTAGAACAGTCGACTTCTCGGAATTTATTATAAAAAATATTTGGAACCACTTGTGGGCGTATGTGGTCCGGAATTCCAATAATCTCATCTTTCATGGATGTGTCGAAGAAAACAGTAGATTCAGAAGTATTTATGAAATGCACACGGTTGGGATTGTAAGAAGAAGGATTAATATTTTGCGCCATGTAGTCAAAGTACAGGGACATAAAACGGGTCTGAGAATTGAGCTCAACAAGCCTTTCGAAATTTTCAATCACCAACGGGTTCAAGATATCGCATCGAATGAGCAATCGATATGAGAGTTCCCAAAATCGATTTTTCAGCGGGAGAACGCCCGACAGGACTTCGAGACTCATCGTATGGGTCGACTGCATGCACCCTAAGGCGATACGCAAACAACGATACTGAATTCTTTCGAGTTTGATGAAATGTATGTTCGCGGCGGATCGAAAGCAGAAGCATCCGTATTCCAGTACCGACAGTATCGTTGTTTGATACAACCTAATTAGGTCTCCTGGGTGGGCACCCCACCACGTTCCGGTTATTGTACGAAGAAAGTTGATCCTTTGTTGGCATTTCTGTTTCAGATACCGAATATGGCATCCCCAAGTACCTTTCGAGTCGAACCAGACCCCTAGATATTTTACTGTGAAGATCTGAGCTATAGTTTGACCCATTAATAGAAGCTGTAGTTGTGCTGGTTCACGCTTCCTAGAAAATACAACTAGCTCAGTTTTCTCCGTGGAGAATTCGATACCCAGCTTAATAGCCCATGCAGACAAATTGTCCAAGGTATTCTGTAATGGTCCTTGTAGATCGACAGCTTTGGGTCCCGTAACAGACACCACGCCATCGTCTGCAAGTTGTCTTAACGTGCAGGAATTGTCAAGACATTCATCAATGTCGTTGACGTAGAAATTGTATAACAGGGGGCTTAGACATGAGCCCTGGGGAAGGCCCATGTAGCTAAATCGTGATGTCGATAAGTCACCATGCGAAAAATGCATGTGCTTTTCCGACAACAAGTTTAGTAAAAAGTTGTTTAAAGTCGCTGAAAGACCATGCTGGTGCAGCTTCTCTGAAAGAATGTTGATAGAAACTGAATCAAAAGCCCCCTTTATATCGAGGAACACTGATGCCATCTGCTCTTTACTAGCATAGGCCATTTGAATTTCGGTTGAAAGCAACGCAAGACAATCGTTCGTCCCTTTGCCTTTGCGAAAGCCAAATTGTGTATCTGACAGTAAGCCATTTGCTTCGACCCAATTGTCGAGGCGGGATAGGATCATTTTCTCGAACAACTTCCGGATACAAGATAGCATTGCGATCGGTCGATACGAATTGTGGTCGGAGGCTGGTTTTCCTGGTTTTTGGATGGCGATGACCTTCACTTGCCTCCAATCGTGTGGGACAATGTTAGCCTCAAGAAACTTATTAAATAAGTTCAACAAGCGTCTCTTGGCAGAGTCTGGCAGATTCTTCAACAAGTTGAATTTGATTCTGTCTGGCCCTGGAGCTTTATTGTTACACGACAAGAGAGCAAGTGAGAACTCCACCATCGAAAAAGGTGTTTCGTTCGCGTTATCGTGACGGGACGCGGCGCGGTAGATCTTCTGTGCCGGGGCGGAATCCGGACAAACCTTCTTGGCGAAATCGAATATCCAACGGTTTGAATATTCCACGCTCTCATTAGTACTGTTTCGATTTCGCATACGTCGGGCTGTTCCCCAAAGAGTGCTCATCGATGTTTCTCTCGTTAATCCGTCGACGAACCGGCGCCAATAACCGCGTTTTTTGGCTTTCATCAAACTCTTCATTCGCTTGTCTAACGTCGCGTACTGTCGAAAACTAGCGGGTAACCCGTCGTTCCGGAAGGTCTTAAACGCGGCGGCCTTCTCTGCGTACACGTCTGAGCACTCTTTATCCCCCCAGGGATTGGGAGAACGTTTTTGTATGTTCGTGCCGGGTACTGGCTTAGTCTGAGCTTGATTCGCGCTGTCGAGAATCAAGCCAGCCAAAAAGCTGTACTCTTCCTCCGGAGGAAGTTCTTGAGTAGATTCGATGTTGTCGGATATCGCGGCAGCATAGCTCTTCCAATCGATATTTCGTGTGGGGTCATACGAAATATTGATTGTTTCCAATGGCCTTGAGCCGTTATTGATTGAGACTACGATCGGCAGATGGTCGCTACCGTGGGGATCAGGGATTACCTTCCACGCGCAATCTAACTGTAGCGAGGTCGAGCAAAGGGATAAATCTAATGCGCTTGGGTGCGCTGGTGGGGGACAAATCCGTGTCATTTCACCCGTGTTTAGAATTGTCATGTTGAAGTTGTCGCAAATATTGTGAATTAAAGAGGAACGGTTATCATCATAAAGGCAACCCCATTCCGTACCGTGAGAGTTAAAGTCGCCTAAAACTAGTCGCGGTGCAGGCAGGGATTCTATGATGTCATGTAGCCGGCGATGCCCAATCGCGGTGTTGGGGGGAATATATATGGAAGCTATGCAAAGATCTTTGCCTTTGGTTGTTACTTGACAAGCGACAACTTCAATACCTGTTATCGAGGGAAGGTTAATTCTGTAGAAGGAATAGCGCTTTTTGATCCCCAAAAGCACTCCTCCATAGGGGGTGTCTCGATCCAGGCGAATAATATTAAAGTCGTGGAAGTTGAGATCTATGTCGGAAGTTAACCAAGTTTCACATAATGCAAATGCATCGCAACTCAAATTATTTATTAAAATTTTGAAGGAATCGATTTTCGGGATGATACTTCTGCAATTCCACTGTAGAACAGTGATCAAATCCGTGACCTCGTTCGATGAGTTAGCCATCGAAGGATACAATCGCTGAAAGGAGGGGCCATTTAGCAGTCAACTGCTTCAAAAATGTTCTTACTGTAGGGAGAAAAGCTAACATAAGACTTTTAATAGGATCAGTTATATTGAAAGTTTTTATTATCCAGTCCACAATGTCCGAGAGTTTGATAATTCCAGTGCCGCGATTATTCTCGAACTGAAACAGAGGAACACTTGGGATTTTTGGTGTTCCGGGAAGTGCTGGGAACTCCTTCTCTGAGTTTAATCCTCCGAGACCAGGAGCTAATTGCTTCGGTTTGGTTGCAACACTTCCAATAGATGTGACTTTCGGAGTCCCATCAAGGGATACCTTCTGGCCTTTACAACGAACTTTAGGAGAGGAAAAGTTCCTCCTTTTCCTATAACTTCTAGGCGCCCTAGTAGATGTTCCCTCTTGTGGGTCATCAGCCTCGCCCTCGTTAGGAGGCAAGTGAGCATAGATGTTTGTTGAGGTTGGTGGTGTAGCTTTCTTTAGCATTTCTGAGAATGAACGCTCGGATCGTCCCGCAAGGGAACGTTTTAGTTTATCCCCGCGTAGTTTGTACGCGGGACATGCCGAGATATCATGCAGATTCTCTGCACAGTAAGGACACTTCTCAGCATTCTTACTGCACGAATCATCTAGATGATTCTCCCCGCATTTTCCACAGCGGGCCTTATTGCTACAATGGGTGGCTGTGTGACCCAATTGTTTACACTTTGTGCAATTCATGACCCGCGGCACAAACAGACGCACAGGCAGACGAACCTTGTGCAACAGGACGTAATTTGGCAAAGCGGTACCAGCGAAAGTCAACCGATAAGAGTTTGATTGGGGGTACGTTTTTGAACCATCCCCCGCAACTACTACTGAGTGCAAACGCTTGCACTCGAGTATTTTCACTGGCTGAAGTATGCGGTCTCTAAAACGGCCAACCCCGTACTGCAGCAGATCCTCGCATGTCAAACTGTCATCGGTAACAACGCCTTCAGACTGTACTTTTACAGCTGGAATATACACGTGATAGTCCTTCGTAAAGTGCTCGCAGCAAGCAATATCGTTTGCCTGCTTTGAGTTAGTCAGCACGACCCTCAGCCTGTCTGAGCGGACCTTTTTTATTTCGGTCACAGCCGAGAACCGTTCCGTCAGGTCTTTTGAAATCTGTAATAGATTCAGCGATTTTGTTTTGGGCCGAAAGAAGACCACAAAGGGACCGGTCGAGAGCTCTGGATATTGTTTGGGTCGGGGGAGAGCCTTAGGAGTCGACTCGATCTCCATTTGGCCATCCGGGGAGGAAGCCATCGACACCGTCAACGCACGGGGTCAGCGCCCGCGCAGACGGGAAAAAGCCGTAAATGTATCAAAAAGGTAGATTTCACTTATCTGTATACTCGTTTCCCACGACGCACCAGTCCAGCTTAAATAGCTGGTTATTGTTTAATCCTCGCTTTACGAACAAAAGGTTGAGAAATGTGGCCTAACGGTTAACACACGCACAAAAGAAAATAAAAGTCCAAACCTCGAAGAGGCAGAGAATGGCAAAATAACCTTGAACGCGGATTACTGCACTGTTCTTTTTCCAACAGACCGAAAGCAAAACACTTCTATCTCGATCGAGCGATGCGTAGAGACTGTTTCTGGTCCTCCTCTCTTGAAGGCTACATAGCTTTATAACAGCGTGAAACTGTGGGTGTCCTAGACCTACTTCGGCTGTGACTTTACGATGTTTGGCCGACGTTACTAACAGTTGTTTCTTGTCTCTGCCGGCCGTGTTATCGTCTTGTCAGTTCCTTCCGATCTCTGCCTACGGTTCAAAGTCCAGACTAAGGAAGTCCTACCCCGTCCCTCGTGTCTCGACAGCGTCTGGCTGCGACTACGAGTTGTCTTGGGCCTTCCTAGACAAATCTTCGGGCGAAACTGATATTGGCTGATGTGCCAAGGTGGGGAGATAGTTTTAATAAGTTGTTACTCGCCAACACCTTGACAGAAGCACGATTTATCCCGATCGGCAAACGGTTTTTCTGGAGTACTTAACTCATTGTTGACAGGCTGAACCTGTGGACATAGCTGAACTTTGATTCTTTAATCCGCCTTTATATCCTTTGCATGATGGCGACCTTGCTTGCCATCTGCTACGTCTTCCAACAGGTAGATGTTCTTCCCGATCATCTGTTTCACCATGGCTGGTACGAATTTTGGTTCCAGCTTTTTATTCACTTGGTCTGCCTTGGAGGATTGGGTAAATGTGCGTCTCCAAACCAGGTCTCCGATCTTGAAGTCGACTTGACGAGTGCGTAAGTTGTAGCGCTGCTTAGACTTCTCGTGATTTTTCTTTATCTTTTGCAAGACGAATTCATGAATCCTCTTCAATGTTGATAGGCGCATCTCTTGAGCGATCTTTGGGTCTTCTGGAGTATTCATCTCTGCTTGCGCGTAAAGGTCCGTGTGAAGCAGAAGATCTCTCCCAAAGTTCGCAAAATGTGGACTAACTCCTGTCACTTCATGTTTCGCGCTGTTGATTGCTGCCATTATCGCAGCCAGCTTCTCGTCCCAATCTGCATGATTATCATCCAGAAGTGCACGTATGCAGGTTATTAGCACGCGGTTGACCCGCTCTGCGTTGTTCACCATGGGCGAATAGAATGCGGTTTTCATGTGTGCGATGTTGTGTCGCGACAGAAATGACTTGAAAGCGATGGACTCAAACTGCCGCCCATTGTCCGAGAGAATGATTCTTGGCCGCGAAAACTTCAAAAAGACTTGCTGTTCCAAGAATTCCACCATTTTACCTGAGTCTGCGCTGCGCATTGGATGAGCGATGACATACTTGGTTATCCAATCCACCACGACTAAGAGCACGGTGTTACCGTGCTTTGAGCGAGTCAAGGGACCCACAAAGTCAACTGATACGAGTTCCCAGGGTATTCTAGCTGGTTTTAGCCCGCCCATATTCGGCATCATGGTAGAGTTAGGCGCTTTGCTGCTTTTACAAACAGCACAACCTCTGACGTATTCACCTACATGTTCTCTCATTTTAGGCCAGTAGAAGTGTGCTTGAATTTTACCCAATGTCTTATGAAAACCTAGATGACCTGCCGTCGGTTCGTCATGGTAACGTTTTATGATCCCCGCTCGATTCCCAATTGGTACGACTCGTTTCCATTTATGTGCCTTGGCTCCGCTTGATTCGTTAAAAAGACAGTTTTTGTAGATCTCGTTGTTCACTAGTCTGAAGTCTGGGAAGTCTTCTCCTTTGGTTTTTATTCTGTGCGCCAGACTTTCATACCAGGAGTCCTCTGCAGGATGTGCGTCAAATGTCGTGGTCGCTACAATCCGTGATAGCGCATCTGGAACTATGTTAACGCTTCCCTTGCGATACCTGATTTGAAAATCAAACGCATTTAGCCTCAGGATCCATCGACTTAGAAGCGCCGTTGGGTTTTTCATAGACAGCAGGTAGGATAATGCAGCGTGATCGCAGTATACCACAAATTTTACTCCTTCAATGTAACCTCTGAACTTCTCCACGGCTCGGATGACCGCCAGGCACTCTCGTTCGGTTACAGAGTATTTTCGCTCCGACGACGCTTTTGCGAAAAATAACTTACTGGATGCTCCTCACCATTTACTTCCTGGGTTAACACACCTCCTATGGCTAGGTCGCTAGCATCACACGCTACCGAGAATGGTTTGCTATAGTCTGGCATTACCAGGACCGGAGCCGATATCAATGCTGTTTTTAAATTCAAGAACGCTTCTTCTGCCTTGGATGTCCAGCGGAACTTCATTTTTGTCTTCGTCAACTCGGTTAACGGTGCAGCAATGCGTGAGAAATGAGCTATGAATCTTCTGTACCAGTTAGCCAAACCGAGGAATCTCTGGACTTCTTTCTTAGTCGCCGGCGCTGGATACTTTACGATGCAGGCTATTTTTTCGTCATCTACTTTCCATCCATTCTGATTGAGTACATAGCCCAGGTAGCGTATTTCTTCCCTGCAGAACTTCGATTTCTCTGGCGAAATTGTCAGGTTTGCATGACGCAGTCGAGCTGCCACTTCCTCTAGCATGTCCAGGTGTTCCTCAAACGTGCTGGAGCAGATGACGATGTCGTCCAGGTAATGGAAGACCCGTGGCTCCAAGTCTGCAAACAAATGTGTCATTACTCGAGCTAGAGCTTGGCTTGCCGTGCATAGGCCAAATGGGACGACTTTGAACTGAAAGTGTCCCCTCGAAGGAACTGTGAAGGCCGTTAACGGCCTGGATGCTACCTCAAGTGGGAGTTGCCAGAATGCATCCTTCAGGTCAATTGATGAGATGTATGCGCATCCTCCTAAATTGTTTATGATGGCTGACATTTGTGGGATAGGATATCCTTCGTTTGTCATGATCGAGTTTAGATGCCTTGCGTCGAGACATACTCTGCAATTTCCGTTCTTCTTTCTTACCGCGACGAGTGGGTTATTCCAGGGAGAGAACATTGCTTCCTCTATCACGTCCAGTGCTAGCATCCTATCAATTTCTTTATTTACTTCGTCCAGTACGTATTTGGACATTGGATAGTGCCGCTGCTTTTTCGGTGTTGCATCCTTCACCTCTATGCGATGCTTGTACATGCTGGTTCGCCCGAGCTTACCGTCCTCTGCTACAGGGAACTTCGCAATGACTCGGTCCAATGCTTCCTTCTGGGCTGGCGTGATCTTCTTCATCGGCTCCTTAACGGTGTCGTTTCCTGTGTTTCCTTGATTAGGATGACCATCCATCTGAACATTCTCGCTATCTACTGTACAGCATACGGCTTTAACTCCAAAGGAGTTCCAGAAGTTCATTCCTAGCACCACACACTCGGGTAAGGACGGTACTAACAGAAGCGAAATCGTTTCAATTCTATCATTGAAAGATATGGGCACGTTGACAAAGTGGCGAATGTTATGCTGTGTTCCATCGACTGTTTTGATTTGACCTTTTGCTTCTCCTTTTCGAAGGCTCAACTCATCTATGATCTTCACCGTGTTTCCTCCAAGCAGTGAACAACTGGCTCCGCTGTCTAACAGTCCGCATAGCTTCTTGCCTAAAATGGTTATCTCCGCGTGTGGGCGTTCGTCATCTTTCGTGTTGATAATGATCGAGTTGATCAATTCTGGGCTGGGAATTTGTGAGGGATTGTAAAAGTTTTGCGAGGATTCCACTCCCTCGATTAATGATTCCCCGCTCTTCCGTTTCCCACAACCGTTATGCAGCTAGGGCAGTTCCGTAACGAATAACCTTTGTGTCCACACCGATAGCAAAACATGACGGCTTGCGGTTTCGGGCAATCCATGAACCGGTGCCCTTCTTCATCGCAGTTCCAACAGATTAAACCAGATCGCTGTTCATTTCTCTGCTGTTGGTGCTGTTCTACAGCTTGCCGTGATTGCGGGTGCTGTTGAGAGTTTTGGTACGGTCTATCTTCCCTGTTGTCCTGCCTCAACTTTAGCGCATTTACTTGTTCGGTCAGTTCCAGAATCCTTTGCTGCCAGTCCTCCTTTCCTGCAATGCGATGAGTTTCTGGCCGTGTTCGCTGATCATTGACGACGTCCGTAGATCTGTGCGTTATTGGTTGATGCCAGTTGTTGCAACCTTCTTGCTGAAGCGGTTCTTCATCCACGTCTAGAGCGTGCACTCTTCCAAACCGCGGAATTCCCGAGTTTATCTGCGGCGGCCTGTTGGATGACGGCGTTGCTAAGTGTGGTTCTAACAAACTGCTGTGCGGAATTGGAACTCGTCGTTGCCGGTTGAGCAGCATCCGTGTTTCATCGTAACTGCAACAAATCTCCACCATGTCATTCAGTGAACTTGGCCTGGCTGCTGTGACGATGGTGGCATAATCAGCGTTCATGTTTTTTTTTGACGATGAAATATTTCTCTTGGTCACTCATCGGTGGCTGTACGAAGCGGAACAGCGCCGATATGTCACGGTAGTATTTGGCAAAGGATTCATTTGGTGCTTGAAATCGAAATATAGCTTCTAATTTTAAGATTTCTGTATAGCTACTGGGTAAGTACTCTCTGCGTATTTCATTCTTGAATGCCTCCCATGTCACCAGCAAGTTTTGTGCAACCGCACGTCCGTACCAATCCAACGCATCGTCTAATAAGAGATGCTTAACTGATTTTAGAAGAATTTCATCCGACAATCCTTCCGATCGTGCGAAAGTTTCAACTCTATCCAGGAATGTGTTTAATGAAGTGGTGTCCTTTTCACCTTTGAATTTGAAGGGCCAGTTGTGAATCGCCTTCAGACCTCTCCCTGTTTCTGAGCGATCTTGACCATACATGCTTTGTTCTCGTCGCAATAGCTGCATCAGTAGTTCATCCCTCAACCGATCTGTCGTGCTCATGCTCGATACCCTGGCTTCTGTTTGATTGTATGCAGGCGGTGGCGTGTCCTGCGCGAGTGGCGTTTCTCTCCAGCTGCTTGATGCCCGCTGAAAGCTACTTAGTCCATCCCGATTTATAGGTTGCGCATGTATACCCCGACCTCTTCCTCTTCCTAAAGGAACAGGTGAACTTGTTGAACGACTCAAGCTGATGTCATTTCGTGAAGCATTACTATGCTTGTAGAGTGTTCCTGTGCTGGTTAATGACCTCTGCTCTGCTACGTTGTTAGTTACTAGCTCCTCTTCAGCTACCAAGTCACCATTTAGCTGCTGCTGTAGTTCAAGCGATTCTGCTCCTTCCGTTTGCCTCACTTGTTCACTGTTCACTGGTTCACCAAGTCTTTCATTTATGTCTTCGATGATGAATTTCACTAATAATGACAACGACGCGTGATTATCGATCATGTCTCGCGGGGGAATGACGATTGACAAACGATCGCGATAATGTATCATGCGAGATTTAGACTGAATCAAAAAGTCTGTATTTCGCTTCTTTGGTGCAGTTTCTATCAATGGGTACAGCAATCTGATTTGCTGTTCGCATCGGTGAATGTTAACATCTGCTTCTATCGCGTGAGCCGATGAAACATGTTTAAAATCTTGAGCGAACTCTTGTTGGATGAGCGTTCTTAGCTTCATCCCTTTGGTGCGGCGCGTAGCAGCTCCTAGCTGCTTAATATGACGCAATGCTAACTCATAATTGAGTTCCTCTTCACTGAGGTATAATGGATCATACTGTCTAAAAGGTCTCAAATGTATCTAAACTTAGCCAAAATGGACGAAAGAACTAATTTCCCCACAAATTATAATTTAATCACAGGTTCGTTTTGGTTGGGCGCCAATGTTGCATTTCCACATACCAATAAAGAACCACAAAATTTGCTCATACATAAATTTATTGTGACACAGTTTCACACGCCCCAAGTCATGCTCTTATCTTCTACACTCTTCCTCTAATCACTCCTCCTTCACTTTATTCCTCCACCATTTTCCACTTCGATCTGAACCTTATCTCCGCTCACTCTATCAGCTTACTCCTCGCCTTCATCCCCAGTGATGGAACGTACTCACCATCGACATGTCTGCACTCGACGTCACACGGTATCGTAGGATCGTGACGATGACTCTGAGCTCGCCTCCGTCGGCTCAGGAAACAGTCGTTCGATACGGGCGGCCAATCCCCCGTCTTTTCACTCCAGTAGTGGAATGCTTCCACTCCTTGTCTCACGCCGACGCCCTGCGTACCAACGCTTGGCTCGTTCGTGTGAGTCGCGCCGAGTTGATCTGAGCCGTCGTTTATCTCAGGGTCGCCAGATGCGTTGGCTCGATCCCTGTCGAAGTCCGTTGCGTGCGCGATGAATGTGTCGACTAGATTTGCGCCTTCCTTCGCGCCTGAAACGACAATTGTATCCACTCGATTTGCGTCGTTCGTCGCTGGCTTGACAAGTGTATCACTCCGATCCGTGCCGTTGTTTGTTTCGTGCTCAGCCCGTGCAGGAGTCACCCGGTATTTGGCCAAGAAAAACGTCCCGTTCCGTGCCGTCCGTCTCTGGAGAAAGAAAACCAAGAAAAAACCGCCCTACAGGGAACACAGTCAGCTAGTTCCTCTACTGATATGGCCTGATTTGGTCTTACCCTTGCCTTGGGGCGATTTGTCTGATGGTTGCGGTTCTCGCCGGAAATCAATCCTTTCTTTCAGACTCTTTTTCGGCTCGCTGCTTGCCTTGCACGTGGTTCGTGCTGAAGCCTTATTTGTTTTCTAAAATGTAATTTTCTTTATTCACGACCAGCTCGTCAAGATAGAAAACATTTACCTTTCCGTGTGCTTTTGCACCACTCCTCAGCGTCCTTTCTGACAGGCTGCTCTCGCGCAAGGTTTTTGCCGGCCGAACGGAACGAACTCTTCCTAAGAATGAGAGTATACATGCGACACTTGTGAAGGTTACTTTCTCTCACATTATTTACTGCTTAATTACCTGTCTTTATATCAATCTTTGCAGCTTATATGCCACTTGGCTTTGTCGCATGTGCCAAGACTATGTTTGGCGACGGAGACTCCAGACACACCCGCACGGCTTAACACTGGCACATGAAATGACGACGATCAGCTTTTCTTGGTCTTGTGTCACTGCTGATTCCAGCGGAAATATTCCTCTCCATATCTCTATGTGACATTTGTCGATGTAGAGTTTAAGCGGAAATGTCTCTCTCATTTTCATTTTCGTTTGTCGTTTGACATTTCTCGATGCGTCATTTTTCGGTGCATCGTTTTTTCAAAAGGGCGTGTGACGGTTTATTTGTAAGATGTGTCAAAATGTGAAGTGTGTTTAATCTTTGCATTCGACATGTACACGCAAAAATTGAAACGTTACACCCGTTACCTCACAATCGACTGTGTCTTATCCAAAGGTTTTCGGCAGTTACAAAGTTCTTGGGTCTGGCAGGCAAAGCTTCGGCAGTAAAAAAGTTCTGTGGGTCTGGGAGGAAGAGTTCTATCAGAAAATTTTTCGTGTGATTTCTATCACCGTGCTTTTTCGGATTTACACACACAAACGCAGTTCTTGCTACACCACTACCGGCGAAAGTTTCATGCTGTTGTCAAAGAAATGGGATATCCTGAATAGAGCAAATGAGACGAAATATTATGAGATCGTTTGTGCAGGAACCGGCGAGGAGTTTTCAGCACTAAATACATGTCATTGAAGTAAAACCGAAACATCAACGATCCCTAGTAGCTTCCCTGCGCTATATCTGGCAATCTCCAATGAAAACCATTTTCTCTCGAGAGCTAGGATCGAAACAGTTGCAATACCTACCGTTGATTTCAAATTTCTCCATTTTATCGATTGCTATATTAAAACCGGCGGATAGTTTGGTGTTGCTAGTATCAGTTTAAGCGCGACTTTCGCACATGGTTTGGCACATAGGTATCTGGCCTACATATGTGCACAGCGTGATTTGCGATTTGCTTACACGAAATACGTATTGAAGGATCAGGTGTGAAGGAATAGGTTTCGTAACTCGCATTCTCACGATACGAAGACCATTGGATATACCTGGAAAAAAGTTTCTCCAGGTTTCCAACTTTCACCGTTACGTACTCCGACATGATGGTTGTAGTGAATTTATTGGTAGTACGCGGGGATAGATCGTCCAGACGCACATCAGTCTTATCATCGTCGATCTAAACGGGTATCTTGATTCTAACATTGTCATGCGCAACGACGTGTTGCATGTTGTTTCCGATAGCCAAACTTTGGACATTTTTAAATGCTATCAGCACTGCATTACGAGTATGCGCCTTTATTAATTGTTCCACTTCGCGAACACAAGGATGAATTGGACAAATAATCACTGTATTGTACCGAAGATCGTTCAAATTGTGCTGCTGAGTTTCACGCATTTTTAAATAAACGATCGATACCGCATCGATGAAAGTGACGGTGCTTTATTGTTCACACTGGCTTGGGACAACTGTTATTTTTCGATTGCTCTGCTGGCGCGGTACATGTAGATAGCAGACAGTATGTAGAAACATTCGTTTGATTCACTGCACAGTTAACAAGCACACCGATTAGCTTTCGATTCGATTGAGATGGAAAAATAGTTATTAGGAACTGGTATTGATTTTAAAGGGGCTCCATAATCACCAGCTCGAGAGAGCGTTCAACGAGGTTATTCCATGATAGTTATTGATGTTGCGCCATTTTACTTTTTATGAAATGGATTTCCAGTAAAACGAAAAACTACCACTAGCAAGAGAACTCTAGGAGAAGAAGAGTCACCAAAACTTCAATGTATTTAGGTTTTATTGGTCACCGCAAAATTGTTATGTATTTGGTTTATTGATTTTCTCAGTGAAATTAAAAAACGAAACCTTCTTTCTTCGTTGTTACGTTACGTTTCGGCCTACTACGCTTCAGCCATCGTCGGACGCCTACAAACATTGAATAATTATTCGAAATAAATGTTTGTAGGCGTCCGACGATAGCTGAAGCGTAGTAGGACGAAACGTAACGTAACAATGAAGAAAGACGGTTTCGTTTTTTTTTAATTTCACCGAGAAAAATTAGTGAACCAAATACATAAAAGCTTCAATGTGTCTTCTCAGATCTACCAAAGGAAATTTTTCGGATCCCGGATTGAAAGACGATTTAAGCCAAGAAGAAACTCTGATAATCATTGTTTCATCGACATTGATTTGTTCGGTTGCCAAAGTTTCTTGCAAACAGACTAAAGCTCATTCATATGCTACATACATACGAACACCTCTTTCTCTTTTCAATTTCCATGTAAAAAAGTTGAAAAATGAAATAACCTGGTACTATCGAGAGAATTAAAAAGGTATCGGATGGTACAATTGGGAGATTGGAGTGTATTAAGTTTTGTTTGTCGAACTCTGGAGCAGAGTGAATAAAGCGAAAATTCAATTAGAAATATAACAGGTGTTCAATAAAAAATGATAATGATTTCAATACCTTTCTGTCATTAAAGTAAAGAGTTTTTTCTCTCCAAGAGAATTGCTCTCTGGACTCCCTAGAAATGGACGGCATGTTTCTTTTCGACGGGTGCTATCAGATTAATCGTAGATGGCGTCGAAACAGCAAGCACTCCGCGAGCGTGTTGTACGGTTTTACAAAACACATGGCCATCGTGAAAAAATGTTTACGGTAAACCACTTTGGAGACGAAAACGTGCCAGTGAGTACAGCTTACCGGATCCTGGCATCCCTGAACGTGGAGTGGAAGGCCTGTAGCGGCCGTCTGGCGAAGATAATGACGAAGAAGAAGAAGAAGGAATCGTTGAAAGAGCTGTTCGAAAACAAAGACGGAACGAGTTTGCGTGACGCCTGTCGAAAATATCACTGCTCCTATATCTTGATTCACCGAACCCCTTAAGATGATGGACATCATTTATCGGAAGAACATTTGTTCCCCCGAGTACACGGAAGAGCAGATAGCGATCGTGAAATCGCAGTGCCGGTGGATGACGAAGAACTATCGCGAGATGTCGTTCGTGCTGGACGACGGAACTTACTTTCCGCTTTCGAAGATCCACATTCCAGGAAATGACAACTACGACAAGTCGGCCCCACCCCTGGAATAAAAGTGACTTGAAAAAATTCCTCTGCGATTCTTGAAAGAATATCACACGGGTCGGAAGTACGTCTTCTGGCTGGACAAGGCGTCTTCCCATTACGCCAAGAAGACGCTGGAGTATCTTGAGCAGAAAAAGATACCGTACGTGCCGAAAGAAAGGAACTCGACCAACTTGCCCCAGTGCCGTCCCATTGGGGATTTTATTGGCTCCCTCAGTGCCCTAGTGTACAAAAATCATTTTATTATTTTGAACACCCTTTATTAGGCTTACAGGAGGAAAAACCAGGACAAATCAAGCTTTTTCCTCGACTTCCCAGGACACCAGGACAGCCAGTGCAAAACCAGGACGTATGGTCACCCTACACAGTGATCACCTTCCATACAAAAGTCGGACAAAACCTCAAAAGGGGTCCGAATTTGGTGAAAACGTCACTTTGGGGTAATTTTACGTCGCTGAATTCATATTTGGTGTTAATTATTAATTTTTTTTACCTCGAAATTTTGGCCCCTAGGGTGGCTTGAAAATTCAATATTTACGAATATAAAGTGCACTATATCTGAAAAGGGAGTAGGCAGTAGGCCCTGCCTAGAACAGGCGTGCACATTTTTATCCTTGTCATTTTTGCTACTATTTCTTTAATTCGATATAATTTTTTTTCAAGTGGAGTGAAAATGTGTGTAATTGAAAGCAGTCTCCACAATTCGTAGTTATTTGATTGTTTCGAGGGTGACGATGGACACTTTCGGTGCTGAAGTGCCTTATTGGAAGCTGTGTAAACGGTGCTGTCTACGAGCAAGTTGTGGGGACGGCTCTTCAATCGACGCAAAATTACATAAGATAAGTGCATATGTTTTATTTATTCGTCAATTGTTACTATTTTGGTTCTGTGTGATCTCCAGTTGGACCACATTATTGTGATCGTCCGTTTAGACACCTCCCCAATAGCAACTACACACGGAAACGAAAGCGCTAGTATTTCGCTGTCGAATCTGTACGCAGTTCCGCGTTTGCAGAATAAATTTGTAAATGTTACCGATAAGCAAATGGAAGGTCTGGAATTGCCCCTTTCATGAGTGAAAATAAACCATATTCCACCTATTTCAACGAGTAAAAGAAAAGCTAGTAAGCATAACAATGCCACCGTCGTACGGGGTATCTTTGCGCACTTTTCTATAAATTTCTATAAATATAACTTTGACGAATTATAACTCCTTTAATATTCGATGGATTTGTATCATATCAGCACAGATTTATCGTTATTGTGTAAGTATTATGTATGCCAAATATGAACAGAATTGGTTCACACATAAAAAAGTTGTTCATATAGCGTTAAAAAATATTTTTTGTGGACTAGCTGGGGGCTACTTTGCACAGTAGAAACCTCTACTCTCGAAATTGGAAAATACAAAAAACATTTCGAGGATCCGTAAGTTGCTTTTCATGCACAGTAGCGGTCGAGATCATCACGGAACTCATCGGGTGAGAGAATTCCAATTATTTTTTAGAAGACTAGTTGGAAATTCTTTGTTTTTGTTATTTTTTGCTACATTTTCAAAATGACATATTTTAACATGTTGTTTTGAGCTGCGTTTAGCTATTTTATTTTTCATGTGTCAGTAGAAGGAGTGTTGTATGGTCGGATCCACAGGAGGTTTTGTGGTAATTGTTCCGTGTCGCGAGTAAAAAAAAAGAAAGATTTTTTGGAAACCGATACTAAAAATCGACTGCTCAGTCGATTTTTAATATCGGTTTGGCGTATTGTGAAATATACGGTAAAGTTATGTGTGTTTTCCGTTAACGCTCAACGAACGCGGAAGGTTTCTGTTTTCATGATCCTGTACTGCCTATTAGGACATAGAATGGATGGATTTTTGTCGAAGGTGAGTTGTCTGTTGGGTTGTGTTTTTTATGCGTTTTTTGTTTATATTACTACTAATTAACCGATTTCGCCAATTTTCTCTATTGTCTCAGAGAGCGAATAAGGGCGCTATAACCCGGGCTCATTAGCCACGGCAGGGCTAAATGCTTCTGTCCCATCCCAGGAACCTAGGACCAAAGGAGTGACATTAACCCTCTTAGCAAAGTCACTCCCAACGATTTATAAACAAATTGAAACAGTTGTCCACGTTTCTTCCTTATTCAAGGTTTAAAATGATCCGTTGATTAAATTATTCATTGAATAAATAATTTGATTGCCGTATAATTTTGAATCATCTTTATTTTGTGCGCTGCACATGCTTGTGCCATATTCAATATGTACTACAAACCAGACTTGTTATAAACACTTCAACACACAATGAGGGCTGCTATCCCTCCCTCAGGATGAGGTAGAAAAGAATGATGCAACGGGAGCATCTCTACCGTTGTGTGTGAGGACCCGAAAAATGAGAGAGTTCCTCTCTTGCTCAACGAAATGATGTGGAAAAATATTTTATTACGCATGGGATATTTGCTCCGTGGAGGAGAGTGGGCTACACCTCATGATGATTCAAGAGGAGTTTGTGATGTCCTCACACGCCTTGTGAGGAGGTAATGATTAGTTGCTATGAGGTTTTGTTATATGGGTTTGATGCGTGTGCAAAGTTTATTTCTGATATATTTTTGTTTTTGAAATGAATGTATAGTTAAGCGTTGCATGAAGCAATTCAACTGTTTAAATATATACAAAGTTTTCAAATATGTATAGGGTCATGAGCCTCTTTTCGCCCTATTACAATTAGCTCTTAACCCATTTGAAACCATTGGTTAGAGTAGCGTTTGCCATATATTTGTACTATCTTTTGACTTAAATGATAGTGCGATATTTTTTGGGCACCAGATTAGAGTTTTCGTTGCACTCAAACAGAAGTATTCCACCATTCTCGGGCCATTTATTATTTTACTAGTGGTTCTTAGGAACGAAGCCAACGTGTTGGTGCCAATTTATAGAAATTTCATCGATTGTAGGCTTCGTAAGTGATAAAATAGTACAGTACCCTCCTTAAGGGGCCATAATTTGCCAAGCGATATATTATTAAAATATAATACTCGTTTAGGAAGAAGTAGTTAGGTATCAAAAATTGCTACGTTTTTTGACGTATGGCACCTAGGGTTCGTCGCGGTTGCGGTAATTACCGCAACCGCGCGGTGTTTACCGCACCCGCACCGCAAAAACAGCGGTGCGGTGAGACACTTTTTCTCGCGGATACGGTGCGGGAAATGAGCTTTTACCGCGCGGTATTACCGCAACCGCGCTTCAAAAAATAATTGATAAAGTCTGCAGTCTGCATTAAAAAGTGGATTAAAGCTATGACTTTTACCATTTAAGAAGGACGCAACTAGATTGATTTTCTGAACGAATACTTAGCAATGTCATTATTAGAAACATCTCTCTCTCTCTCTCTCTCTCTCTCTCTCTCTCTCTCTCTCTCTCAGAACGTTGGAGTTTTATTTATTACCCTACAATAGAGAAACATGATAAACATTTAATTGCTCTAATTTCCATAGACTTGACAATGATTTGAAAAGAAATCTGAATATAATCTGTATTCGACCCATCGCTACTTGATTTTTTACATTTTGGTCATTCAAACATGATAAAACATACTATTACTAAGAAATAAAATCTATAAGCTGTGTCCAATATAATTTGGCACCATTATTTTAACGACATATTTTGAAAACTATTTATTTTATACTTCAAAGAAAAAAAATACAAATAAACCTTTTCAAATACATAAAACGCAAAATCCAATCATTGAAAAACAATTGAATTTTACTGTCAAATCCAATTACAAAATGCATCATTTCTCCTGATTCCTCTTAGAAATCGTGGAATTATGAATCGTTTTCGATGACATTGTCTCAACTGTTAATTTTGGTTAATTTGGAGAATTTAGAGATGGACTAATGATAAAAACAATCCAAAGAATGTAATTATCATCATCAAACCAAACGAATTCGAAGGAATTTTTTTCGCGTGCGTCCATTGTTTGTCCAACTGGGAACATTTTCTACCAAATTAACAAATAATATTTTTCAGCTAGGAGTATTTTGTAACATTTTGAAAGTAAAGCTTTCGAAGTTAGTGTAGGGCATTGCGATTTTTTTTGTGTTTCTCAAAGTCTCCCTCAAGGTCTTCCTTCATATTGTGACAAGTCAAAGTTAGCCCAGATGCCAAATTTTGCATAGTTTGGAAAGTTTTTGTCTCAATTGAAAATTTATCTCGAAACTTTAACGTAGGGGTTTTTACATAGAATCTGTATACAAAGTTTGAAAGAAATCGGTTAAGTAGTTTTTGAATGGCAGGTAACACCGCAAATCATGTTTTTTCAGAGACGTTCTACAAAAAGCTTCGTCACCGAGTTGTTTGTCGATATTTTTGCATGGAAGAATTACAGCATGTTATTGAAATGGTACACTATAATGTACAAAAGTTTTGATCAGTTCACTTCACTCAAAGTTTAAAAAAATCGAGAAAAAGTGTTTTTTCACGCCAAAACCCTCACCCCTCTTAATAAAACTTGCAAAGTTGAATATTTTCATAAAAGTTACATTCTGAGGAGTCCGTCAAAGATAAATTTCGTGTAAATAAGAATAACATTTTACTATATATGGCTACTCAAAACAAATGAATAATTTTTCAGCACAATTTTTAAAATACATGATTTTTACCGCATTACCGCGCGGTTATTTTTTCAAATTTTTCATTGCACTTTGAAGGCAATACATTCGTTAAGAAATCGGTTAACATGTTATTTAAAAACTAATAATGATGTTGTAAAGCACTCCCGTGGGTACCTGGGCAATGATGTGAGAAAGAACTCTGCGAAATTTCTAAACGATTAGTATAGGAGGTTTTAAGTTAGTGTGTACACCGCATTTTTTCGAGTTTCCTCCTGAAAATTCAATGCCACTCACCCAATTTTTAATACTTTGCAATGAAAATTTACAAATGTCAATCAATCTGTTTAAAACATTATTTCTCTTCTAGGGGGATTATTTAGTGAAATCAGTATCAAAATAAGAAGCTTCGTCTTCTGCTCCGAATATAGGGAAAAGAGGTAAACCTCTTACAAACCTATAACTAAACTATTTATGGAGAAGCGTTTCGAGTACGAGAACAAAATTTGTGAATCTGATTGAATTGGTATGAAAGCTGTAAAATGTTCGTATTTAAGCGCAACGAAAACTCGAATCGAGTGTTTCAATTATTGCCTTACCTTTTAATCCAATACGTTGAACAAAGATGGGAAAAACTGCTCTAACCAACGGCTACAAATAAGTAGGGTGATAATAGAAACAGGCCGAACATAGGCTCATTACCCTAGCGTTGAAAGATAATCAGAATAGCTTAAAATTTTCGACTATATATAATTTTAAATATTGCTGTCGATAAATATCTCATTTTAAAAATGTATTGCCCATTGGAAATTAATCCGCACAAACTTTCTACTTTGACATTTAATAAATAAACACAAACAACTATTTTTTAAAACTTCATTACTTGGAAACTAACCGGCCAAAACAATATATAATAGAGATAAAAACGAAACTATTTGATAAAAACATTTTTTTTTTTAAATTTTATTGAGAAAGAACGCTAGAATAGAATCGAATATTTTGCACCCATTTTACTTGGATGTGATTTCATGTTGTATTAGATTTCAAAATCAAAATATTTATTTTCTATTATGGTGTTATTGAGTTTGACGAATAGGATTGATTTTAAATTTTCCGAGCTTAGTGTTGTCTGATCGTTAGTATTTTAGTTAGGCCACTGAATCCTCGCTCAATTGAAACCTGTGCTCAAGGCCGTTTGCCACAGTAGAGTCAAAACTGGATCCTCCAGCCTCTTACATTCCCACCACATGATGATATCCATATTCCACGAAGCACTGATCTACACCACGAAAATTATACTTATATCCCCATCCTACGCAGCAGATTCCATTAAAACAAGAGAGGGAAACAATCACTCTCGCGCTCCACACTCTCAGCATTTTGGAAGAGGGATTCCAACCCATCTTCAATCAGTTTTGCGCTCTCGCCTCTCCTGTGTGATGCACATAACATCCTCTAATCATTGAACAAGTCATCACCTCTGATGATGAGTTTGCTTGTTGAGTGGGAGAAGAGTTTTTTTCTGCTATTGGAGAGGTGTGTGAAGTCCTCCTCAGAATATTGATACCTCACCTCATTTTTGCATCATGAGTGATGCTCCAGCAAGCCTGCTACAAACATTAATAATGACAAGCAAAATTGTGGACGAACGTCTGCAATTTTCCAGGATCCCTACATGTATTGGCTGTGTATGTGTAGACTAGACTAGACTAGATAAAGTGCACTATATCTGAAAATTCATTTAAAAAAATTGGTTTAGTGAATTTTTAGCAGAATTCACATTTTTTCAATTGTTGATAATGCTAAGAGACATTTATAAATTATATTATATTGGAAAATTAAACATTACCATGCGTCTCCTTCCCATGATGAAAAAATGAAAAATCTCCAGAAAGAGGCAAAACAAGACATTTATTTTCGAAAAGTACACTAATTTTCAAGAGTCATGAACTACAAGCGATCTTTCCGAACTGTTTCGAAAAAAAGTACAGCCCCTTTGAATAAATAATTTTAATTTAATGCACGATTTATTATTTGTTCTTCAGAAAAAGTGACTGAGGAGAAAGCAGTATCGACTAAATTGAATGGCAAATATAAGTCCACCGAATAACCTTACTAATGAAATATCGAAATCTTAACTAAAACGATATATTCATTTGAATAACATAGCTTTGAACACGGTTTTTTTTTCCAGAATTGATCATCTATTTCACCTTTGAAGGTCTGTAAAAAATCTATCTTTTGTCCTCAAGACATAATATTTTGAGAACTCTATGCAACCTGTTTACAAACAGAGAAAAATGTTAAATCATGAAAAATCCAAAATTAAATTTTGAGGTTTTGTGCGGTTAGGCGACACTGTGCGTCGTCCAGTAGAATTCTCACAATCTTCGCGCACTTCTCGAGTACAATGCCTCTTATTACGGAGGTGTAACATATCATTTAATTCGAATCGTTTTTCTTCGGTCCACTGGACGTCAAAACTCAAACAACTCACTGCATGGTAGTGTTGATTTCGGTACTAGGGCTGTTATCTCTTCTTTCTGAAAATTAATAAACAATTTTTCAAGAGACACCCTACCTAGGGTTGTGGTACCGGTAATACCGCTACCGAAAATCCCGGAAATACCGACCCATTTTTGGTACCGTAATACCGGTACTGAACAATAGCCAGTATTTTCGTATACAATTTTTTTATGAAAATAATGTAGACTCTCTAGGTGGACCTGGTTCAAAATATCGGTCTGCAAGATGACTTTTAATTATATTAATTTCCTTCTAGATAAATCGTTGAGCTAACACCTTTGTGAGGGAATGAGGTGGGGCCATCATCATAATAATTCTAGAAGTTAAATATTACTAGCTCCCGTTGTACTGAACGGTATGTTTAAATTCCTGCTCTATTTTGTCGAAATCATATTTTAGCGATCTTGTACTAAATTTAAAAATATTCACATCTAGTGTAAGAGACAGAAAAAATTTCTATGCATTTGTTATTAGCGACATTCTGATTGGTTTCCATTATTCACTGGGTGGCGCGTAATAAGACTATGGTCTAAGTCATGTCTGTATTTGGTTTGCTCTTTAAACTTTATTCATAAATGAACGACCAGCGATTTAGTAGCCAACAAATTTAGACTTGGTGAACGACTTCAAATGGGGTGATTTGTAATTATTGGTGATCGGAAAATTCAGCAAAACCAAATACAAATATTTGTATTTGGCAAAACTCTTACTTACAGGAAAGCAAGGGTTGAAACCAATTTACAGAAAAGCAAGAGAGGAAATGCGAGCAACCTGCTCGGATTTACTGCCATTCTCGCTTTGATTTACTGTTGTTAATAGGGTTTCTTATATTTACACATCTGTTGAAGTCGTCGTAAGTCGCACCGCTTAGCAGTTAGTGTTTTCAAAGTGGCCTATATTTCAAAATAAAAGGTGCCGCATACGAAAAATATCTTCTACTGAAATGAGCATGCCATTCCAAAGCAATTTAAAACAATTAACATGTTTTTTTGATCAGCACAAATCAATCATCTAAGAATAAGGTCATCAGTTTGAGTATTCAATTTCACTTTGAAGCTTTTTTCGAATTTTAAAAAAAATCGAGTGCCGGTACTTTCCCGGTACTACCGGTACTGAGAGCTTCAGCTTTTTTCGAATTTAAAAAAAAATCGAGTGCCGGTACTTTCCCGGTACTACCGGTACTGAGGGCTTCAGTACCGTAGTACCGGTTCTCGCCAAAAAGGGTCGGTACTGTGAACCCTAACCCTACCCCAAATCTTTAAAAAAAATCATAACAAATTAACCATTATAGATAGCCTTGTTTATTCAGTAAAGTTATTGTCTGTGCGCTGGTAAACTTCACACATTCACATCTAAACAGTCGATACTTTGAACACCCTAACCAAAGGCGTTGTTTACTTATGTAAAGGCTCGCACCAGGTATCTGCTACGCCGCCATGATTTCTATGCCAACATCTAAAACGTCGCGTTAGGGTCGATCCACAATAAACAGAATCAATTTCATTCGACACAATTTTGTTATAGTCGAGTTCGTTTAATTTGTTGGTGCACCATGGTGTAAAGTTTTTGTTATTCACCGACATGCCCAAAACAACACATTTCTTCAGTTAACTATCCAATATTTTCGCTGTTTAACAAATGTCTAAAAATTGAGTCATGCCGTACGGTATCTGTTTAGTGAAAATCGAGTTTCGAGCAAAATAAGTCGAACAATTTGAACTGTCAGTGGGGCCCATAATTTGTGTGCCCGCTGAGATGTTGACTTATGTCAGTTCAATACAAACGGGATAGGGGTGCCATATACGTGGCTCGCACAGAATGAAGCCAAATCTACCAATCGAACACGTCACCGGCTAACTATCGTGCAAAGTAAACAAACATACTTCTTTATCTATATCCTCATGCGTGCTCGCAAGGGGAGTATTGTTATTGGCAGTAAAAATATTACAATGGTAGGAGTGAAAAACTATGTGTTTATATATTTACCTTTTCTCATTTCTTCTCCTCTACAGTGCCATTGAACGACTATCAGACTTCTATAGTTGATAAATTCACAAACGGAACGTTACAAAATGCTCTATTATCTAATTGCGAATATTATAACATTCTTCTTCAAAGATATTTGTGGTAAGTGAATTTATGAGTGTTGCCAGGTTTGATGAAACGTTTTCATTACAAGTGACGAGACTCGAAGTATTCTCCTCTCCAGCGCGATAAAAAACAAATAAACAACTTCTGTTACATACAATAGTGCTTCCCCACTAAAATCTTTAAGTATAGTATACTTTGTAATTTGTTTTAAAATGGGGTCGTACTAATACATGGTGTAAAGCATGCCTCACAAACAGTATAGTTTTCGGGACACTCTTAAGAATAAATCCTGCAATATGGTACGCTAGATTACGTTCTGAGTTATCGAACACGCTATCGTCAGAAATCTTCAGAATACTCCTACTCCACTAGATCTACCTGAAAAAAGGAAGACATTTTAGACCAAGACTATATTTGGTACCACCTGGTTTACTTTTTCTTCCATCTGTTCATTATACTCTTCTTGATCTGATCTGATTTGATTAGTTTGATTTACGGATGCCTTCGGCTAGGTTCATTAGCCATTTTATATAACTTATAAGATGATGAAGGAATTTCAGATATAAACTATGATAAAGAAAGCAATCTCAAGTTATCTTTAAATTGAAGAGCAGTTGGGCGTTATTCAAGCAGTGTTCTTGCAATACATTTACACCAAAATTTCAAGTAACAATTAATGTCATTTTCCAACAAACAATGATTCAGTAAATTAGCATTAAATGTTGAATGCGTGGAACAAAATGATTTGTTAAATAACATTAAAAAAATAAAAATCAACACATAGCCAACCCTAGTTACCGTAAAAGTCTTGTTTTGGTATTATAGTATAACATTGGATTTCACTGCAAATGGATATTATTGTTCTGTCACAGTGACATGGTTTTCTTACTGTTCTATTAGAGTGTCAGGTTCATCCGAAAAATTCCGCTTAAAATAACCTGAGTCCTGCATTGACTCGAATTCTGTGAATAAATTTAAACACGTTATTAATTGAATAAATAGCATTCAATAAATCAGATGAAATAATGTTTGAAGTGGTTTTCGCTGGGATGTTCCGTTTGCCACGATAAAGTTGCTAAATTTTCATTCAGAATGAATTTATTTTGTGATTTGATCTAAGTCACTCAAAGTTACAGCAAATATTCCGGTTGCCAGAAAAAAATAAATAGTCTGTATTCTACGCAGTGTTGCGCATTTCTCTGTACGGGCCTCTATATTGTATACAGACTCTAACCGAAGACTCCATATCAAGAAGACTGATATCTCTTTCCTTCCCCCATACAAACGAGAAGCGACAGAGGTTACACCGCCTCTATTGGAAGAAGGGAGGAAGCTTTATGTAAAAATGTATATGTGTGTGTGCATCACTATGGAAAGTACCACCTTTACCCGCAAGTGGCGTTGCTGTTACTGTCTCCGGATTCTGGACAGAGTTGCCAGTCTTCTTGATATGGAGTCTTCGCTCTAACCCTAACCACAAGAACCACCCTGATTCCATTTATTTGAAAAAATCGTCAAAAACTAACAAATTTGCCAAAGCCATCATAAAGCTAAAACAAACTATTTAAAAGCTATCAGTTTTGTATTCCTAAATACGGGCTTTCGATATGTACTGAAAATTTAGTGCCAATTTTAGTAGTGACGTCGTAATAATCGAAAGAGAAAGAGGCTCGCAATGTTACTAAGGTTCTATTGAAAATTTTCTCCAGAACTAGTGTTATTATACAGTGTAGCTCATTGCTCTGTACTTGACTCTTACGGCCAATTTATTCACTGGATGAAACCCGGTTTTCGCTGAAAACCAGTTTTCAGGTTGCTGGTGACCAATTAGCCGAAAACCGGTTTTTAACAAAAACCGGTTTTCATCCGAGTGAAGAAATTGGCCGCTAAAGTTCACAGACTCTGGGTCTTACTATAAAAATTGATTCCGTCAGACACTAGTTACACGGTTACCACTTATATTATACATAAATTTAATGATTACTTACTTATAGTAATCATTAAATGTGACACGTATAGTGTAAAATATAGTTAACCCTTAAATGCATAACGCTGTTTCAAAACAACATTGCGAAAAACATCTCAAAATTATCACAGTAATGAATTGAAACTATGAGACTATTTCCACAAAATTTTAAAAAACATTTGCGCCTTTGAGGGTTAATATGACTCCCATGTTTGAAAATAAAGTCAAATGTGATGTCATTTGATACGAAAAAAATATATGCTGCACATTTTTCAAAGATTTATTATGTACAAGAATGTTGCCAAAAACGGAACCCATTTGTTTCCAAAATCGGAGTGCGCCAAAATGGGAGCATGTCAAAAACGGAACGTGCCAAAAACGGACTACGTTCACACTACGCGTTAAAACGTGTGTTAACGCTATCTTGATGATGTTTTTCTTGTTGCTAATTGTTATAACATGTTTTAACTCTGTAGTGTGAACATAGTATTACTGTACTAAGCTGATGTATCGTCTGAATCCACTGAAAAAACAACACGTTAATATCATGTGGAAATCTATTGAATTATTTCAATCCACAAACACATGAAATGCACGCGGTTGCCACTTGAATCCAGATTTTTACGTGCCATAATGGCGGTCTAAATTGTTCAGTTCGTAATACGTTTAATTGCACTTTTTTGACAATAATCGTTTACGCCAGCTTAACAGCAACGCCCAGTTGAAGATGTCGGGCGTTCATTGAATAAACATCCAACGCATTGGACTAACGTAAGATGACTTACTCTCATTGGGCGGTTGACGTAAACGATTATTGTCAAAAAGGGCCATTGAGATATCTGACGTTTAAAATACGCCCACTGATATCTCGCATTTTTATACTACCGCCCTCCCTTGAGCCCAGAAGCGGTTTGTTTTCCTCCCAAATCGCCCAAACCTTTTTAACATGAGAACGCATATTAAAGTTATGTTTAATTGCACATGGTTTTATTGTGTCGATTATTTTCAGTGTCGGGTTTTATAGTTAAATGGAATATTAGACTTTTCAATGGCTCATGTACGTACACGTCACATGACACAAACACTACATCACTAACTGATGGAAAATAATAAAGACGGCAAAATCAAATGGGATTGTTTTCAACCAGGAAGCTGCAGAAGTGTTCGTGAGACCAAGCGACAAGAACTCAATAGTGGTGCCATATTATAGTTACTATATTCATAGTTAGGCGGAGACACTGATTAAACATGTCAAATGCCTGAGCCAATCGAGCATGACGTCACATAACATGTTCTCCTTGGACAAGGTATTGTTATTATGGTCATAATTATTTTACTCTTTTCTTGTGTTACCGAATGAAGTGAAACGAAAAGAACAAGACTTTTTCTGTAACACCAAGAGACATTCGCACAAGTATGAAATCATTATATCCTCGAATTGTTTTTCTATTCGTACCTGTAAAGTTCTTACAGCGACAATGAAATTATTACGCTAGAGCTTGAACATTCGCATGGGATGCCAGTTTCTTCCTGAAACAAGAGCTGCCAGTTTTCCAGCTTTTGTGTCCGCCTAACTCTGAATATAGTAACTCTATGCCACACTGTTAAATAAAACAACCTGCAGCATAAGTTCTTTTAGCTTACTTTTGAGTTGTGCGTCGCTTTCGCACTTATTACAGCCAATTTCTTCACCGGATGAAAACCGGTTTTCGCTGAAAACCAGTTTTCGGGTTGCTGGTGACCAATTAGCCGAAAACCAGTTTTCAACGAACGCCGGTTTTCATCCAGGTGAAGAAATTGGCCGTTAGTGTTGTCAAAAACAAAACGAGAGATTCGACTCAGTCGAGGTCTTCCGTGGAGGAAGGTACTTTTGAGTTGTTTATGGTATACTCAAAATTAGGTAAATTCAACTTAAATTTGAGTATAAAAAACCTATCAATGAGTTTTTGCCGTGGTTAAATGGAAACTACCTTCAACACGGTTTACCTAATTTTAAGTTCCCCCACGATACCACGAGATTGAGTCAAAGGAACTCAATTTTAGGTAGTTTTTCGTTTCCGTGCATATGCGGAATTGACTGACAGATTTACCACCGAGCAAAATTTACTAATGAAACCGATCAGAACTACTTATGACTTTGCGCCACAAGTAATTAATATGGAAATCATAAGTTTATCTTATGAATCGGAGAGAAAGATGGCCATCGAGTCACTTACAGATTCCATAAGTCAAACTTATGAAATTTTTAAGGCATTATTATAATTTTCATACGACTATAGTTATTGTAATCATTGTCTTCAAATATGAAGTTTAAATGCAAACTGTTATGAGATTCATATCTGTATTATTACATGTGCTGTTAATAAAATACCATAAGTTTATTTCATCGCATATTTTAAGTATTTATTTGATATTATTAAATATACATACATCTATATTCAAGCTCCCTCCCGTCATTTTTTTGGCTGTAACTGTGTCAGGCGCTCCAATAGAAAAGAGTAGAGCTGATCGGAATCCCAGTAGTTTCGGATACCTTCTCACTTGATATTTCAGAAGCTTCTACTGTGTCACAGGATTGCCGAGCTGTTGTAAATTATGTAAAAAATTATATAAAGTAATGGTCATAATTTAAAAACAAAAATTTACATATATTTTCCATCACTTTGCAACAGACCGCCAGAAATGAACTATGACACTTTAACAGCATGTAATATATAATATATTATTTTCTTATGACACGAGCATGAATTTCATAAGGCAAACTAATGAAATTCATATACTGCTTATGAAATGCATAAGTGTCTAATGGAATCAATTTTATACAGGTTCATAAGTCGTGGCTTATGAAATCCTTAAGTCTTTTTGCTTCGGTGTATATGACAGCTGGAGGCAGGGTTACCAAAAATACAGAATAATCTGTATTTATACAGATTTTTCAGCCATTTTCAGACCAAGAATCTGTGTGTACAGATATACAGATTTTTCCGTGTGTGTACAGATATACAGATTTTTGAGAAATGATGTTACAAAAACTATTTTTAGAAATATTTTTTATGTTTCAGTAATACTTCCTCTCTCTCTCTCTAAACTTAGCCCTCTATATTAAAATATATCTTCACTTTTGAGATTGGTCGCTCACTCTGAAAGGTAAAGGTTTGCAATACACTCAGGTTAGCACCCAGCAAACGCCTGGCTGAAGTTTTCTTCCAGAAAAGTTAATTGTAATGCTCTGTGACTTTGTTAATTTTTAATTTTTTTCCGAAAATTCGACAGCTACATTGGTCGACTAAATGTTTATAATATCATATATCAACAAAAGTCATTAAATGAAGAAGAAAATTATTTTTCCATTGTGCTATCGATGTTCAAGTTTCTGGATATAAAATATCAGAACGACTTGTAGACGGCGCCGGTGGTTGAGTGGTACGCGTTACCGCCACTCATTCCAGTTGCCTGGGTTCAATTCTAGCCGAGGTCGTTGAGATTTTTCTGAGGTGAAAAAATCTGTGGTCACGTCTTCCTTCGGAAGGGAAGTAAAGCCGTTGGTGCCCGGTCTATGAGTTTGGTGGATCGATATCTAGTCCAGATAGTGAAGTCACCTCTCTGGCGTCGGTAAGGAAGAAGTAGATCCAACTTCTATACTCTTACTAACAAAAATATCCTCCTCCCGTGATACTTGTGGAGCGCGCAGTAGTATATACGGCCTCTAGGAAAAGCAAGTATCGGACTAACCCCATTGCTTCCCTTTCCTTCGCGATCTACGTTCGGGCCTGGGCGGCGCCGGTATTGAACAATAAACACTTTAGGATTACCAGGAGTTGCACATTGAAAGATGTTTCGCTACTCCCAAGCATAATTATCTACTTATTTTCTGTTCAACTTCAGCTAGTCCAGATCGATAACGGAGTAGCAGCCAGGGGTGGTCGCACAAGCTCAAGCTCAATATCAGAACGACTTGTAGTGTTTTTTTTATGAAAATGTAAACAGGTCCTTGCTTGACTGATTTAAACAACAAGAATTAATCGATATAAAATTCAGCAAAAGGTTAAACGACTCAACTGATTCGATACAGACTTCGACACAGAATGTTCGAAGAGTAAATACAGATGAAAAGATTTTTTTGGACAAAAATACAGATTTAATTTTGGCAACCCTGGCTGGAGGAAAACGAACCCCCAAGTAATGTGACTGAAATGAATTGCATATGACTCTATACCAGAGGGATTCAGCGTCTTTAAATAATATTTCCTTCATATTCATTCATATTCATATTTTTTTGCTAAAACACAGTCTAATAGTGTAGAAAACTATGGGTACAGTTGAAAACATTACCAAAGCTGCAAGCTTTATGAAGGTATCTCCTGGTAAAATTAGATATAACTCTGAAAAGGTAGGCATATATAAATTATTTCCATAACCTGGTAAAAATCAATATTTTATTTTTAGATCATTACTCGATACGTTCCTAAAACAAATGAGAGCATTTCGGGATATTCTTCGATTTTACAGTCATTGGCACGGGAAAGCAAGAATGAGTTAATTCGTGATATATACAAGGATATTGAGACTGAGTTACAAGTTGTGCAATGGATAGATTATTCTGTTCTCTTTGTTTCACCGGCAGCGAAAGATAAGCACGTTTTAAAGGCGCTCCTAGAGGTGCGTTTAGTACTAATTTTTATATATAGAAATTTGCCTATTTCGACATTAGCAACTATTCAGATTTTCACCTGGGACGGAGACTGCGGATAGATGTTTTCTTCTATTTTTTCTGTTCCTTTTATCTTTTGTCTTGCTTATCCGCTTTCACATATTTTAAATTGACAGGCTGCATTGGACAGTACCCCCTGGTTGCATTTGGCGTTTATTTTTTGCTATTAGGCAATCCATGAGACGTTTCTGATAAGCTGATTATTTCTTGTTTACTTCTGACGTTACTCCGACATCCGACAATATCGTTGATTCGATCCAACATCAAACGAGTCGGACTAACGAAAGACTATGAAATTACTCGTCGGCAAACAGAATTTCTGTGCTTAATATCAAGACATCACTCGGTATAAGCCAGTTGTTTTGTGTTCACACAAGACGTGTGACTTTTTGGATTTTAGTGTCTAACTAGTACTAATTTGGGTACTAGTTTAGATACATCGTCTAACTAGACACCCAGTTGGTGCTAGTTACTGACGAGGAGAATCCGAAACACTAAAATAAAAACCATACTTTATGTAAGGCCTTGTGTCCTTATGCACAAAAAATTTGGTATTGTCCAAAATTTTCCCATTTGGGAATTTGCATATGTTTGTCGGAGGAGTTTTTCTGTTCGCAGGAGTAGCCTTGTTGACAGAACCCACCGCTGGATTGTCAAACAAACGCCTAATGGATTGCCTAATTCGCATGCATCGTTTCGTTTTTTATTTTGGTTGCAGTTGAAACCTGGAAAATCCAACCAGTGACAATTGTATTTTCTCTGGTTCTAAACAAATGAATCACTTCGGAAATAGTGCGCATTTCGTATAGTGAATACCTAAGAGATGAATACGTTTGTTGAAGAAATGACTACATTGGGCTAAAGTAGGATGACTTAGGTAAACATATCGACACAGATCTTTCATTAGGGCCTAAGTCACAATATACTCAAAATGGAGAATAATTAGTTTGAATATTCGACGATGCTTTTTAAATGCAGCTTTTATTGTAGCTACAAATTATTTTTTAACAATGTTTTTCCTTAAGCATATATGGTTAAACCTGATAACAATATAACAAAGAATTTGATTTCGTTTCGAGTTGGTGGAGAAATACGAAGAGAAGCGCTGGTGTTCAGACGTGCAGCCGCGTAGCTCCTTAGTTTTTGTTTCAAGAACGATTTTGAGCGAATAAACAAATATTACTTTGTGTAGTTTTTTCGAGGAATAGTTGAATGGTGCCAGTGAATCAAATTTTTGGAGTCGTTCTGTTCAATTTGTGAGGCTTAGGATGTTTTATTTAAGACAATTGAGTTCTTGTCGGCCGGTCTCAAGAACACCAATGCAGTCTGCTGGTTGAAAACAATCCCATTTGCTCTTGCCGTCTTTGTTTATTGTTTTCCACCAGCTAGTGATGTAGTGTTTGTGTCATATGACGTGTACGTACATGAGCCTGCGGATGGGATGGATGAGCCGTAGAAAAGTCTATAGCGTTTTTTGTTTTGTGCATAGGGTGATGAACCTTTTTTCGCCATGTTTCTATTATTACCCTACACCGAAGCAAAAAGACTTAAGGATTTCATAAGCCAAGACTTATGAACCTGTATAAATTTGATTCCATTAGACATTTGTGCATTTCATAAGTAGTATATGAATTTCATTAGTTTGCCTTATGTGTCATAAGAAAATTATAATAGGGTGATGAGCCTATTTTGGCACCATTAGGGAGAGGGTCGCACTATTTTTTGAACAACTTTAAAAGAAGCCATATTATCTATAACCTTTCTCAGAATAAAGTTTCAGTGTACTGTTTCTTAAACATCTATATAATGCTTATTTGCCTCAAATTTCAGCATAAATGAAAATAAATGTTCCATTCTGTGCATCTATTCCCACCTCGACGATCCAATTATCGCCTCATGGGTGTGCCAATTTCCACCTCATCGAAAAACAATCTAGTTGAAACGCAATGCCTCATATTCCATTTGCGTCGATTCTAACTAGGTATCCAGATTCCAGATCATGGACGCCAACGTGTGATTTGTAAAACGAATCATTCTGCTTTTTTCAGCCGATCAAAACAAACGTCGCACGTCAATGAAACTCATCAGCTGTTACCCAAGTAGCAAATCGCAACTAGTTTTAATAGTCTAAGTCCGAACTATGTTGCAACGAGGGAACAATAAAGTTATTTTTGTTGCACTGGTTGAACATAGATAACATCACGGTTATTTCATAACATCTTTTGTCACCAAATGGTCATTTATGTTGCTAGCTAGAACATGTTCATTAATGTTCCGAAGTGGTTGGTGATGCTGCAGAGTTTGTTGAAATGTAGTTGCTATTTTGATTTTGTGATATTTATTTTAACAATTGCACAGTTGTCAAACACCAAAATTCTGACTGAAAACGTTTCCATTTACAAAGTTGTATTCGTGTTATACGTATATTTCCGTCACATATCATTATTACGCCTTTCAGCACAAACTCACACGTATTAATAAAATGCTTTCGTAACACGGAATCAACAAGTTCACAACTAATGCTAAGCAAAACGAAAAATAAGTTATATTTTTGTTGGCATTACGTTGCGAAAATTCACCGATAACGCTTTATGCGCTCCACTTGATATTATAGAGGCATTGAACTGTACGGTGGCGCCAACTATAATATGTTCGGTGTTTCGGAAAAATGTAAAAAAATGGCATGTATGTTATTGCTGATTTGAAATGAAATGATTAAATGCCTCCCGCACAGATTATATTATTGATATATTATTGATTCATATAAAAATAATTTTGGTACTAAGAACAGTAGGTATATCGGAACAAGTATTATCAATTTAAGACAAATCGTATACTTAGTGTACCTTCGAAAAACAATTGAAAAGTTAACGTAATCTTAGGAGTATTTAGCAAATTCCTTGTATAAACTGTGAAGTGTCTTTAAATACTAGTCCATGATATGTTAATTTTCGAAAAAGTTTTTGTCATTTTTTGCTGAATGAAAAAGTTTTTGTCATTTTTCTCAAAAAATGATATTGCTTGCTTGTTGATGCAAACGGTTTGGAACACCTTTAGTTTCAACAAGCTGGAGTAATAAGTCATTCGGCCGTTGCAACTATCGATTTATGTAAACCATATTGAAAAAGGATAATGTCGAATGACCAGCTGCTCTTACGCTTCGATGCCATTCGAATTTATGAGGTTATGTAAGTCTCTCATCTACGTCGACAATCCTTAATCAACTGAAGAGCTAGATGGTTGTATACCATTCCCCCGAAAGCCATTTCCCAGAAAGCCATTCCCCAGAATTCCTTTTCCCAGAATGTACCATTCGCCAGAAAGACATTTCCCAGAATGTACCAATCCCTAGAAAACCATTATCCAGAATGCCCCATTCCCCAGAAAGTCATTCCCCAGAATGCACCATTCCCCAGAAAAGTTATGTTTTTTATTTATTATTTGTAGTTAAGCCAAAGGTTTACGCATACCTAATTAAAGAAACTTATGCGGTGTTAAGCTGCTGAGGATGTACCGTCGAATGCGGCGGCCTCTCGCAAGCAAACCTGTTATCCTCTCGTATAGCCGGTTTACTCGAACATAGGACTTGGTTCCTTCTTTCAAACATGAGCAGTTCTTTGAATTTGTACGCCAAGCAACTCTTGCACGCAAACTTGTGATCTTTTCGTCTGCCCGGTTTATTTAAACATAGATGTTGATTCCTTCTTTGGAGCTTTGGTTGAATCCATATTAAAATCGAAATGAATGCATATTTTGACAAATGGTTTCGTGGGTTTTTAGAGCATTTATCATTCTTTTGTATTGGGAATGTTTCGTACGCAAAGGTCCAATTCACCCGATTGCTCGGTTTACTCAAATAGGTTGCACTAAATACATTCGAAAGTATTTTCATACCTTACGCCAAATGGTACTTATAGCACAGAGTTACAGACATAATACTCGACAACAATTATTCGTCAATGTTAGCGATCATTTTGAATTGAATATATTATTAGTTGGGACTGTTATCGCATTTGCGATTATGGCGCCACTGACATATGCGCAAGTATACGGGGGATATACCAATTGCTCCTGGGCCTGAGGGTTGACTAATTTGTAAATGAGTGGTTGGAACCGTGTATAAAAGGTGTAGCTAGTGTTTTGGCCGAATTGGCGCAACGATATTTTTGCGAGGAGCCGCCGCTTTCGACGGCCTATCCGTACCAGCTTAACCAGCTTGCATCAGTTCCTTAACTTAGGTAATGTACAAAGTATTCGTTTCGCCACACCTTACTTACATAACACTGTTACATTCTTTTGGATCCTAGGAAGGGAGCTACCCTAAGGGCAGATCACTTGTGATGCATTTTTAAAAATCAGCGAAATTAAATGCATTTATTTCCATCAAAATAGAAATTCATAATGTATTTTGCGTTGCGTGCAATGTTTTTGCGTTGCGTGCAATGTTGTTTGTGTTGCGTGTAAGACGTCAAAACCAAACAGAAAAACTAGCCCTACATTTAACAAAACGTCGAACAAAGTGGATCAGCGTAGGACGTTTGTTAAACAAACTTTTCTGCGAGTCAGTGATTGATGTTGATGCAAAAATGGAAATTAAATGCATTTTTTTCAATTTGATGCAAATTTGTTATACATTCTTAGAGTGATCTGCCCCTAGGGGCTACCGCTTTCTATGGTTGTTGTTAAATGGCACTGAAAAACACACCTGTACTGAATTTCGCGATTTGTCCTATATGTATGTTTATATTATTAAAAGAAAAGTAAAAATATTGCTATTGTCTAATGATGCTAACAGTACACTTTTCGAGGGGAGCAATATGGCCAACATAATGGAAAAATGTTTTGATTTTTATCAACAAAATTTCCCACTTGAAAAAAAAATGTCTGGGAAATGGTTATATCTGTGGAATGAACTTATGAGCATTGGTTCATTCTGGATATAGTTTTCTGGAGAATGGTTCTTTCTGGGGAAAACACTTCGGTATTTTAGCTTCTGTGGAATGATTTTTCGGGAAAGTTAGCTATTCTTTATTTAAATTCGGAATAAATAATGTCATCCTAACTTCCGGTTTCAACACAATGCAAATCATTTCAAATGTGACCGAATCGAAGAATGTCGTTCGATGGAAATGGGAACGAGTAGTACGTTCGAAAAGATCAAATCTATAAAAAAAAGTTAAACTTTTCTGGGGAATGACTTTCTGGGAGATGGTGCATTCTGGGGTATGGAATTCTGGGGAATGGTACATTCTGGAAAATGACTTTCTGGGGAATAGTACATTCTGGGGGATGATATTCTGGGGAGTGGAATTCTGGGGAATGGCTTTCTGGGGAATGATTTTCGGGGGAATAGTATACAATCGAGCTAGATTCCATCATTGAATACCTTATTCACATTCTTCAGTCGTTCTTGAGAAAGAGACTAAAAAGGTGAACTAGGGAAAGTTTGGTTCATCAGACTGTCATTTGTGATGATTTAGGAGATAATTATAACTGAAATAATGAAAAATAAACGCTGAAAGCACCCTTTATAGATACAAATATTACTACTGAGAAAAATATTACAGCAATCAAATACTCTTCATTTCCTATGTTATTGGAAAAATATCAAAGTTGCGAGTAATTATTTTTTTCAATTTGTAGTGTCGTGGTTCACTAATGGAACATATGTGTACCACTGGTGGCGTTATTTCCAGTTCCATTGAGTTCTTATTTATACCCATTGATTTTTTATAAGCTGCGCAAGTATAAATAAATACATTTGATTTTCCGTTGGTTTAAATTAATTCCAATTTTAGTGGAAATTGTTCATTTTCATAGTGTCTTGTAATAATATTACCCTGTGCTTCTCATAGGAGTATGACCCAATAGCTCAAGTATTGATATTAATGCTACTACTGCGGCAACAGCAAGATTTCGTTAAAATCATTCATGTCAGATGTTCACATTTTTCCGATAAACCGAACATGTTATAGTTGGCGCCACCGTTCAGTTCGATGCCTGTATAATATGAAGTGTATCGCATTAAGTGTGATCGGTAAATTTTCGCAACGTAATGGGAACAAAATTACAACTTAATTATTATTTTGCTGAACTTTAGTTATGAATTGGTCAATTCCGTGTTGCGAATGCCTTTCATCAATACGTGTGAGTTTGTGATTCAAGGTAGAATGATGATATGTGCTTGATACGTACGTATGACAAGAATACGACTTTGTAACTAGAGCGATTTCAGCAAGAATAGTATAGTACAGGGTCATATTAAGGAAAGGTATATTTTGGTGTGAACTGAAAATTTCTCAATGGAGACAAACCGTATGCTAGAGAATAGTTGTTCACAAATAAAAATCTTTGCTCATTGATATAAATTTGTTTGAAAAGCGAGCGTCGTTGTATTCACTAAAATCGTATCCTTAATTCGGGCCTGAATGGCTTGAAATCCATGTTGTTTAGGGGCCATGCATAAATGACGTAGCATTTTGGGGGGTAGGGGTGGTATACTAAATTTGTGACGAAGTGTGACGAGGGGGAGGGTAGGGTCAGAAGTTGCGCGACGTAGCATTAAGATTTTTTTTTACGAGAATTAAAACCCATTGATTAGAAAAAAAACAATTTGATGGATGATGGGAATGGAGGACCCAAGAGAAATAAATTTAAATTCACACAAGTTACTTTTCATGAAATTTTTAATGTGGTAAGTTTACGTGTATACGGATTTAACCTGCTACATTAGTTAGCTAATCTTGCTAACTAGTAGACTTAGTTTGTTAGCTGAATTAAGTTTTCTCTTCGGATTCAACCAAACAAAATTTAGTAATTTTATCGAATGTATGCTTCTTAGAATCATGGGCAGCTGCAGCATCGTGAACTGAGAGATCTTTTGTTCATGTTCCATGACATATAAAACTCAAAACAAAATTATTAACGCGATATTTGTCATGAAATGGGTTTATTTTGTTCGCAATTTGCTGTTATAATCAAAATGTTGATAAAATCCGTCAAAAATTTTGTAAACACACGTATTTAAAAAAATTGTAAAACATATTTTTTCTTCATTCCCCGGTCGCGTTGGAAAGGGGGGGGGGGGGGGGGGGTTGTCAGAAATGCTACGTTATTTACAAGGGGGAGGTTAGAGTTTTGTGACAAAATGCTACGAGGGGGGAGGGAGGGGTCGAAAAACGCCGAAAAAAAGCTACGTCATTTGTGTACGGCCCCTAAGGTGATTTTGTTTTAATTAAAAGTTGGATTTAGAGGATAGTTCTAAATACATATGTGCACAACAAATAAAGAATATAACTTGAGCTTATTTTTTCTCACCTGTTTTAGCCAAATCGATAGTGTCATTATCTCATATGCTTGGTTCGAAACCAAGGGGTACGAAATAGGGTCACAATAGGCTCTACTGCCATAATAGGCACATCACCCTATATTACATGCTGTTAAAGTGTCATAGTTCATTTCTGGCGGTCTGTTGCAAAGTGATGGAAAATATATGTAAATTTTTGTTTTTAAATTATGACCATTACTTTATTTAATTTTTTACATAATTTACACAGCTCGGCAATTCTGTGACACAGTAGAAGCTTCTGAAATATCAATTGAGAAGGTATCCGGAACTACTGGGCTTCCCATCAGCTCTACTCTTTCCTATTGGAGCGCCAGACACAGTTACAGCAAAAAAAAAAAATGACGGGAGGGTGCTTGAATATAGCTGTATGTATATTTAATAATATCAAATAAATACTTAAAATATGCGATGAAATAAACTTATGGTATTTTATTAATAGCACATGTAATAACACAGATTTGAAGCTCATAACAGTTTGCATTTAAACTTCATATTTGAAGACAATGATTAACATAACTATAGTCGTACGAAAATTATAAGAATGCCTTAAAAATTTCATAAGTTTGACTTATGGAATCTGTAAGTGACTCGATGGCCATCTTTCTCTTCGATTCATAAGATAAACTTATGATTTCCATATTAATTACTTGTGGCGCAAAGTCATAAGTAGTTCTGATGGGTTTCATTAGTAAATTTTGCTCGGTGTACCCATTTGAAGCCGTTGGTTAGAGCAGCGCCTGTCATCTTTGTTCAACGCATTGAGTCAAAGGATAGCGCAACAATAGGGGCACTCGATTCGAGTTATCGTTGCACTCAAACACGAGAATTTCGCTATTTTCAGCGCATTTGTGTTATCTTCGTTCATAATATCGAAGCAAAACTGTTGATGCCAATTTGTACGCATTCCATTGATTGCAGGCCGAGTAATTAGTAATAATTAGTAAGGCACGCTCCTTAGTATGGTGAAAATTGGCACTTTACCCTATGTGTGACTTTGATTCCTGTGAGGAGTGAACATTCGTCAGTGAGAAAGCGAACCCTACACGAGCAGGTGTATTGACAATAAACCAATTATTGATCAATATATTAATCTGTAAGGACTTTTTGAAAAAATTGATTCCGTATTCACGGTAAAAAAACTTAAGCCATTTTATGTATTCAAATTGCCCATTTTAGGAAGTTATTCGAGCTGTCAAAAAATGGGTATTTTTTGTTTCTAACAATGAGTACTTTTTATCCATTTCACAACTACTCGATGAGGTAATGTCAATGGGTATATTGATCTTAATAATAGGTAAAAAATCAAGCGTATTTCAGCAGTATTTCAAGCGAGTTAACCTGTAAACTAAGGATCGTAGCGGAACCTGCAAATTATCGGCCTGCATCGGAGTCCGTGGCGGAAACTGAACATTTTTTTGAGATATGGGCAACGAATAGCCTTCGATCAGGTATCCCCTGGGCAGGCCCGTAGCTAGGATTTTATTTCGGGAGGGGCTTAAAATTGTTGCATAAATGTATTAATTCTGATGACTTGAGATATTTACTGGAAACTGAACGTAATTATGAAAAGTTCTTAGCGAAAACAATTCCAAGTTAGAAATTTCCCTAGTTACAAAAATGAATATTCAAGAGTTCAAAGTATTTAGGGCTGCTTGAAAATACTACGCATTCTAGACTACACGTTTACAAGATGTAGAAGACGCTAAATTGGAATGAGTAGAAAAATATCCAAAAGCCCGTCTCACGAAACTTTACACGCATTTGCTAATCAGGAGAACGAAACCAACCTCAAGGTTCTCCCCATGGATAGGAATATATCAGTGTGAAATCCAAGTTTACCGTTGCAAAGAATGTCCGAACAAAGTGAATGTCGAAATTTGCTTCAAATCTTCTGATAAGGCAAGGGATTTGTAGATGCGGAAAATAGGTCCAACTACTATTTTCATGATCAGGCATCTTGCTACTATTACTAGTTCTATGACTTCATCCGAAGTTTGCGTTAGCTCAACTTTATGAAATTTTCAATTTAATTGATACTGAACATGTCGTAATCATAACAAACCTTAGAAAAACACATGTTGTTTCATTTGACTCTCGTGGGGAATGGGTTAAAGACTATCTTCGGCAATATTATCAGGCAACTGAGAATAACTATCTATTTATCTATTTAAGTAGATTCTTTTTAGGCACTTTTTATATAATTGGACTTACGAATCAAAATATTGTAGACTGATTTTCCTAGATCCCTGAAACTATAGTAAAAGTCAAAATGTGAAGTGAGTGCAAAAAACTACTGATTTCACTACAAAGCAAAAATAAGAACCTTAGCTCTATTGACTTTCAGCAATCTTGCAAAACCGTTGGAACTTGAGAAGACTACCTAGATTAAGTAAATATTATATTTGAACAATTGAAGGTTTTATTTCGGAATTCATGGGATTTTGGACAATGTAAAATATATATTTCAATGATTTAATCTACTAATGGAAACTACCCAGAATTTAATCTACTGAGCGAAACTGCTCAGAACTTTTTCACTAATCGAAAGAAAATTTCTCAGCACTGATGTGCTGTGAAAATTTCTCAGCACTGAAAATTTCTCAGCACTGATGTGAATGCTTCTAATTTACGTAAAATATGGTAAATATAACATTGATGACACGACCAAAATAACTAGAAACTATAAACATAGGTGAGCTTAATAATTTCAGCAATACTTGCTTCCGACACATGGAAGAGAACACATCGCACTTACCGAATTTGCTTTGTTTTAGAGTTATCTGTTTTTAAATTACACCAAATTATCCGTTTCCTGTGAAAAAATTGCAAAACTTCTTGTCAATTCGTTAAATAAATATGTGGACACTAATCTGCTCAATAATAAAACTATTTGGGAAAAAGTTTCAATTAAAATTGTTGCACCTAACGCATCAAAGTTGTACGGATAACGAAGACGAAATGAGAAGATCAGAGCGCAATTCCGAAAGCACTCGTGTTGAGTGAATAGAAAAGATCGAAGAGTGATCTTGAATCGATTTCGATTGGTTGATTTTTTTCCTCTCTTTTCTCTCTTATTTAAGATCTTTCTCATTTTATTCCATGACGAGCAAAAACAGAACGCAATACTGTCACATACTGAAGACATGAAATCGAAACACTTATCCCAATTTATTGGCTTATAGATTCAATCAGTCCCAACATTTTAGTCGCTCTTCGTGATTGCCTATTGTTTTACCACTTTTTGATCCGTTCACTTTTAAAAGAAATTTCTTTTACACGTTTGTTGCAGATATCACGGATTTACGGATAACAGTTTATTAGTACGGAACGAATTCCTCGTAATAGTGAAATGAAGCGTCAATAAAAATAAGCACATATGTAATTTTTTACATTCATGAAAAAATCAGGGAAAAAGTTATTAGCAAACAAATGCGGAAAGAAAAATCGGCCAATCAAGCCCATGGCTGGGGTAGGTTGGCCGAGTTTGGTAAAATAAGTTAAACACGTCAAATGTATCAGTGAAAAACTTTTAATTCAAAAAAACATCGTTTTTTCGTATAAATAAAATCCACTCTTTACTTTTTAACCTTTTTGAACGTAGTTTTGGCAGCCTTAGTGAACTTTTTACCAGCTATCGATGATTTTTTCCTCCACCAGCGTGCGGTTACGTTTGATTTCATTTTTCTGCTCCTCCAATACAGCTTTTATTGGGGAATCTGTTAAAATTTGAGTCAATCGGCGTTTACGACCTTGCCACTTCTTCGAATCAGATCGTGCACTCGCCTTGGGAAGAGGTCTGACGTCTTTAGAGAGGCTTACATCTGCAGCAGATTCTATGCTAATGGACGAGTTTTGCTCGGGGTTGGGTCGATCTGTGACAAATCGTGTCAGAAACTCCCCAGGAGGAAAAATTTCAGGATTGTAGGGGCCCACGCCAGACTCTGAAAGCAGCTTGGCATTTAATTCATAAAATATCGGAATCAACTTTTTTATAAACAATTTCCGAGTTTTAGTGATTCTAATCTCTTATTTCTATTTGGTAATCATTTTAAATTATGTTTATTACTTATTTCTCGTGTATATTTTTCCTTATAATCATCAATATTAGCATAATATCAAATTTTGCTGGTTCAAGGTCACAAATATCAAAGGTTGGCATTTCACAAATATCAAAGTGCACATTACACTAAATTTACAACTCGGCCAACCAGCCCCGCACAGAACTCGGCCAACCTACCACAATGTATATTTTTGAGAACAATCACGATTTACATAAACAAATATAAGGTTACACTGGTAACCGTTATACCATTTTGTTGGGTTTTGTATACCCTTTCCAGCAGTACAAAGTTATTGGAAATCGGATGTAAATTGATTCGCGTTACACATATTATTTTTCAGAAACAGAAATTTACTCACCAGCGCCGAAAAAAGAATAAACGTGCTCCTGTACAAACGACAGCACCAAAACACTTGAAATTACGTCGGTACATTGGTAACCTAATACCCCACAAAAATCACTATAGATGTCGCTACTACGCATAGTAGCCTTTTCATAAAAGGCACTCGGTCAACCTGCCCCTTCGGCCAACCAGCTCCGGTCACCCCTATTGCGTTAAAATGACGCGAAACAAAAACTGCCTTCTCGGATGAATAGTTCTCAGACAAATTGAAATATATTTTTTGTGTAGCACAGTACAAAGTATAGAGTGCACAGTGTGCACTTACTTAATACAGAAATTCAAAATTTGTGCGATTCAAAAACTTATCATTTAAAAATAACAAGCGGGGTCGTGGGCCTTTTATATATTTCCTTATGTAAACAATAGAAATAATATAACGAGTTTAAATGGTTGTCCGGCAGTAGTTCCTCACCAACTATGTTTTGGGAGGGGGGGATGTTCACTAGGGCATTGCAAAAATTTTTTTTTTTGAATTCTCGAAGGCCCCCCCCTCTCATATTGTGACAAATGTCAAAGTAAGCTCAGATGCCAAATTTCACATCATTTGGACAATTTTAGACCCCCGCCCACTTCGCTTGAAATTTTTTGAAATTTGTACTATGGAAAAATATGTAGGAAAAATAAATTAAATGCAATAACTTTTGAAGTAGCAATCAGAAAATTACAATTTATACCTCTTTTGAAAGGAAATAATTTTAGTATTTGAATAAAGATATGTTTGTTTCTAGAAAAATAGGGGAAAGTGGGGTACTGGGTCATTTTGTCCCCAAAATCCCCTATTTTTAATGATTTTTCTGCTCCGTGATGCAAATCTTACATATTTTGAAGTTTTTTAATGTGGAAAAGTCTTAGAAATCGAACGGAACCCTTTTGACCTTAGTCCGAATACGAGAAGTTGGGGTTAAATGGCCTTTTGTCATTCATATTAAACTTCATCATTTTCTCGTGAATATATCTATATTATTCTTCACTCAATTTTCATAAACTATACCTTGTTGAACGTGGAAAATCCTTAGGATTATAACAAAAATAGATTCGTTACCGGTAAAATTCAGGAACATCAAATTATCTGACATATAGTGTCGATTTCACCTTTTTATCATAAAATCGCACATATTAACTCGATTTAACAACAAAATTCTTATTTAATTTACTACTTTTAGTGTAAAATATGCTTAGGGATCACATGAGAAAAGTTTCATTCCTGGAAAAATAGGGGAAGTTGAGGTAGTAGGACAAATAATAAAAAAAATGAGATTTGTAGAGTAAATATCAAAAAATTTGATGTTCCTGAATTTTACTTTTAACGTTTTTATTTTTGTTTTATTCCTTAGAATTTTACACGTTCAATAAGTTACATTTTATGAAAATTGATTGAAGAATAATAGAGATATATGCATGAGAAAATGATAAAATTTAATATGACTGACAAAAAGCCCTATAACCCCAACTTCTCGTATTCGGACTAAGGTCAAAAGGGTTCCGTTCGATTTCTGAGATTTTTTTACATTAGAAAAACTACAAAATGTGTATGATTTGCATCACGGAGCAGAAAAATCAATAAAAATAGGGGATTTTGGGGCCAAAATGACCCAGTACCCCACTTTCCCGTATTTTTCTAGAAACAAATATATCTTTATTCAAATACTAAAATTATTTCCTTTCAAAAGAGGTATAAATTGTAATTTTCTGATTGCTACTTCAAAAGTTATTGCATTTAATGTATTTTTCCTACATATTTTCCCATAGTACAAATTTCAAAAAATTTCAAGCGAAGTGGGCGGGGGTCTAAAATTGTCCAAATGATGTGAAATTTGGCATCTGAGCTTACTTTGACATTTGTCACAATATGAGAGGGGGGGCCTTCGAGAATTAAAAAAAAAAAAAATTTTGCAATGCCCTAATGTTCACTTCTATCTCGCTATTGAACATTTGCGTGTCATCATCGTAGTTGCTGCCTTTATGTTCGCGAATATCTGATTTCTTCCTTGCTTCTCGCCCTCAATAATTGCCCTTCCGAATGGATTCCATTTCTCCCCAAAGTGACATTAAACTGCGAGTAAGCGGTATCCGATCTTGTAGCGGAACATTGATTTTCTCATCGTCCGTATATGGGAGGATCATATTTATAGTATTGTCACACACAACCATGTGTTTTAAGTTGTTCGAAATGAATGGTTTCGTCTGGGCTTATTTGTTGAGCGGTAAATGCCTGACATGGTAGAACTCGATAAAGGCGGCTTCCGGAAGTCTAACCTCCATTTACACCTTCAGGAAATGTTCCACATTATGAATGTTCTGTCCTATGCGAATCGTCAATAATTTTATAATCATCGTATTTGGCTGGAACATCACTTGTTGCTGCTGCTACTCACTGATCTCGGCAGATTACCACAACAACAATTATAGTAACAGTTTCTTTTATTCTTCAGACAAGGTACACCATATAAAAGGTACTATTTTTGTCGTTCGCTTCGCACTGGCTCGAGCAAAAGCATAAAGCACACTGAATTTCATGACCATTGCCTTTGGTTGTTTCGAAATAGCCTTCTTCAACTTTTTCTCAATAATTTGTTCATGCCAAATGAGCAACAAATTTTGTTTTGGTTTTTAAAATTCATTTTTGAAAATTTTTGGGAGGGGCTTTAGCCCCCTATCCCCCCCTCTGACTACGTGCCTGCCCCTGGGCCCATAACCTGTTGATAATACCGTAAGAAAACACGAAGTATTTCTGTACACCGAGCAAAATTTACTAAAGAAACCCAACAGAACTACCTATGACTTTGCGCCACAAGTAATTAATATGGAAATCATAAGTTTATCTTATGAATCGGACAGAAAGATGGGCATCGAGTCACTTACAGATTCCATAAGTCAAACTTATGAAATTTTTAAGGCATTCTTATAATTTTCGTACGACTATAGTTATGTTAATTATTGTCTTCAAATGTGAAGTTTAAATGCAAACTGTTATGAGATTCATATCTGTATTATTACATGTGCTGTTGATAAAATACCATAAGTTTATTTCATCGCATATTTTAGGTATTTATTTGATATTATTAAATATACATACATCTATTTTCAAGCACCCTCCCGTCATTTTTTTTTTGGCTGTAACTGTGTCCGGTGCTCTAATAGGAAAGAGTAGAGCTGATGGGAAGCCCAGTAGTTTCGGATACCTTCTCAATTGATATTTCAGAAGCTTCTACTGTGTCACAGGATTGCCGAGCTGTTGTAAATTATGTAAAAAAATATATAATGTAATGGTCATAATTTAAAAATAAAAATTTACATGTATTTTCCATCACTTTGCAACAGACCGCCAGAAATGAACTATATGACACTTTAACAGCATGTAATATATTATAATTTTCTTATGACACGAGCATGAATTTCATAATGCAAACTAATGAAATTCATATACTGCTTATGAAATGCATAAGTGTCCAATGGAATCAAATTTATACAGGTTCATAAGTCTTGGCTTATGAAATCCTTAAGTCTTTTAGCTTCGGTGTAGGTAGGTTTTGAGATAACTTTATTTGATTCTTGTTCGTCAAGTTATATAATGCTAACATAGTTCGATATCGATTGATATTTCATGCACTGTTTATCACAGTCCCTTATTGACTACCATACCCAGGGTTGCCACATTGAAATCTGTATTTTTTCGTGATAAAATCTGGAAATCTGTGTCGCGGGAGAAAAATTCTGAACCGAAAATCTGTATTCAAAAATTAACTATAAGTATCCCAAAAAACAATATTTTGACAGTAAAAAATTAATTGTGATAACCGATCACAAATAAAACAATCAGATTGATTTTATTTTTTATCTGTAGAACAAATGATTTCTAAATTTGGCGTTTTTGTTCCATGACTAGTTTACAGTTCGGGAAATCGGTCACAGGATTTGTGTCAGGATTTGATCAGGGAAAATTTTCCGTCGAGATCTCTCCAAACTGTCAAAACAAAAGTTCTGCTGCTTCTAAAAAGCACCAACAGTATCGAAATGGCACAGAATTTTAAAACTAATAAAAATACAATTTTCCCCGTAAGAAACAATTTGTGTTGAATTGCTCCCGGCCGGATTTCTATGTGAAGAGTTTTAAAATCTCCTGATGTTTCCTGCGGTTGGGTTTACACTTCATGAAAACTGTCATTTTTGTGTAGTCACGGGATTTGAAATCTCGAGCTCCATTTAAAATACACAGGAACCCAAATCCCATTACACGTTTTTCGAACTGTATACTATCCTTTAGCGGTTACTTAAGGTCTGAACTGCATAGAATGCTTTTTAAGCGTTATATGAAATTCTGATAGCTTGGGTTCTACTAACCTACACCGAAAATCTGTAAAATCTGTATTTTAGCGAAAAATCTGTAATCTGTATATACAGAATCTTGGTTGTAAATTATCTTGAAAAATCTGTAAAATACAGAATAATCTGTATATGTGGTAACCCTGTAATGGAGATCTATTGATTAGATATGTTGCTGCATATAATGCTTCTCCCCACATATCTTTCGCTAATCCACTTTCGTAAAGCAAAGATCTGACCTTTTCCATTAAAGATCTGTTAATTCGTTCCCTTAAGCGGACCCTACACGAGCAGAAATATTGACAATAAATCATATATTGATCAATATATTGATGGTGTAAGGCAATCTTGAAAATATTGATTCTGTACAATTTAAATGGGATTGATGGATTGAAGCAGTCTTGTCAATATATTTATTGACAATATTTCTGTCTCGTGTAGGGTCCGCTTTACACCATTTTGCTGCGGTGTGTATGGAACTGTGAACGTCATTCTAATACCATTTCTCTTGCAATGAGCTTGAAATTCGTTACTCATATATTCCCCTTCATCATCACACCTTAGCATTGAAATGCGTCTTTCGAAGAATGCTGTCGCCATTGCTTCGAATTCTTTAAATTTCTCGAAAACCTCCGATTTCTGTTTCATGAGGTAAACCACGAGAAAGTGCGTATAATCATCTATAAAGGTTACAAAGTAACGATAGCCATCATAGGTTTCCTGCTCCATGCTTCCACAAACGTCCGAATGTGTGAGTTCCAGTGGTCGTTTTGATCTTGGCAGCTGCAATTGTTTAAATTTGGATGCAGCCTGCTTCCCGCCATACAACCATCACATATATTCGTTTCACTAATATTTCCAGAAGTAAGATTGATACCCTCAACCATTCCCTTCTTAATTAGTTTCTCCAAGCTCGTATCACTGACATGGCCAAGTCTTTTATGCCATGTTGCCAAACTCACCTTCTTTCCAATCAATGCCAAGTTTATTCCATCTTCCGCCGACTTTTCTTCCCGAAATAGATCAAGGTGGAATAAACCATCAACGAAGATTCCTGAAGCAATTACTTCATCTTCAAATTCAAAGATGTTATCTTTTCATCTGTAAAAGTAACCCTTTTACCATTTTTGCTAACCCTTCTAACCGAAAGGAGATTTTCTTTAAGACCCGGAGTAAAAAGAACGTTGTGCAATTTCAATTCTTTTATAACCCACAACACAGGCAACAAAAGTTGGAAAAATGCGATTAAAGAATTTGTCCAACTTTTGTTGCCCGTAAATTCTGGCCCGCTTTCGCCGTCAAAATGGTGATTGGCTTCTCCAATTCTTGGACATCTTCCAGCAGCTTTTCTTCATTAACCATGTGATCGCTTGCTCCTGAGTCAATCACGAACCTGACTCTCTTACCACGATCCGCTTTGGTCATCATTGCAAAGCTCTTTTTAGGCTCCATTTTTTGCTGCTTCTTGAACTTCTCCTTCTCCTTCGCGTTAAACTTTTTCATTAGCGGGCATTTATTTTTAAAATACCCAGTTTTGTTGCAACAGAAGCGTCGGGTTACCTCTCTCCTTGGCTTATACTTTGAAGACAGCGTAACGTTTTTCGTTTCTGTCTGCTTCTCTTCCCCAGCTTCAGCATCGATGAACATTCGCTTAATCTCCAACTATGGTTTAGCACAGATTTCCTCGTTTGGCAGTATCAACAAAGCGCCTTTGACGTGTCGAAACTTCTCTGGCATAGAAATCAGTAGAGCATGAACTTTTTCCGATACTGTCATTTTTGAACCAATACGATCTAGCTCGCGAATAATCAGATAGTACTCATCAAAAATCATGGACAATTTGTCGTGATGTCTTTGTTTGATGGTATACAACCGGTCCCGCATATTAACCATAGCGGCCGTACTGCCCTTTTAGTACGTTCTGACCAGAGTATCCATGGCTTCTTTTGCATAGTTGAGCCCAATGAGTTTATTCAAAACATCATTTTTGACCATCATGACAATCTCGTCTAATGCTTCGACGTCGTAATCAAGCCGTTTTCTAAGCTGAGCCTTCCTGGTTGTTTCTAGCTCTTCCGAGGCACCTACTACTGGTTCGTACTCTTCTTCGGGCGTCCGTAGCAATGTGTGCTGGAGTTTCATCTTTATAAGATGATGTTCCATTCGCCACTTCCAGGCTGGGAACCGCAATTCCGAACCGTCGAATATTGATTCGCGGTTGACGCTACCGAAGTATGCCGTCGTCGGCACGGTGCGCTCGAGAGTTCCCCTCTTGTAGCCACCACCTCTTCTGTCCTCGAGAGTAACCCTCTCGGCAGATCCTTCAGCTTGCTGCTGGGTTGCCATCCTCTCGGCAGATCCTCCAGCTTGCTGCTGGGTTGCCATCCTCTGCTTGCTCCCGAAACGCTGATGCTCGCTGGATGTCGTTTCTTCCCGAAACGCTGGTCCTCGCCAGATGTCGCTTCTGTCCGAAACGACGGTTCTCGCTGGCCGTTTCTACCCGAAACGCTGGTCCTCGCCGGATGTCGTTTCTGTCCGAAACGCTGGCCCTCGCCGGATGTCGTTTCTGTCCGAAACGCTGGTCGACGCTGGATGCCTCTGCTACCGGAACGATAGTGCTCGCCGGCCGTTTCTACCTGAAACGTTTATCCTCCAAAACAACTATATTACAATAGTCCAGGTGGCTAGTTCCATTTAACTACTGGGCCCATAACCTGTTGAGATATGGGCAACGAATAGCATTCGATCAGGTATCCCCTGGGCCCATAACCTGTTGATAATACCGTAAGAAAACACGAAGTATTTCTGTAGGTAGGTTTTGAGATAACTTTATTTGATTCTTGTTCGTCAAGTTATATAATGCTAACATAGTTCGATATCGATTGATATTTCATGCACTGTTTATCACAATCCCTTATTGACTACCATACCCTGTCATACCCTCTGCCTATAGTAAACAACACATCCATGCGCGGCGTCCATATGCAAAAGCTCAAGTTACCCACTTGAAGCTTTTGTCACATGACGTTCTGTCAGATGACATCTCAGAGCTTTTTATAGCATGTTCCGTATGACAGTTCTTACTGTCAACTGCCGTTCCGTGAATGGCAAATTGTTTATACACAAAGAATATTTCGTACGTATATCACTGCGAAATATTCGTTTTGAACACATTTCGCCGACGCACCGAAAACAACGGCTGATTAGACTACTAAGAATGTTGCCCATATGCGCCAATTCGGCATTTTTAGAGCAGCCAAAAGATCTAGCCATCAAAAATATATCCAGTTGGCGGTTTTATTTCGTTAAGTAGTTTTAGTATAGGATCTCTATCTAGATTCCTATACTTTTATAAGGTGACAATAATGTGAAATGAATGTTATTTTATTTATTTTTTAATTCAAAAATGATTCCATTAACAGTTTTTTTTGCATTCTGGCGCGATTTTTATGAATGGGTATTTTTTACGCATTTTGTTGTAATAGTTTCGCGAAAAATAGTGGGTAAAACATACCCAGGTTGACGTACATGGTCTGTACTCATATATGGGTACAAACTCTTTACCCATTTAATGGGTTATTCCACTTCTATTGAAAATGTGTAGTTTTCTACGCATTAATGGATACTTTATTTTATCAGTGTTCAAATGGGATTGACGTATTTATTTATTTATTTCAAGTCGTCAATCAGATGTAGATCGGTTTCTTACAATAATTATTAAACTAACTTAACACTAGTTAAAATTTTGGTTTACTTTAAACTGCTGCTTAAGTTTTGTTTTCGACATAGTGAAGTCAATGCTTTCGTAATGTTTGTTGTAAATATTCATCATTTGGTTTAAAGGGCCAAACTTGGCATAATTAGTGCGATGGCGAATTGTACAAAAGATGCTGCGGTTACGTAGTTGTCGAGAAGGAGCATAAAAATTTAGTTTCCATAAAAGTTCGATTGAATCAATACGATGTGATACAATGTCGTTTACAAATGATACCAGAGAAAATTCACGACGATCTTTCAAGGTTTGAGTGTCAATTAGCATGCACCGTGCTTCATAAGATGGCAAATGTAGTCCAGTCCAACCTAGTTTACGAAGAGCGAACATCAAAAACTGCTTTTGTACTGATTCTATCCGGTTTGCATGCGTTGCTGAAAAAGGCGACCAAACTATGCTACAATATTCTAGTGTTGAACGCACATAGGCTACATATAATGTTTTTATTGTGCAGGGATCTTGGAAATTATAGCTGAAGCGTTTAATAAAACCTAGTGTGCTGTTTGCTTTGTTAATTATTGTGTTATAATGATCTATGAATGTTATTTTGGAATCTATAATAACTCCTAGATCTCTTATTCTGTCACACTTTTCTACTTGTTGATTTCCCAATAAGACTCTATTGTTCTGTATATTACTCTTTCTACTCAATGTTATGGAATTACATTTTTTTACATTCAGTTTCAGAAGGTTTTTATTACACCATGTATAAAATATATTTACTTCGTTTTGAAATGTCTGAAAGTCTTCACCATTTCTTATTTCTAGAAATAGTTTCATATCATCAGCATATATAAGAACTTTTACATTTTTTAGAATGAAGGAAATGTCGTTAATAAATAAAATAAAGAATAGCGGGCCCAAATGAGACCCTTGAGGGACTTCTGATGTAACTTGAATTGGGATTGATTTTATCCCTTTAAATCTAACAGCTTGTTCACGATTTGTAAGATATGATTGTACCCATGTAAGAAGTCCTGGCTCAAACCCTATTTTTCTAATTTAAAAAGTAGCATGGGTATGTCGATACGATCAAATGCTTTGCTAAAATCTGTATAAAGAGCTTCAACGTGGTTTCCGTTATCCATTGCTGTTAATGTGTAGTTAATGAATTCGAGTAGATTTGTACTTGTAGAACGCCCTTTGAAAAAAACCATGTTGCACATGGGTAATTCTGTGCTTGATTTGGTGGAATAAATTTTCATTAACAATCGCCTCGAAAATCTTGGGAATGCACGAGATGATAGCTATTCCACGATAGTTACGCACATCGGATTTTTTACCATTTTTAAAAATTGGAACTAGGAAAGAGCTTTTCCATATTTTAGGAAAACAACCTGATTCTAGAGACATGTTAAAAAGCCAAAATAAAGGAGCGGTTAGTTCTATTGACAAAGTTTTTAAAAACACCTGTGGAACGCCATCAGGTCCAGGGCTTTTAGAGCTATCCAAGTTTTTTAAGGCATCCATGATTGTGTGTACTTTTATCTGTTTAATGTTAATATCTCTTGAAAGTTCTGGGAGGAATGAAAAGTATTCACGCTCTCGATCCTTCTCTGAAAAAGTAGTGTAAACTTCCTGGAAGAATGTTGCAAAAAGATTGCAGATTTCCTCTGAGTTATCGCCTACCTTTCCATCAAGATGCATTTCTGTTGGGAAATAATCCGATTTTATTTTAGTTTTTACGTACTTAAAGAAGTTTTTTGGGCAAGTTTTTATATTACGTTCTGTTCTTGCATTGTACTCTTCAAACGCGATATCAATGGCAAGGTTCAATTGATCGCATAGATTCAAATAGTTTGTTAAGTTATCTTCGCTGTTGTATTTTTTGTAGATTTTGTGTGCTTTCTGCTTACGATTTTTTAAATTTTTGATTTCTCTATTAAACCAGATGGGATGTTTTGAGTTATAGTGACGCCTTCTTCTTTTCAATGGTATATCTTCGTGAATGACTTCAAATAATATTTTGTAGAAGATGTCTACGGCAGCTTCAACATTTTCTTCATTTCTTAAAATCATTTGCCAGTTTATTGCATTAATTTTTTGCCTCAAGCTTTCATAGTTAGCGGACTCGTAATCACAATCCCTTATTGACTACCATACCCTGTCATACCCTCTGCCTATAGTAAACAACACATCCATGCGCGGCGTCCATATGCAAAAGCTCAAGTTACCCATTTGAAGCTTTTGTCACATGACGTTCTGTCAGATGACATCTCAGAGCTTTTTATAGCATGTTCCGTATGACAGTTCTTACTGTCAACTGCCGTTCCGTGAATGGCAAATTGTTTATACACAAAGAATATTTCGTACGTATATCACTGCGAAATATTCGTTTTGAACACATTTCGCCGACGCACCGAAAACAACGGCTGATTAGACTACTAAGAATGTTGCCCATATGCGCCAATTCGGCATTTTTAGAGCAGCCAAAAGATCTAGCCATCAAAAATATATCCAGTTGGCGGTTTAATTTCGTTAAGTAGTTTTAGTATAGGATCTCTATCTAGATTCCTATACTTTTATAAGGTGACAATAATGTGAAATGAATGTTATTTTATTTATTTTTTAATTCAAAAATGATTCCATTAACAGTTTTTTTTGCATTCTGGCGCGATTTTTATGAATGGGTATTTTTTACGCATTTTGTTGTAATAGTTTCGCGAAAAATAGTGGGTAAAACATACCCAGGTTGACGTACATGGTCTGTACTCATATATGGGTACAAACTCTTTACCCATTTAATGGGTTATTCCACTTCTATTGAAAATGTGTAGTTTTCTACGCATTAATGGATACTTTATTTTATCAGTGTTCAAATGGGATTGACGTATTTATTTATTTATTTCAAGTCGTCAATCAGATGTAGATCGGTTTCTTACAATAATTATTAAACTAACTTAACACTAGTTAAAATTTTGGTTTACTTTAAACTGCTGCTTAAGTTTTGTTTTCGACATAGTGAAGTCAATGCTTTCGTAATGTTTGTTGTAAATATTCATCATTTGGTTTAAAGGGCCAAACTTGGCATAATTAGTGCGATGGCGAATTGTACAAAAGATGCTGCGGTTACGTAGTTGTCGAGAAGGAGCATAAAAATTTAGTTTCGATAAAAGTTCGATTGAATCAATACGATGTGATACAATGTCGTTTACAAATGATACCAGAGAAAATTCACGACGATCTTTCAAGGTTTGAGTGTCAATTAGCATGCACCGTGCTTCATAAGATGGCAAATGTAGTCCAGTCCAACCTAGTTTACGAAGAGCGAACATCAAAAACTGCTTTTGTACTGATTCTATCCGGTTTGCATGCGTTGCTGAAAAAGGCGACCAAACTATGCTACAATATTCTAGTGTTGAACGCACATAGGCTACATATAATGTTTTTATTGTGCAGGGATCTTGGAAATTATAGCTGAAGCGTTTAATAAAACCTAGTGTGCTGTTTGCTTTGTTAATTATTGTGTTATAATGATCTATGAATGTTATTTTGGAATCTATAATAACTCCTAGATCTCTTATTCTGTCACACTTTTCTACTTGTTGATTTCCCAATAAGACTCTATTGTTCTGTATATTACTCTTTCTACTCAATGTTATGGAATTACATTTTTTTACATTCAGTTTCAGAAGGCTTTTATTACACCATGTATAAAATATATTTACTTCGTTTTGAAATGTCTGAAAGTCTTCACCATTTCTTATTTCTAGAAATAGTTTCATATCATCAGCATATATAAGAACTTTTACATTTTTTAGAATGAAGGAAATGTCGTTAACAAATAAAATAAAGAATAGCGGGCCCAAATGAGACCCTTGAGGGACTTCTGATGTAACTTGAATTGGGATTGATTTTATCCCTTTAAATCTAACAGCTTGTTCACGATTTGTAAGATATGATTGTACCCATGTAAGAAGTCCTGGCTCAAACCCTATTTTTCTAATTTAAAAAGTAGCATGGGTATGTCGATGCGATCAAATGCTTTGCTAAAATCTGTATAAAGAGCTTCAACGTGGTTTCCGTTATCCATTGCTGTTAATGTGTAGTTAATGAATTCGAGTAGATTTGTACTTGTAGAACGCCCTTTGAAATAAACCATGTTGCACATGGGTAATTCTGTTCTTGATTTGGTGGAATAAATTTTCATTAACAATCGCCTCGAAAATCTTGGGAATGCACGAGATGATAGCTATTCCACGATAGTTACGCACATCGGATTTTTTACCATTTTTAAAAATTGGAACTAGGAAAGAGCTTTTCCATATGTTAGGAAAACAACCTGATTCTAGAGACATGTTAAAAAGCCAAAATAAAGGAGCGGTTAGTTCTATTGACAAAGTTTTTAAAAACACCGGTGGAACGCCATCAGGTCCAGGGCTTTTAGAGCTATCCAAGTTTTTTAAGGCATCCATGATTGTGTGTACTTTTATCTGTTTAAGGCTCAAGTTACCTCAAGGCTTGGTAGTATGCGTAAGAAAAATTGTGTTCAGCTTTGCCACCAGATTATCCATTTATACCTTTTCAAAACTCTAAAAGAAGAATATCAGTCGATTTATTAGATCATCAGGATTCAATTCATGCAAAATACCTGCTGGAAAAACCATCGGCTTAGCTGGATGGTGCTTTTGAAAAAGTGGCTGTGATTTTTTATCACACTACCACACCGAGCGGGGGTACGCAACACAACTGCGCAATGGAAAAACCACAGCCACTTTTTCAAAAGCACCATCCAGCTAAGCCGATGGTTTTTCCAACAGGTATTTTGCATGAATTGAATCGTGATGATCTAATAAATCGACTGATATTCTTCTTTTAGAGTTTTAAAAAGGTTTATATGGATAATCCGGTGTCAAAGCTGAACACAAATTTTCCTACGCACACTACCAAGCGTTCAATTCTAACACATGCTTAAAAACGGTAACTTGAACCTTAATGTTAATAGCTCTTGAAAGTTCTGGGAGGAATGAAAAGTATTCACGCTCTCGATCCTTCTCTGAAAAAGTAGTGTAAACTTCCTGGAAGAATGTTGCAAAAAGATTGCAGATTTCCTCTGAGTTATCGCCTACCTTTCCATCAAGATGCATTTCTGTTGGGAAATATTCCGATTTTATTTTAGTTTTTACGTACTTAAAGAAGTTTTTTGGGCAAGTTTTTATATTACGTTCTGTTCTTGCATTGTACTCTTCAAACGCGATATCAATGGCAAGGTTCAATTGATCGCATAGATTCAAATAGTTTGTTAAGTTATCTTCGCTGTTGTATTTTTTGTAGATTTTGTGTGCTTTCTGCTTACGATTTTTTAAATTTTTGATTTCTCTATTAAACCAGATGGGATGTTTTGAGTTATAGTGACGCCTTCTTCTTTTCAATGGTATATCTTCGTGAATGACTTCAAATAATATTTTGTAGAAGATGTCTACGGCTTCAACATTTTCTTCTTTTCTTAAAATCATTTGCCAGTTTATTGCATTAATTTTTTGCCTCAAGCTATCATAGTTAGCGGACTCGTAATCAAATACCTCCTCAAATTCACTATCACCAGGTCTGTCGTTAACATGCAAGAATATAGAAAACTCAATGGCTGTATGATAAGCTTCATTCTTCCATAAGGGAGTAAGTGATTCCGTTACACAGAAGTCTTCGTCTATATTCGTCATTAATAAATCTAAATAGCAATGTCGCTGATTTCTTATGTGATTTATTTGATTAAGTCCTAAACTGGCAGATTTATCGCAAATGAACTTCAATGTTTCATTTTCCCCTACAACAGGAAGTAGGATGCTCTCATTATCAGCATCTGGTATGAAATCAATACCGCGTTGATTGAAATCGCCATATATGTGAACTTTTACGTGCGGGGAAAGACTATTAATAATGCATTCAGCAGCATGATAAAACTTTTCGTAAGTCGTTTTTCGAGCAAAATTTGGAGGAAAATACACCGAAGCGAAAACGTGAGTTTCGTCTTTAACATGTACTTTCACCCACACATGCTCGAATTCTTTTGATTTTATAGTTTTGATAACTTCTGCATTTAGTTTTGCTGAAATCGCAATCAAAGCGCCCCCTCCTGACTTCTTACCAGATAGGGTGTTGAGCCCATTTGCGCCATGTTTCTATTATCACCTTACGCATTTGAAACCGTTGGTTAGAGCAGTGTCTGCCATCTTTGTTTAACGCATTGAGTCAAACGGTAGCGCAACAATAGGGGCATTCGATTCGAGTTTTCGTTGCGCTCAAACACAAGAATTTCACTGTTTTCAGTTCATTTGTGTTATTATATTGGCTCTTAACAACGAAGCAAAACTGTTGATATCAATTTTTACGCATTCCATTGATTGAAGACCGAGAAATTAATGAATTAGTGAGGCACCCTGCTTAGTATGGTGAAAATAGGCTCTTTACCCTACATGACAATCACGGTCATCCCTAAAGACATTGTAATTGCTCCCGAAAACTTCTTCACTTCTCACTGTTTCGTCCCAACTAGTCTCAGTTGCTAAAATTACGGAATAATGGACAACCTAATATTTTGTTTTGAATCACATTCATCTTAGCTGCACTTTTCATGCGGTTAAAGTTTTGGCAATAGACCAAGATTTCTGTTCTTGACTGAGATTCTCTTGGAGAAGTGTTAGTTGAATGGAAATTAATTAGACCTAGCTCTACCTCTTCTAAATCTTGAATCGCAATATGATTTGTCAATTCATTATCTTGCTCTAATGAGCGCGTCGATTGCGGCAAAAACACTGACAGGCACCAATTCCGGAGTGGTACATAGGTGTGGCAGCAGCTGTTCGATGTGAGGTGCTAGGTTGGTCGGTAGGGCACGGGTTTAAAACATCGCCCCTCTGGAATGCAATGGTAGGTCTGAACGAAGTTGAAGGTGGCCTCGAAAAACGTTTCTTTGCCTCAGCCAGTAGCTCTCTATCCAACGGAAGATTGTCGATGTCGCGGCGTTTGTTATCATGGTACGGAAATCTGCTGTGGTTGTAATTACATCCGTTATTTTTGTCGAAAATTGTGTGGTGCTGGTAACTGTGATTCTTGCGACGCTTGGTATTATTATTACTGTTACGGGTGGTGTCAAGTGCATTAGCGGGCCTCTGTTTATTCCGTTTCTTCTTTATTCTTGCTTTCTCCGCCGCTTTTTGTTGATTGAGACGACGCAATTTACGTGCGTCGTATTCGGACCAATCAGCCTTCCATACCTTAGAGTTGCCAAGGAAACGCCAGCCTGAGTTGCTGGCTGCCTCGACGGACATCTCAGCCTCTAAACTAGGGGAGGAATCTGTTGTGGGTGAAGCAACAGTCTTTTGTTCCAGTGAGTTTACTGCGCTAGAAATTCGCTTTAACTCATCGATAATATCATCCGTGAAAGTTGGGTTTACATAACTCATATTCTGTGCCGAACAGTTGTTAGCCATGTCAGTTATAACGCTGCTGACCTTTTCAATTTCTGAACAAATTTGTTTCAACTCGCGTGTCATATCGGTGGTCAGTTCATTGACATAGGCTGCGATGTTGTTTTTCGTAGCTTTCATCGATATGTCGAATAATGATGTAAAGTGATTTTTTGTGGCAACGACATCAGTTTTGCCAGTTTTGTTGGAAGCAGCCAGCTCATTCCACAACTCCGAGGTTTTGGCTATGTGTGCAACCGCGTTATTATGATTAGCTGCAGTTGTTTTAATTTCGCCTTTCAACTCGTTTAAGAGCATTTCGATACATTCAAATCCATCTCGGACATTGAAGTTGCTAAATGTGGATGTGAGTTTGTGATTCGACTCCATAACTAGCTTGTTGAGGTTGATGGCTTCTTGTTGTTGTCTGTACAGTTTATCGAAATTTAACTCCATCACGAGACGCTTCTGGCACTCGTAGCATATTGGCAGCATGTATGTTAGTATTCTTTGCTCATGATTCCTCTGAGCACCAACGCATGCAGCGTGGAATTTTTTCCCGCATGATCCATGGCAGTACCACACATGTTTGTCGTCACTAACTGTACAATTATTAATCGCGCACGGCATGTTTTACTTACGCAGCAATGATAAATGAAAACAATACAAATTAAAACACGCTCGGTTAAACTTTAAACGGCGCAAATGGAAACGCGACCGAACTGTAACGACGACTTGAATGCAATGAAGCAGTCTTGACAATATTTTTATTGACAATATTCTTGTCTCGTGTAGGGTCCGCTAGAAGGCTACGTTGTCAAAATTTTGTGTAGTGGTGTTTGGATTCCGACTGGAAGAACGGCAACAACGGAGAAGCGAAACCTACACGGGACGAGAATATTGTCAATAAAAATATTGTCAAGACTGCTTCAATACGTCAATCCCATTTGATTTCTACATGATCAATATTTTAAAGATACCCTTACACGATCAATATATTGATCAATATTCAATTTATTGACAATATTTCTACACGTGTAGGGTCCGCTAGAAGCGCATACCAAACGGATAAGGACGTTCTTAAGCGGCCCTTAAGCGGACCCTACACGAGCAGAAATATAGACAATAAACCAATTATTGATCAATATATTGATCGTGTAAGGACGTTTTGAAAATATTGATTCTGTAGGATTCAAATGGGATTGACGTATAGCAGACCCTACACGAGCAGAAAAATTGACAATAAACCAATTATTGATCAATATTTTGATCGTGTAAGGACATTTTGAAAATATTGATTCTGTAGAATTCAAATGAGATTGACGTATTGAAGCAGTCTTGACAATATTTTTATTGACAATATTCTTGTCTCTTGTAGGGTCCGCTTATTGAAGCTGTCTTGACAATATTTTTATTGACAATATTCTTGTCTCGTGTAGGGTCCGCTTTAAGCGGACTCTACACGTGTAGAAATATTGACAATATTATTGATTAATATATTGATCGTGTAAGGGTATCTTGAAAATATTGATCATGTAGAAATCAAAAGCGGACCCTACACGTACAGAAATATTGTTAATAAATCGATTATTGATCAATATATTGATCGTGTAAGGGTATCTTGAAAATATTGATCATGTGGAAATCAAATATGATTGACGTATTGAAACAGTCTGGACAATACTTTTATTGACAATATTATTGTCCCGTGTAGGGTCCGCTAAATGGGTTTGACGGATTGAAGCAGTCTTGTCAATATTTTTATTGACAATATTCTTGTCCCGTGTAGGGTCCGCTATATTTTTATTGTGATGTGATGTGATGTGATTTGAAGCCACCATCAGCTCAAGGTTTTTCCAGTGAATGCGGGTAGACTTACAGTAGCCCCGAAATAGTTTATCGTGAAACCTTCACATTATTGCTGTTACTAAAGGGAAATCAAAAAGGGTTGGACGGGCCCGTAAGCAGAGACACTTACGCACACCCCGCTGGGGAAAAAGGAGGAAAAGAGTCCCTTCCAACAATAATATTCCAGTCAAAAGGTAAACAATTTCGGTATACATGCTTTACCCACCTGATGGTTTGTTTTGAGAAGGGTGCGTCAAACTCATATAAGACCTTCTGAAGAAAACAAGTTTCCTTCAAGTGACTTGGGCTGGCTATCCACGTTCCCTCGTCCAGTCGTCAATTCGTATGATACCCTGTTGCTCCCATCCCTTCCCAGTATTCAATTGTTATATAGTGTGTTTACAGCATTATATGTAATCAGGATAATGTATGTAATGAAAATTATGATTCATAATCAATATCATACAACATGCAAATAATATAATGTATGCCATGAATTTAATTATGTTAATGAGCAATATAAAACAATATAGTCCATATAATGAGTAATGAATCCAAAGGGATAATATTGTGATGATAGAGACAATCCATGTGTTGCTGAAAATAAATGATACCAGTACAGTAAAGGCCCGTTTTATCAATCTCCTGTGTATTTACGGCTGATGAAGTGTAGACATTGAAAACATTGGCTCATTACCCATAATCGGGTCGTCCAATTCAAATTTCAATTTTATTTTGCATGTTTCGCATCTATAACATAAAATAGATTTACTCAATAAAGGATTTACTCGAATATTGTTAGGTTGGTCTACTAGCAACCATTGGACAGATTTTCAATTGAGGCTAACGAAATAGTGCCAAAAAATTTTCATGTCATGCTAGCAAAAGCGGGCCTTCACTGTATAATGAAATGAAATGTTCAAGGGAATATTAAATAACAATCAATAATAAATATCAAACTATCAATTTTCATATGATGCTGACAAAATCGGGGACTGTTAAAATCGGGTCCTCATTGTACAATATAATACATTACAACATAATACAATATAATACAATTTACTACGATATGATATAGTTGAAATGACCATCCTGATATATAGAAAACCTGGAATAATGAGAATCTGACAATGCTCCTTACATAAAGACATAAGAGAAAGAGACACCGGATGTCATGAACCTTCCGCACGTACTATTTGGAGCTCGACCGTGCAAGCCCTCATGCACAATGTGTTCAGTATTCATTTGAGGAGACTAAGAAACTAATCACAAGACCAGTAATACGCCTACCGTAAGCTATATTTCCTTCCACATGACTTCATATAGTGCTTTTCCGCCTAAACCGAATTTATGTATTGAACGGAACTAAAGCGGAATATGTACAAAAACATGCAATCATACGAGAACAAACGCCGCCCTTCTTGATGATGGTTGTCTTTATTGAACGAGCTTTCTCTTCGCCCGCATTCCGAGTACAAACCGAACACGACATCACACAACAAGACTCACGGTACAGTCACAAACCAGTCGCGTTAGTAGCTGCCGGAACGGAACTCTCCTTAACCGCTTACCGCACAAGCTCGAGTGTTTGATGTGAGCACCGAAACCGATCCACAGCATGCCTGAATCTGGTCGCTCACGACATTCTGTATGTATGCGCTAACCTATACACGTTCATGGGAAGTTTGGAAGTAGTATCATATAAATTATATAATACATTTTGAGGCTATTTAGAATGAACTAATGTTATTGAACTAGCCCGGTGCTCCACATTCATATCGCGATTTCAGTGTTGTGGTGATGATCTCCTACCCTCCTTGCTACATTCTGGGATATGTTTCGTACCTATATGGAATATTTCATTATAAGTTATAGGGTAACGAGCTTATCGTCGCCGTTTTAATTATCAAATATTAGGGCGACAACTAGGACACTCGACACGAGATTCCACTGCACTCAAACACGTACTTTTCGCCGTTCTCAGGCCATTAAGAACAAAGCAAAGCTGTTGATGTCAAAATAGGCCGTTTACCCCATAATGTAAGGCCAAAATATGCTCTTCACCCTATAATGTTATATTATATATTATAATAAAGTAAAAACATTAACACAAACACAACCTCACCCAAGTTTCTCTAATGGGATCCTCGACCGACACGCACCGGTGTAGTGGAGTGCTCTGGTTTTGCACTCTCTAGCAGAAGTGTCAATGGCACATACCCAGTTTTCTGCACCTCCGCTAGAAGGCGCAAAAATGGTGCAGTTTCAGTGCACTCCACCACACCGGTGCCAATCAATCGAAAATCCCACAAGAATTTTTGCCAACCCTATCGATGACTTGCGCCTGTGACAGTGCCTCTTATATACTACAATGATACGCGGAGAGATGAGGAAGATACACAAGGGAAAGAAAAATGATGAGAAACCATCTCCTCTCAGTTACACTAACACTACATTATACAACTTGTTTCTTGTACATGTGCTGTGATGGTAGAAAAATGTGAAAGACACGGATCCGAAATCTAAAATGAGTTGTGCGCTATTGCGTACATCATTAATGAAAAAATAGAATAATGCAAATCTTTGACTTATCTTGCCATTTCGACTAGTAATTCCTTCGTTCCGAGCCACAGGCATCGCCAACCTGTTCAATTCTCCAAAACTCATATGGATGGTTCACAGCACATATACAGTGATAGCCGCTTTCTTCTCGGTTGCTGGGGAACGCCATCGACTTACTCCGCTCTTCACAATTGCACACTCTATCGTTCTCTTTCCGTTCACAATATTACGCCGTCATTTCTCACTTACATTAGAATTTCAGTTTCACTATAGATATTAAATTTCTATCAAAATAGGCGGCGCATACAAAACAATGTCATATATCTTTTTCACACACCAACCCAAAGTAACGCCCGACCGGATGGCGCAGCACCGAAATTTTCTCGCAAGAGGTAAATAAACGCGTACAGAGCAGCCCGGTGACAACTTGACAGATAGTGCTTGTTTCATATATGTACCACTAATTTGATGGTGGCGCTAGTATGCCTTCTCCGTACGAGTACCACGAACAACGAAACGAAATAGTTACAAGAGAAAAGCGTGTTTCGTTACGTGTGTTATGAACGCCGTCAATGTAGCAAGAACAACATTTAGAAAATGCGTATTCCAAAATGTGGATAAAGAAAACAATTATTAGAGAATAAATTTATCCCTAACTGGAAACTGTCACCAAGGTACATAAATCTTATTATAAATTTAACTGGAAGTCGTTGGTTTTTGTTATTGTTGTGTTAAGTGTGTAATCGGTAAATCATTTTTGTTTTTTGTCCGAGAAATGTGAATGAAAATCATTTTGACCAATGAAAGTAAATCACCAAGCGTAACAATTCGTGAACATATGACATCTTGTTTCAAATTGATTAAGAACGTCAAGAATTCTAGAATTTTGTTTTTGAATATAAACGAAATATGTGATAATATCATATCTACACAGTTAGCAAAATTTGTTTTGGATAGAATTTGTGCGCTTCTACCAGAATTCTGGCAGCAAACCGGTAGTGCCCGGTTTTAACAAGAATGCTGCCAGGAATATAGAATTATGTTCGACTCTTGCCAGAGTTTTGTTCGACTTTTTCAATAATTCTGTCCAAAAGATTTTGCGATGGTTTTGGTACGGATTCCTTCAGAATTCATTTCGCATATTACTCAGCTCCAGCCCGACAGAAAACTAATTAAACGGTGTCTAGCGGAGGATTTAATGTTGGTTCGATCCCGAAGATTTTCGGAAATTTCAATATAAGTGGAAGTGACTCGATTTTGAAAGCCATCTTCTTGTATTTCTAAAAATCGATTTATTTTTCTTGGATTTTTGAGATCCAAAATGGAATCTATGTTTCTGTTAAGGTATGGACAGTTTCTAATTTGAGCAGCGAAATAAATTTGGTGATAGAAATGCTTAAATTGTTCATTTTTACAGATATAGAAAATAATAGATGGAATGCGCCTTTTTTAAATTTTGTTCCATTCGAGCCGCCATGACATCACCAAATCACCACAAAATTTGCTTATAAGTTCAATATATGGGAGCTGTCAAGTTGTCCCCGGGCTGGTACAGAGCGATCTCGAATCGACCTCTCCCTTCGGCTCTTCGAAGCGAACTGTAGGGTCCGCTATATTTTTATTGACAATATTCTTGTCCCAGTGTAGGGCCCGCTTTACGCGTTCAATATTTTTGTCAATACTAGAGAGTATTGAACAAAGTATTGTACGTGTAAAGCGGACCCTACACGAGCAGAATTACTGTCAATAAATCAATTATTGGTCAATATATTGATCGTGTAAGCACATTTTGAAAATATTGATTCTGTAGAATTCAAATGGGATTGACGTATTGAAGCAGTCTTGTCAATATTTTTATTGACAATATTCCTGTCTCGTGTAGGGTCCGCTTAATGGAAAAAAGTTGTATTGAGGATATGGGTTTCAAACCGGACTGAAATATTGTGACCCTACATGAGTTGAAATATTGACAATAAATCATTTATTGATCAATATATTGATGGTGTAAGGTCATCTTGAAAATATTGATTCTGTAGAATTTAAATGGGATTGATGGATTGAAGCAGTCTTGTCCATATATTTATTGACAATATTTCTGTCTCGTGTAGGGTCCGCTTAAAGCAGACCCTACACGAGACAATAATATTGTCAATAAAAATATTGTCAAGACTGCTTCAATACGTCAATCCCATCTGAATTCTACAGAATCAATATTTTCCAAATGTCCTTACACGATCAATATATTGATCAATAATTGGTTTATTGTCAATATTTCCGCTCGTGTAGGGTCCGCTAACAATATCGTCAATACTGGTATTGACAAAAATATTGAACGTGCCGCTTTACACGTTCAATATGTTTGACAATACTGAAGAGTATTGACAAAAGTATTGTACGTGTAATGGAAAAAAGTGGTATTGACGATGTAGATTTCGAATGGGATTAAAATATTGTAAAGCGGACCCTACACGGGACAAGAATATCGTCAATAAAAATATTGTCAAGACTGCTTCAATACGTCAATCCCATTTGATTTCTACATGATCAATATTTTAAAGATACCCTTACACGATCAATATATTGATCAATATTCAATTTATTGACAATATTTCTACACGTGTATGGTCCGCTTAACAATATCGTCAATACTTGACAAAAAATTGAAGGTGTACGAGCCGCTTTAAGCGGACCCTACACGAGCAGAAATATTGACAATAAACCAATTATTGATCAATATATTGGTCGTGTAAGGACACTATGAAAATATTGATTCTGCAGAATTCAAAAGCGAACCCTACACGAGCAGAAATATTGACAATAAACCAATTATTGATCAATATATTGATCGTGTAAGGACATTTTGAAAATATTGATTCTATAGAATGCAGATGGGATTGACGTATTGAAGCAGTCTTGACAATATTTTTACTGACAATATTCTTGTCTCGTGTAGGGTCTGCTAAATGGGATTGACGGATTGAAGCAGTCTTGTCAATATTTTTATTGACAATATTTTTGTCTCGTGTAGGGTCCGCTTTATAAAGAACGAGTCTTAAGCGGACCCTACACGAGCAGAAATATTGACAATAAATCATATATTGATCAATATATTGATGGTGTAAGGTCATCTAGAAAATATTGATTCTGTAGAATTTAAATGGGATTGATGGATTGAAGCAGTCTTGTCAATATATTTATTGACAATATATCTATCTCGTGTAGGGTTCGCTTTAAGCGGACCCTACACGAGCCAGCAATATTTTCAATAAATGTATTGACAAGACTGTTTCAATCCATCAATCCCATTTAAATTCTACAGAATCAATATTTTCAAGATTATTATCAATATATTGATCGTGTAAGGGCATCTTTAAAATATTGATCATGTAGAAATCAAATGGGATTGACGTATTGAAGCAGTCTTGACAATATTTTTATTGACAATATTCTTGTCCCGTGTAGGGTCCGCTTATGGTCCGCTTTAAGCGGACCCTACACGTACAGAAATATTGTCAATAAATCGATTATTGATCAATATATTGATCGTGTAAGGGTATCTTGAAAATATTGATCATGTGGAAATCAAATGGGATTGACGTATAGCGGACCCTACACGGGAAGAAATATTGTCAATAAATCGATTATGGATCAATATATTGACCGTGTAAGGGTATCTTGAAAATATTGATCATGTAGAAATCAAATGGGATTGACGTATTGAAGCAGTCTTGACAATATTTTTATTGACAATATTCTTGTCCCGTATAGGGTCCGCTTATTGAAACAGTCTTGACAATATTTTTATTGACAATATTCTTGTCTCGTGTAAGGTCCGCTTAATGGAAAACAAGTTGTATTGACGATGTACATTTCAAATGGGATTGATGCATTTAAGCAATATCGGCAATACTCGTATTGACAAAAATATTGAACGTGTAAAGCGGCCCTATGTTTATATATGTTTACTTTAGGTGTGAAGCGGGCCCTACCCGAGCAGAAATATTCACAATAAATCATATATTGATCAATATATTGATGGTGTAAGGTCATCTTGAAAATATTGATTCTGTAGAATTCAAAAGCGGACCCTACACGAGCAGAAATATTGACAATAAATCATATATTGATCAATTTATGGATGGTGTAAGGTCATTTTGAAAATATTGATTCTGTAGAATTTAAATGGGATTGATGGATTGAAGCAGTCTTGTCAATATAATTATTGACAATATTTCTGTCTCGTGTAGGGTCCGCTAAATGGGATTGACGGATAGCGGACCCTACACGAGCAGAAGTATTGACAATAAACCAATTATTGATCAATATATTGATCGTGTAAGGGCATTTTGAAATATTGATTCTGTAGAAATCAAAAGCGGACCCTACACGTGCAGAAATATTGACAATAAATCGATTATTGATCAATATATTGATCGTGTAAGGGTATCTTGAAAATATTGATCATGTAGAAATCAAATGGGATTGACGGATTGATGCAATCTTGTCAATATTTTTATTGACAATATTCTTGTCCCGTGTAGGGTCCGCTAAATAGCGGACCCTACACGAGACAGAAATATTGTCAATAAATATATTGACAAGACTGCTTCAATCCATCAATCCCATTTAAATTCTACAGAATCAATATTTTCAAGATGACCTTACACCATCAATATATTGATCAATATGTGATTTATTGTCAATATTTCTGCTCGTGTAGGGTCTACTAATGGGATTGACGTATTGGTGTAGTCTTGTCAATATTTTTATTGACAATATTCTTGTCTCATGTAGGGTCCGCTGATGGAAGCAGTCTTGTCATTATATTTATTGACAATATTTCTGTCTCAAGCGGACCCTACACGTGCAGAAATATTGACAATAAATCGATTATTGATCAATATATTGATCGTGTAAGGGTATCTTGAAAATATTGATCATGTAGAAATCAAATGGGATTGACGGATTGATGCAATCTTGTCAATATTTTTATTGACAATATTCTTGTCCCGTGTAGGGTCCGCTTCAAGCGGACCCTACCACGAGCTGAAATATTGACGATAAATCATATATTGATCAATATATTGATGGTGTAAGGTAATCTTGAAAATATTGATTCTGTAGAATTTAAATGGGATTGATGGATTGAAGCAGTCTTCTCAATATATTTATTGACAATATTTCTGTCTCGTGTAGGGTCCGCTTCATGTAGGGTCCGCTTTACGAGACTACGCCAATCCCATTTGAATTCTATAGCGGACCCTACACGGGAGAAGAATATTGTCAATAAAAATATTGTCAAGACTGCTTCAATAAGCAGTCTTGACCCTACACGGACAAGAATATTGTCAATAAAAATATTGTCAAGACTGCTTCAATACGTCAATCCCATTTGTTTTATACATGATCAATATTTTCAAGATACCCTTACATGATCAATATATTGATCAATAATCGATTTATTGACAATATTTCTGCACGTGTAGGGTCCGCTTGAGGCACGTTGAAAGTGTGAAAGTGTTTGCTTTGGGAGCGAACATGTTAAGCGGACCCTACACGGGACGAGAATATTATCAATAAAAATATTGTCAAGACTGTTTCAATACGTCAATCCCATTTGATTTCTACATTTCTACATGATCAATATTTCCAAGATTCCCTTACAAAATCAATATTGATCAATAATAGATTTATTGACAATATTTCTGCACGCGTAGGGTCCGCTTTAAGCGGCCCTTACAGGTTCAATATTTTTGTCAATGCAAGTATTGCCAATATTGCTTCAATAAGCGGATCCTACACGAGACAGAAATATTGTCAATAAATATATTGATAAGACTGCTTCAATCCAACAATCCCATTTGAATTCTACAGAATCAATATTTTTAAGATCGACTTGCACCATCAATATATTGATCTATATTTGATTTATCGTCAATATTTCTGCTCGTGCGGGGTCCGCTTTACAATACTTTATTCAATACTATCTAGTATTGACAAAAATATTTAACGCGTAAAGCGGACCCTGATCATGTAAGGACATTTTGAAAATATTGATTATGTAGAATTCAAATGGGATTGACGTATTGAAGTAGTCTTGTCAATATTTTTATTGACAATATTCTTGTCTCGTGTAGGGTCCGCTTAAAGCCCGACCTGTGACTCTCCGATAAGCGGACCCTACACGAGCAGAAATATTGACAATAAATCATATATTGATCAATATATTGATGGTGAAGGTCATTTTGAAAATATTGATTCTGTGAAAGTCTTGTCTTGTAGTCTTGTCAATATATTTATTGACAATATTTCTGTCTCGTGTAGGGTCCGCTATAGGGAAGGGTGCGAACGGCTCTGCATCTCTTGATTGTGTTTGTATGTACGAACAGGTTAGAGTCTGTGATATTATAAGCGGACCCTACACGAGCAGAAATATTATCAATAAATCATTTATTGGTCAATATATTGATGGTGTAAGGTCATCTTGAAAATATTGATTCTGTAGAATTTAAATGGGATTGATGGATTAAATCAGTCTTGTCAATATATTTATTGACAATATTTCTGTCTCGTGTAGGGTCCGCTATAGAGTCCCGAACAGAGCAATGCGCAACACTGCCTAAAATGATGCCCTTTTGTTCCTGGCACCCACAGATTTGGTGTAACTTCCCAGTTAAACTCATTCCGGAACCGGTTCGGATTTCTGAATGGAGTCTTTATGGATTCCAAATCAAATGCAACAACCGATTCCGACTCAGAATCGGTTGTTGCATTTGATTTGGAATCCATACTGACTCCATTCAGGATTCCGAATCAAATTCCGAATGGTTTGACCGGGTTTGAGTGACTTCAACCGAGTTACACTGTGGAGTGAATTGAAAACCTACTGTTTCGTGGCTTATATAACTTTATTCATAATACTATTCCATGTAATTTATTTTACGTTGTTACAAAAAAGTATAATAAACAGAATACAGTGTCTTGTTTAGACGATTGAAATATTTCGCAATGATATTATTTTTCTCAGCACTAATACTTTTCTTGCATGTTCTCCGAAAGAAGAATGTTTGTTTACTTTGCACGATAGGTAGCCATCTGACTGTTCGATAGGTAGATTTGGCTTCACTCTGTGCCGGCCTTTAAAACACAAACAACGCCTTTGGTACTGGTCTACAGTAGGGTTATCATATCAAGAGTTTTTTTTTTACAATGGAGAAGCCCAGTACACGTGCTATTGGTAGGGTCCAATCTACCACACGGGGTGCACTGGGGGCGTGTCGGGCTCGATTGGTGAGGCTGCCATTAATACCGACTAAACTCCATTGGGCTCCGCCATCATTCCTCCCAGGAACTACCTCTCGGTATTACTTCTGGGGGGATGGCTGTACTAAATGTACTCATTCACTCTCACTCACGCGTTCATACGTCCTGTATGAGGCTTACTTGGGTGCTCTCTCAATCGCACTTTGATTCACTCTCAAACACTCCCACATGAGGCTGACTTTTGTGCTCACCTTTTTCGTTCCTTGCGAGGCTGACTTGTGTGCTCACCTTACTCATTCCTTGCTAGGCTTACTTTTGTGCTCGCCCCACCCATACCACGTGAGGCTGACTTGGGTGCTCACCCTATCACCTGATTCACTCTCAATCGTGCCACTCTATTGTACCTTTGTCACTCCCCCTGGCATCCCATGTGGGACATTTTCTTAGGCCCCACTTCTGACATACCATGCGAGGCTGACTTGTGTGCTCACCTTTTTCATTCCTTGCTAGGCTGACTTTTGTGCTAGCCTCTACCATACCATGTGAGGCTGACTTTTGTGCTCACCCTTAACATGCCGTATGAGACTGATTTGGATGCTCACCCTTTCACTCCTCTGCCACGCCATGAGGCATCGATAGCTAAGTTCCAACATACTACGCTACGTCCCTCCCGTCTTGGCATGAGGCAGTCCACTTATACGCCTATACACTCACTCTTCTGTCTTGCTTCGGGGTGGCTGGGTTTACCCCTTACGCGGTTGCCAGTCGCTGCGCCAAACCTGCCTCGGCATGAACAGACCATTCACTCCCTTTTTTGCGCTTGGCCTTTTTCGCTCCAGCTAACCAATCACTAGTTAGCCGTGCCCGTCGTATGTTGCTCGGTTCGCCAGATTACCTGTAGCCTACTGGCAATCTGGATGGTAGCAGCCGAGACTGCGTTCCACTTCTCCACCGATTGACACATCCGCTGAATAAGGGTATCAGGGGTTGTGTCCCAGCCACAGACGTCAAGCATTGCTCTTCTTTCGACGTCGAACCGACGACATACGAACAGTATGTGTTCGGCAGTTTCGTCTACACCTGGGCAGTCCGGGCAGGCTGGGACCTCCGCGTGCCCGAACCTGTGGAGGTACTGTCGGAAACAGCCATGGCCTGACAGGAATTGTGTCAGGTGGAAGTGAACTTCCCCATGGGGTCTTCCCACCCAGCTGGATATGCTAGGTATCAGCCGGTCGGTCCACCTACCTTTCGAGGAGTTGTCCCACTCACGCTGCCATCTGGCGACCGAGGTCACCCTATTTCCACGTAGCTCAAAGCACTCCTCATCTTCCCGAATGACCAGCCCGACTGGCATCATGCTCGCTATCACGCAGGATGCATCGTGTGATACCGTGCGGTAGGCAGATATCACTCTGAGGCACATCATGCGGTAGGTGCTCTCCAGCAGGGTTACCAAAAATACAGAATAATCTGTATTTATACAGATTTTTCAGCCATTTTCAGACCAAGAATCTGTGTGTACAGATATACAGATTTTTCCGTGTGTGTACAGATATACAGATTTTTGAGAAATGATGTTACAAAAACTATTTTTAGAAATATTTTTTATGTTTCAGTAATACTTCCTCTCTCTCTCTAAACTTAGCCCTCTATATTAAAATATATCTATAAAAATCTCTATATTAAAATATATCTATAAACTTTTGAGATTGGTCGCTCACTCTGAAAGGTAAAGGTTTGCAATACACTCAGGTTAGCACCCAGCAAACGCCTGGCTGAAGTTTTCTTCCAGAAAAGTTAATTGTAATGCTCTGTGACTTTGTTAATTTTTAATTTTTTTCCGAAAATTCGACAGCTACATTGGTCGACTAAATGTTTATAGTATCATATATCAACAAAAGTCATTAAATGAAGAAGAAAATTATTTTTCCATTGTGCTATCGATGTTCAAGTTTCTGGATATAAAATATCAGAACGACTTGTAGACGGCGCCGGTGGTTGAGTGGTACGCGTTACCGCCACTCATTCCAGTTGCCTGGGTTCAATTCTAGCTGAGGTCGTTGAGATTTTTCTGAGGTGAAAAAACTAGGAGTGGGTAATGTCCGGGACGTAACCGCGGTGTTGACGTAGGACTAAACTTGGGCATATCATATGACATTCATGGATAATTTGAGCCAATGCACTTTTTGAATGAATGTTTACTGGAAATTTCATGTCGAATGAGATTGCCACATTCACTGATTTTCTAGGACTTGCAAAAACCTTCGGGTTTGTAGATTAATTTGATAAACATTTGCTTATATGAATCACTGGTAAATGTACACAAGAATTGACAGGCGCAAACTTATTAAATGGAACTTTCTAATTCAATTCTTTCTCCATTATGTTTTCATCCTAAAAAGAACGGTTTGTAGATAACTATGTTTGGTGATACCAGACGAGAATCCTTGCTAACGATTCGAACCTTGCCCGAATTCGCTTCTGCTGCGTACATACACGAACATTCCCCTTTCGCAGCTCACATCGAATGAGCATTGTATATCGGAATGCGATCTTTTTTATAAACTTCTTAGTGCAGATGGTAGTCCATCCCTTTGTGCGACAAATGAAAATATTTTCATCATTCGTTTTGGCGTGGCATTCGCTTAGTAGCAGGGTTGCCACATTCACTAATGTTCTAGAAAGATTTGCATTGTAGATTAATTCGATAAACATTGGTTTATATGTGTCATTGATAAAGTACAGCAGACTTGACAGGCGCAAACTCAATCCAAGTTATTAAAAGGAGCTTTCTAAATAAATTCTTTCTCCATTATATTTTCATCCTAATAAGAACGGTTTGCAGATAACTATTTTTGGTGATACCAGACGATTACATACACCAGATGCGTACATACACAAACATTCCCCTTTCGCAGCTCACATCGAATGAGCATTGTATATCGGAATGCGATCTCTTTTATAAACTTCTTAGTGCAGATGGTAGTCCATCCCTTTGTGCGACAAATGAAAATATTTTCATCATTCGTTTTGGCGTGGCATTCGCTTAGTAGCAGGGTTGCCACATTCACTAATGTTCTAGAAAGATTTGCATTGTAGATTCTTTCTAAATAAATTCTTTCTCCATTATATTTTCATCCTAATAAGAACGGTTTGCAGATAACTATTTTTGGTGATACCAGACGAGTACATACACCAGATGCGTACATACACGAACATTCCCCTTTCGCAGCTCACTTCGAATGAGCATTGTATGTCGGAATGCGATCTCTTTTATAAACTTCTTAGTGCAGATGGTAGTCCATCCCTTTGTGCGACAAATGAAAATATTTTCATCATTCGTTTTGGCGTGGCATTCGCTTAGTAGCAGGGTTGCCACATTCACTAATGTTCTAGAAAGATTTGCATTGTAGATTAATTCGATAAACATTGGTTTATATGTGTCATTGATAAAGTACAGCAGACTTGACAGGCGCAAACTCAATCCAAGTTATTAAAAGGAGCTTTCTAAATAAATTCTTTCTCCATTATATTTTCATCCTAATAAGAACGGTTTGCAGATAACTATTTTTGGTGATACCAGACGATTACATACACCAGATGCGTACATACACGAACATTCCCCTTTCGCAGCTCACATCGAATGAGCATTGTATATCGGAATGCGATCTCTTTTATAAACTTCTTAGTGCAGATGGTAGTCCATCCCTTTGTGCGACAAATGAAAATATTTTCATCATTCTTTTTGGCGTGGCATTCGCTTAGTAGCAGGGTTTCCACATTCACTAATGTTCTAGAAAGATTTGCAAAAACCTACGGGTTTGTAGATTAATTCGATAAACATTGGTTTATGTGTCACTGCTAAAGTACAGCAGACTTGACAGGCGCACACTCAATGCAAGTTATTAAATGGAACTTTCTAATTCAATTCTTTCTCCATTATGTTTTCATCCTAAAAAGAACGGTTTGTAGATAACTATGTTTGGTGATACCAGACGAGAATCCTTGCTAACGATTCGAACCTTGCCCGAATTCGCATCTGCTGCGTACATACACGAACATTCCCCTTTCGCAGCTCACATCGAATGAGCATTGTATATCGGAATGCGATCTCTTTTATAAACTTCTTAGTGCAGATGGTAGTCCATCCCTTTGTGCGACAAATGAAAATATTTTCATCATTCCACATTCACTAATGTTCTAGAAAGATTTGCAAAAACCACCATTCAAAGCACGGCTAATTAATGCTTTTACAAAATCATTTCTATCAAAATTTACGGTAAAATCTACGGAATCTACTACACAATTGTTTTAATTATTTCCCAACAAATCGCGCAAAAATCTGTTCCGTACAGCACAGCGCAAATAATTGACGTTGGAAAACAAATCGGCAACTTCAGCTGCCAAACACTTAGAAACGATCGAAGCATTTTTCCGTTAATATCACTTTTCTGACTCAAATTGTTGTAGGTATTTTATTGCTTCCGTCCAATTGGTCAGTTTATTGGTTTTATCGCACATTTTTTGGATATTATTATAGAAAATAACTAACCCGATAAGAGGGAAGTTATTTTCCAAAGCACGAAATGGAAATTTCAATTGTAATTCTTCTGAGAACGATTTTGTGGTCCTAATAAGGACCGTTTGTTGTGAATATTATTTCGCCGTTTCCCGCTCGGCATGATGATTATTCGCTTGGCATGGATAGCGCACAGATTGGTATTTTCCAACAAACTAACCAGGCAGGCCTCGCTGGCTTCTTAAAGGGCCATTACGGCTGAGCTCCGGAAGAGTAGGTTTTGAAATTCTGTGCAATCTCACGGACCAGGCACTGGAAGAGCAGCTTGCGAATTAGTAACTCTGTCCACTTCTGAGAGCAATGAATTTCACGCAGGGCGACGACTGTTCTTGGTTGGCAGCGATAAGGCAGTAGCTATGATTTGGTTGGTGGTCAAAATGCAGCTTCTCGTTGAGCAGCACACGTACGTGTGTTCTGCTCTGTGGCTTACACACGTCTGGCTTTAAGAAAAACTGTGACACCCATATTTATAGGTTTTAGCATTAATGTTGATTCGCATTAAAAGTAGTTTTTGAACTTTTTAAACAAGTTTTACATAGCAAACAAGGTATCAATAGCAAGCGTTGAACGTTTTCCTTTCGATTTATGAAACAAAATTAGTAATTCCTTGAGTAGGAGAAAAGTTATTAGAGTTCAAAGTGTACGTAACGCATCCGTTTTGAAAATTTTGAAATGACACCCAGTATAGTAAAGAAAGACGTAAGTCCTACGTCAAAATCTGTGGTCACGTCTTCCTTCGGAAGGGAAGTAAAGCCGTTGGTACCCGGTCTATGAGTTTGGTGGATCGATATCTAGTCCAGATAGTGAAGTCACCTCTCTGGCGTCGGTAAGGAAGAAGTAGATCCAACTTCTATACTCTTACTAACAAAAATATCCTCCTCCCGTGATACTTGTGGAGCGCGCAGTAGTATATACGGCCTCTAGGAAAAGCAAGTATCGGACTAACCCCATTGCTTCCCTTTCCTTCGCGATCTACGTTCGGGCCTGGGCGGCGCCGGTATTGAACAATAAACACTTTAGGATTACCAGGAGTTGCACATTGAAAGATGTTTCGCTACTCCCAAGCATAATTATCTACTTATTTTCTGTTCAACTTCAGCTAGTCCAGATCGATAACGGAGTAGCAGCCAGGGGTGGTCGCACAAGCTCAAGCTCAATATCAGAACGACTTGTAGTGTTTTTTTTAATGAAAATGTAAACAGGTCCTTGCTTGACTGATTTAAACAACAAGAATTAATCGATATAAAATTCAGCAAAAGGTTAAACGACTCAACTGATTCGATACAGACTTCGACACAGAATGTTCGAAGAGTAAATACAGATGAAAAGATTTTTTTGGACAAAAATACAGATTTAATTTTGGCAACCCTGCTCTCCAGTTTCTGTAGGTAACTGGTTACCCTCAGTGCTCTTGACCATGACGGGCCGCCGTACCTGAGGATAGATACGGCAACGCCTGCCAGTAACCTACGTCTACTGGCGCACACCTTTGAGCTGTTGGACATCATTCTCGATAGAGCCGCAACAGCAGTCGACGCTCTCTTGCACGTATAGTCGACATGGCTGCCGAAGGTCAGCTTGTCGTCTATAATGACTCCGAGAGACTTCAGACTTCGCTGTGAAGTGATCGCGACTTCTCCCACATGGATAACTGCATGTTGTGCCGACTTGCGGTTGTTGACGATAACTACCTCCGTCTTATGATGAGCGAGCTCCAGGCCTCTCGCGCTCATCCATTCCTCCACCGCGCTAATCGCGTGTTCTGCGGTTAGTTCTACCTCAGGAATTGACTCCCCGTAGACCTCCAAGGTTACGTCGTCGGCAAAGGCGACGATCTTGACCCCAGGAGGGAACTTCAGTCTCAGAACCCCGTCATACATGAGGTTCCATAGCACCGGGCCTAGGATCGAGCCCTGCGGGACTCCGGCGGTAATCGGAACCCTTTTCTGACCGGCATCGGTCTCGTATAGCAGTACGCGGTTTTGGAAGTAACTTTCCAGGATCCGGTACAGATCCACCGGTAGGCTAAGCCGGTGTAACGAGAGCGCGATGGCATCCCAGCTTGCGCTGTTGAATGCGTTCTTCACGTCAAGTGTCACTAACGCACAGTATCGAATACCTCGCCTTTTTCGTTGGATCGCTATCTCGGCAGTATTTATCACTGAGTTGAGAGCGTCCACTGTGGACTTACCCTTCCGAAAGCCAAACTGGTTGCTTGACAGACCGTCCGTACCTTCCGCGTACGGGGTTAGCCTGTTGAGGATGATCCCCTCAAGCAATTTGCCAGTCGTGTCGATCAGAGAGATTGGTCTGTACGCCGATGGGTCGCCTGGCGGCTTCCCGGGCTTCGGCAACAGCACCAATTTCTGCCTTTTCCATCTATCGGGGAAACGGCACTCGTCAAGGCATCTCTGCATAGCTAGCCTGAACATGTTCGGGTTCGCTATGATCGCTGCCTTGAGTGCGTTGTTTGGAACTCCATCCGGCCCTGGAGCTTTGTTCATTGCTAGGGATTTAGCCACTGCGAGTAGTTCTTCATTCGTCACTGGAGCCACCATTTCGGCCGAGCCCGCGCTGTCTCGTAGTGCGGGTGGCCAGGGGCTTGTGGCTCGAGACGGGAAGAGTACTTCGATAATCGTTGCCAACCGGTCCGGAGACCGGTCTGGGCGTGAGGAGCCCCCTTTGGTCTTGGCCATCACAATCCTGTAGGCGTCACCCCAGGGATTCGCGTTGGCACTCTCACACAGGTTGTCGAAACACGCTCTCTTGCTGCTTTTAATGGCCTTGTTAAGGGCCAATTTCGCAGCGCGAAACACTTCACGGTGGTTCTCTCTTGCATCCTCGGTGCGAGCTCTTTGCATCCTACGTCTAGCTCTGAGGCAGGCTGACCGTAGAGCTGCAATCTCGGCACTCCACCAGTATACCGGGCATCTTCCGTTTCTTGGCAGTGTTTTTCTCGGCATAGTGGCGTCGCACGCGTGATAGAACAGCTACCAACGCATCCCCGCTTAGACTGTCGGTGTTGGCCTCCAGTCCCAGGGCCACGGTGAAAGCTTCGCTGTCGAAGTGATTGGACTTCCACCCGCGTACCTGACAGGGATCTCCCGCCCTCGGATGCTGCACACCATAGTTGATCCTAAAGCGGATTGCTAAATGATCGCTATGGGTGTAGCCTTCGTCTACCCTCCATTCCATGCTTGGAGCCAGACTCGGGCTGGCAAATGTTATGTCAATCCACGCCTCCACTCCGTTTCTACGGAATGTACTAGCGGAGTCATTATTAACTAGCACAGTATCGAGTTTCGCAAGCGCCTCCATTAGCGCTTGACCCCTGCTATTTGTACAGCGGCTGCCCCACTCCACTGCCCAAGCGTTAAAGTCTGCCGCTATGACTACCGGTTTCCGGCCCACTAGGTCCGACGAGAGCCTGTCGATCATCTGGTTGAACTGTTCTATTGGCCACCTTGGTGGGGCGTAGCAGCTGCAATAGAACACACCATTGATCTTGGCAATCACCACACCCTCGGCGGAGGAGTGTATTACCTCTTGAACCGGGAACCGTCCCGTTGTACAGATTGCCACCATTCCAGACCCGTCCGACACCCAATTGCCGTTGCCGGCAGGGATGCGGTACGGGTCTGATAAGAGGGCGACATCTGTCCTCGACTCCGAGACCGACTGCCACAGCAGCTGTTGGGCTGCTGCACAATGGTTAAGATTTAGCTGTGTGACTTTCACGGCTTCTTATTTAACTCACCGAAGGGACACGAAGGTCCGCCCATAGCATGTTTATGGGCTTGCTTCTTAGCGGTGCAGATAAGGCACTTGTGTGCCTTAGTGCAACCCCGCTCTTTATGTCCCTCCTCGCCGCAGCGACGACATAGTTTGCTCCTATCTATGCCCTTGCACTCGTAGGCTTTGTGGCCGGACTCAAGGCACCGATAGCACCTATCCACTGAAAGCGGCTGGGGTATGCTAATAGGGCATACCGACCAGCCGATCTTCAGTTTACCTTTCTCGGTTACCTTTTTGGCATCCGCCTTCAGTAGCCTGAGGTAGGCTACTTGGGTGCCAGAGGGTCTATCTCTAAATCGCACAGAGGCCCGCTCGATTGTGACGTCGCATTGTTCCTTAACGGCTGCGACGACATCTTCTGCGGTCGTGAACTCGTCCAGATGCTTGCACTGGAGAGTCATTTCCGCCCCTAGCGACCTGACTTGGGCGCCTTCACCAAGCACCTCTTGGGCCAAGGCCTTGTATACCGCACTAGATTGTGCGCCTCGCTTCAGCACCAGAAGCATTTCTCCCGTGTTGGTGCGTCTCACGCAACGCACTTCTTGCCCAAGGGCCGAAAGGCTTTCGGCCGCCTTCATCGACTTTAGGACATCGGCGTATTTGTCCTTGTCGGTTTTTAACCACAAGGCCTCGCCTCTGTCCTTGGCCTTCCCGAGCAAACGAAAAGCCCATAATACCCCCATGCTCATGGGGTTTGACATGGGTGTTCGAAATGGGTTCAACCCATGAAAACACCATCACCATGGTCCGGTAGATCCCATATAAAATACCATATGTTGGTGTATTTATGGGTTATTGAGATCATTTTATGGTGTCTTGATGGTTGTGAATTTAGGCACGGACCATATTTAAGGTCTTTTCAAGGGGCTATGTGGTGTTTGAACCCATGAGTATTTGCTCGGGTTCTTCGCGGGCCGCGGTACCTCCGGTGTCGGTGCCGGCTTCTTCTTGGTGACCAGCGTCCAGGGGTTTGGGCCCCCCTGCTCCGGTCGCGCCGGGTTGCTGGTACCAACGCTCTGCTCAGCGAGGTCACTTTCGCCCTCGCTTACCTCAGCCAGACGGCGTTTGGCCTTAACGGTTGCACGCCGTGTGGTGTCGGCTTTTGCACCCTCGCCTGGCGACTTCCTAGGGCGCTTCGCGTTCGATGACGTCTTGCGATTGCCCTTGCTTTTTCCCTTCGAGGGGAACTCGGCCGCCGCTTCGAGCGACGTGGCTGCACCATAGAAGGTGAAGGCCACTGTCTGAGTGCCCGTATCGACCTTCTCTTTTCCCTCCCTCTTGGAGGCCACTGTCTGGGTTTCTCTGTCGGACTTCTCCCGACATTCCACCCTCTTGGCATAAGCCTGCTGTTTCTGTCTTGCGACACGAACAGTTTTTCGGAGTTCCAGGAGACTGTTTTAACTCCTTGCTTATATTTTACTTTGCGCTAGTGTACTCGATTATTGAATCGAGCTGCTCCACCACTTTGCGCATCACCGATAATGGCCCGTCCGGTGCGTTGGTAGGGCTATTTCCTACCGCTGCCGGGGGGTCACTGGTGCTTTCAGATGCAGCACTCATCGCTCCACTACTCTCCCCACAAGGGGGAGACCTCGCCAAACCACCTCTAGCGAAGGGGTTTGGCACCTCCGTTTGTTTACTATTTTTATTTTTGTTCTCCATATCAAATCCCACGAGTAGCGCGAGAATAAATGTCCGCCACGCCAGAGCTCCGCATTAGCGTGGTAAGGGACGCTTACTGTGGGGGTTGCCCAGGTACCCCACAGGCTCCGTTAACGATCGAGCATCTTTTACACCCCCTCGATCACTCATCCCTCGGCACGGGTCGCTTCACGCCTTGGAATTGGGGTTATGACTTACCTTGCTTTACGTGGTGACCTCGGCCCAGATCATCACAACCATCCTCCTTTACCAGGGCTTTGGACCTGTAGCTCTGGTTCTCAATAGTTCTATGTACGTATATTATTACAGACATGCCGCTATTGAGATCCGTCATTCGCTAGCGGAGTTCTATTATTAAGAGTTAGGCGTACACAAAAGCCGGAAAACTGGCAGCTCTTATTTCAGAAAAAACGTGTTTAATCCAACTAACAGTGTGATGAGACATTTCTTATAACTCTTATCACTCTCTTCGGATATTATATCGTTTGAGAACATTTAGAACTTCATGCTTCGCGATGTTTTTGATAACACATACTACATGGGATAGTGGCAGGACTCAGAGAATCGCTCAAATCAGCATAGGACAACATCAGTGCTAGAAATCTCAAACCAAATCAATGGGAAAGCGAAAAAATGGCCCATAAAATAGACATACAAACGAATTATTGCTAATGCTCTGTTAATAAAATATCTAAATTCCTCAATCAATGCATTGTGGTGGGAAAACTGAATTTTCCTAAAGGGGTTATGTATATTGTACTGAGCCAAAAAAAATCGATTTTTTTTTTTTGAATCGATCTGAAGTTTATACTTTACTCAAATTTCCAACGCGGCTGAGAACTAAGAAATCAACACTTTTTCTTGAAAAAAACGATACTAGCAGTGACACCATTCAAAGAAAATCAACAGTGAATATTTCCTGACTTGGTTTTATTTCCTATTTAAGAACTATTGTGTTTTTTTACATCCTAGATTGCATGATTCAGTGATCGAAACCCAAAACTTCATGAAGTATTTGAAATTATTAAATATAAATTTGTGTTTGCTATTGAAATTGACAAAATGATAGAATATATAGTATATAGCCCCTTTGGCGATTGTTTACTTTTTCGGTCCCACCTATCAGCATTGAAGTATCGCCCTTACGTTTTTTTACAATACCAATTTTACAATTGGTGGGGGTTTGGTGAAAATCGATCTTACTGTCCAAATGGCATAATTCCGAAACCGTAATTTTTGAAGTTTTAAAATTATGCAGAATTAATTTTTAAGAAAATAGTAACAGAGTTCGTGTCTTTAGCGAATTTGTTGAGACTTTATTGTAGTCATGAATATTAACCTGAGAAAATTCACCATAAATACTTCTTGGACGATATACCGTCAAAATTATTTTATCCGGAATTGGCGGTTTCAAAATGATGTTATCTTGACCTTAAATTACTGTTTTTGAATATTTGACCTATACATATAATTGGTCATACAACAAAAATCAAATTCTCATCAAAATCGATCAGGACCTGTTAGAGTCGAATGGAAATAGTCATTTTTCATAAATTTCTCTCTACATTCGGAAAGTGTTATCCTCGTTATTAATCATATTACGTTTTCGTCTCAACTCGACGCATTCCCAAAATAATAACCTGTTTTAATCCACCTAGTGGTGCAATTCTCATTTGTCCAGACTACGATTCCATGGCTGGTTATGTTCAATACAATGGTGGAAATGAATATTACATGTTCAGTACGATTTGCACATACATACCAGTGATGTCCCTATCCTCTGTGCAGTAAAGAGAAATTGAAATTACTCGCCACACTCTAGCAAGCAAAACGAGAGCGCTTCTCTTTCGTTCATATACACCACCGTATTTGATATGTGTAAGCGTATGTTGATGGCAGAGGTAAATTTTCATACACCCAACACTGAAACGATCTAGAGTGTGGAGAAGAGCTCTTGAAATTCTCTGTGGAGCGCTCAGATAATTTCGCCACCGCGCGCGCCCCAGTCATTGTGGTGTATTCACTGACGTGTATTCACTGGCTGTGATCTTTGATTTGTTTTCGTCTTACAAGCGGCAGTGCGGGTGAGATTGATTTAATTTGCACAGGTTGTTGCGTTGTGTTGTGTGGATGATGGTGGCGTATTTCAAGCTTTTATGATTGTTTACTGAAGATTTCATACAATTTGCTTGGTAAAGCTTACGAGTTTATAGAGTGTTGTTACACTACCGTGGAAAACCTGAAATATTCGAGCCTAGGGGCAAACAAGGAAAACATTTTACGTATTTACGTAACAATATAAATAAATAATAATAATAATAATAAAGTTCTTTTAACTTACTTTTGAGTTGTGCGTCGCTTTCGCACTTATTAGTGTTGTCAAAAACAGAACGAGAGTCGAGGTCTTCCGTGGAGGAAGGTACTTTTGAGTTGTTTGGGGTATACTCAAAATTAGGTAAATTCAACTTAAATTTGAGTATAAAAAACCTATCAATGAGTTGTAATTTTTGCCGTGGTTAAATGGAAACTACCTTCAACACGGTTTACCTAATTTTAAGTTCCCCCACGATACCACGAGATTGAGTCAAAGGAACTCAATTTTAGGTAGTTTTTCGTTTCCGTGTAGTATCAGATTAATCGTATAACAGATGTAAGACGGGATTTGTATATCCACATTAGGACCGGCCTATTTTTTGTTCGACTGAATAACTCAATGGTAATTTAACTTATTTTGATTGCGAATTTGGCGACGCCAAAAAGTAAAATGATCCATTACAAGTAATGTCCTGGTATTACACACGTTTTCGATTATTATCATACGCAGGCATTGTAATTCTCTCTCACTCATGCGAGAAGAGGTATATCCGATGTCCAACTTTTCCGAGATAAAGTCCACATAAAACAAGATAAATTTCACGAGAATTCACATTGTTACTTGTTTTTTTCTGTAGCGCGTTATTAAATTCCCGTCAAATAGAAGCGCTTCTACTATTTGACCGGTACAGTGCTTTCAAGGGGTTACAGCACTGTAGATTTTTTAAAACATTTAATTTTTATTTATTGGTTGAATTTTGTTTACTGGTGCTTTAGGATGCTGAAAATGATATTCCAAAAAATGAATCTCGAAAACAATAAATAAATATTCAAATTTTTCGCAACACCTTTTATGTATACCCCGAGTATACTGAAAACGTTAACCGTGTTTTTCTCGAAATAAATTTTTTTGATCTGGCCGGAAATGTAACTCGAACAAATGATTTTTGATCAGCCTAAAATTTTTACAGCATGTTAAAGATTACTTTCTCCAGCGATGTACGTGGGATTTAATTTTTTCATTGCACAATTTTTAATAAGCAATTTTGTGTCGATTTTTAACACATTTTCAGCGTTTTTCGACTAAAAAATGTGCCATTTCGCGAAAAATTAAGACATGGAAAAAATCTTACGTACGTCGCTTGCTGTCGTTATAAGAAGTTTAAAAAGCTTTGGTTTTTGGCTCTGGATAAAAAATTACGGGACATAGGGTTCCGGCCGTGGACCACTTCCAAAAAAACTCCCCGACGGGAAAGTGCTGCACAGCCGCCATCTTGTGATGAAATTACTCGAATAAATCATTTTTTTGCAATTCATTACTTATGTTATATATCTCATTAACCCTTCGGAAGTCGCGCTTATGGCCCACTGAACGAGCAGCCACTGATGCTTTAAGACGATTTCACTAGATTTTCAGAGCAGCGTGCACTGCCGGAAAGTTAAACAAGATCTCGATTCATCTTATTATTGCGTCAAGATAAATTCCCGAAATATGCTTAGTTTTCGTGCTCTATAGTGGTGTAACCCCTCAATAATTAGTTCTGGAATCTTTTGACGGCATTTTTCTTCTGTGCCATCATTTAAATAAATTAGTTGGTTTTCTCTCGAATTTCCACGCGATGGAATAATAAGAGAGAGAATTAAAATTAAAACCTAACATGTTCGGGTACGAGTATAGCAAAGAAGTTCAAAATGGCAAATCCACCGTCTTTGCAGTACATACTAAATTGTTCCAAGGAACGTTTATCTGTTTACCGTGATTTTATAATTTGTAAAACTTATGATATTAAGTTTATGTATCAGAGAATGTTAATGACCTCACCGAATTAAAATCTTGTAAACCTTGAACCTATAGTTGATTTCGTGACGTGAGGATGTGCTTTTGTTTTCATTTCGATCCGAAAAAGGAATACGATCTACATTTATCCCAAAAATTAACGTAAACTTCGTATTCTATACATATATTAATCAATTCACCTGTATGTATTCATGCATACACTTCGAATCGAGTGCACTTCCGTGATTTTTATTCTTAGCCCAATTAGGTGATTCAAATTTTCTGATAAACAGAAATATAGGATTTTATTCATGATGAAATAAGTGTTTATGGATATTTAGTAATATTATATCAGACAATACTAATTATCCTCAACATATTCCATTTTCTTCTCAAAATTTATCAATTTCGAATGCTCTAGTAATGCTAACAAAGTAAGTACGAATAGTTCAATAGTTCTGCACTCTCGGTGTGAGTCGCATTTTAGTCATGCTTGGGTCAGTAAAAACCAAATATTTTACGCTTTTTTGACTATTCTCGAGCGACGTAGCGATACAAAAAATATTTCGTTCTAATTCTAATATAAAATTTTTGAAAATCTCCACTTGTACTGCATTACAACTAGGGTTCGCAGTACCGACCCTTTTTGGCGAGAACCGGTACTACGGTACTGAAGCCCTCAGTACCGGTAGTACCGGGAAAGTACCGGCACCCGATTTTTTTTTAAATTCGAAAAAAGCTGAAGCTCTCAGTACCGGTAGTACCGGGAAAGTACCGGCACTCGATTTTTTTTTAAAATTCGAAAAAAGCTTCAAAGTGAAATTGAATACTCAAACTGATGACCTTATTCTTAGATGATTGATTTGTGCTGATCAAAAAAACATGTTAATTGTTTTAAATTGCTTTGGAATGGCATGCTCATTTCAGTAGAAGATATTTTTCGTATGCGGCACCTTCTTTTATTTTGAAATATAGGCCACTTTGAAAACACTAACTGCTAAGCGGTGCGACTTACGACGACTTCAACAGATGTGTAAATATAAGAAACTCTATTAACAACAGTAAATCAAAGCGAGAATGGCAGTAAATCCGAGCAGGTTGCTCGCATTTCCTCTCTTGCTTTTCTGTAAATTGGTTTCAACCCTTGCTTTCCTGTAAGAGTTTTGCCAAATACAAATATTTGTATTTGGTTTTGCTGAATTTTCCGATCACCAATAATTACAAATCACCCCATTTGAAGTCGTTCACCAAGTCTAAATTTGTTGGCTACTAAATCGCTGTTCGTTCATTTATGAATAAAGTTTAAAGAGCAAACCAAATACAGACATGACTTAGACCATAGTCTTATTACGCGCCACCCAGTGAATAATGGAAACCAATCAGAATGTCGCTAATAACAAATGCATAGAAATTTTTTCTGTCTCTTACACTAGATGTGAATATTTTTAAATTTAGTACAAGATATGATTTCGACAAAATAGAGCAGGAATTTAAACATACCGTTCAGTACAACGGGAGCTAGTAATATTTAACTTCTAGAATTATTATGATGATGGCCCCACCTCATTCCCTCACAAAGGTGTTAGCTCAACGATTTATCTAGAAGGAAATTAATATAATTAAAAGTCATCTTGCAGACCGATATTTTGAACCAGGTCCACCTAGAGAGTCTACATTATTTTCATAAAAAAATTGTATACGAAAATACTGGCTATTGTTCAGTACCGGTATTACGGTACCAAAAATGGGTCGGTATTTCCGGGATTTTCGGTACCGGTATTACCGGTACCACAACCCTAATTACAACGAGAGCATTAGTTAGACTAATAATATAGTGCAATAAAAGCAGAATGTTGAAAGTTGTTCTACGTGGCTTATGAAATGTTCTTGCATTTTAATTGCAAATATGGGAAATCGTTCAACGTATCTTTGGTATGTGTGCAAAGAACTAGAATATTTGAGTGAAAATTCTGCTAAAAAAATCGATGCAAAGTTCTATGGGCGATGTCAATATATTAAACGAAAGCTTTTAATCTCAGAAATGATAAAAATGTTAAGATTGTTTATTAACCATGTATGTGAAACTTCTTGTACCATTACCACTACCATGTATCATTAATGTAGCCATTGCTAATTACGGCTCCTATGGGACATGCAACTATAGATACATTAGCTCAACTATTTGTGCAAGGGAGCTCAAAATTCACCGCAATTTTTTTTTCAACTGTTTTTTGAGCAAATTTCTAAGCTTGCAATTGAAACTTTTCATTGTTCCTAGCAGTGTTGGGAAAATCATTATCAATAAAAGTTCATTCCAGGTTCATTCGCGAATCAATCTTTCCCAGAACATTTCCAAACAAAAATCTGTGAAACCAAACATCGCATCCGAATGTATCATTCTTGAGGCAAATATTCAATGATTCTTAGCATCGAAGTTCGCACACGAACTTCTACCTCAGTGAAACTCTTCAAAGAATGTTCGCCCAAAGCAACATCGAAAAAGAGACATTCGGAAGCGAAAAACGCTTTTAGTGATGCTTTGCACATCACATTGAAAATATGTTTGTATATGAAACATTCATACTCGGTCAACAACGGGTTGTTAAGAACCTGCCACCATACCAGAATTTGCTTTTTTCCATATATATATTTTGACAACATACCATTCAAGCACCATTTTAATTTTTTCCCATTTTAATTCTGTCGATTGATGAAAAGTTTTTTTTTCACGCTTTGGCTTCTGGAGAAAGCTTCGTTGACACTAAAGTAGCCTGACGCTTTATCCCATTGAGCTATCGCCGTAATATTGTAGAACATAGTTTTTTTATATCATGTTAATCTACTGGTTTTTGGAATCTTTGGAAATCCCTTGTTCGAAGATCGTGCAAGATGTTTTCATAAGGTGAACTTTTTTCTATATTTTCGTTGATATAAAAGTTCGCAAGCGATCTTTTCTTCTTCCGATATTTGCTTGAGCCGAATAATGTTCCCAAACATCGGCACTCTTGAAGTTCACTGACGATTTTTTCCGAAGCGATATTTTATATTAGTGAACTTTTGATTAGAAAATCGGCGATGAAAAGATTCTGTTGTGAACATTGATATTTTGATATTTTCCCAACACTGGTTCCTAGTACCTTTTTGATAAAACACCTCATTCAAGAAAGTTATAATGAGGAATAATTTATCACACAAAAATCGCTTGTTTAAACTTGAGGAAACACCTTACTTGTTACTTGAAAATACGAGTATTTCATAGAGATTGACAGAGATTCCGACAGATACTACCAGATACCTAATACTTTGTTTTGCTGTTGATATTACGTGAAATGAATCCGTGCATTATAATTACGGTCTAAAATACTAACTGAGGCAAAAATCTAGAATACGTATAATTAACATTGTTGCTGCTAACCCATTTATAACATCCTTTTATGGAACACAACATTCATTGATCATATAAAATAAGCGTGAACACTAGTGGCCCCGAAACTGAGCCAATTTATTTCGCTCATTGACGCGCAGAATCCCCTTCCTAGCTCCCATGCTCTTGAAACATTCGCTTTCGCCTGCTGTTTAAACGATTTCCACGCAAAATAATAGACAAATGAACAAATGAATAACGGGTGTACGCTCAATTGTGATGTCGTATGTAAATTAATTATCGCCACAAGCGAATACCTAATTTTACTGAATATGTCAAGCCTGTCGACGAAATCTAAGATTTCGTTTTAAACTTGTAGGATTAAGTTATAATAAAACTATTAGTACTTATAACACGACTTTGCATATCAGGTGCCTCTGGTCATTATAAAACGCTCTATACGATGATACGTAAAAAGTTTTCCCAATTTGCTCCGAGGACCGAGTACTTTTAGTTTTGCAGGTAGTGTAACAATACTTTTGTAAACTCGTTCGCTTTACCAAGCAAATTGTATGAAATCTTCAGTAGAAAATCATATAAGCATGAAATAAGCTACCACCATCCACACAACACAACGCAACAACCTGTGCAAATCAAATCAATCTCACCCTCACTGCCGCTTGTAAGACGAAAACAAACCAAAGATCACACGCCAGTGAATACACCACAGCGACTCTGGGGCGCGCGCGGTGGTGACTTTATCTGAGCGCGCCACAGAGAATTTAAAGAGCACGAGAGCACGGTTATCTCACACCCAACTACCTCAACACCAGCGCACACTTGAAATCGGTCTATACAGCTCCGAAAGAAAGAGCGTTCTGCTTTTTTCTGTGGTGTGTGATCATTGTATCCTCTGTGTAGGCATAACACTTACGCGCCAGTGCATCACTAGGGTGAAATGCCATCACTGCACAGTGGTCCAGATCGCTAATTTAGGAGGAATTTTTACTTTCTGACAAACCTGTATAATTTAGCCGTATCATGTCTTAGGATGAATTTGTGTACTTTAGAAGATGCTTCTTTTTATTGGAATAGTTATTAGGGTGGTTCTAATTTATCTAAAATACGAAAATAAACTTTTTACTGATGAAAGATAGAGCTCCACAGTCTTCCACAAAGTTGTAAAGTAACTTATTTTGAATAAATTTGTTGAACATATTAAAGCTCTATCTCTTTTAGTTTTTGTTATACAAGAAATTTAAAAAAAAAGATTAGGGTGTTCCTGAAAAAAACGTTTTTTTAGTATAACTTTCGTATCTTTCACTTTTTGTTAACACAACCTTTGAACAGCTTATTGAAAACTTCAAGCCGAGTATTTTTCTCCAAGACACCGAAGGTCTAACTTTTTTCTTTAAAAAGTTATGGACACTTTTCGTTAAAAAAATAGCCTATTTCAAGGCTCAATATCGCTGATGCGGGCACCTAAAATTGAATTCTGTTTCCACCACATGAAAGACCATACTTATTAGTATATTTGAGCAAAAATTGGCGAATACGATATTTTTTTAAAATTTGCAATTTAGATTTAAAGTTTGTAGTTTTGCAGGTTCAACGCATTAAAGCATTTACACACATATCGTTGTATTATGAAAAAAGCCACTTTCAAATATCATTCTCTCATCGCAGCAAGCTTTGCATAAGTGAAACGACTGTCAAAAAAGGTTTCTGATTTTATTCGTTTTAAATAAAACTAGTAAATATGGATATTAGTCGAAGAGAGTTGGCGAATTTGCTTATTGCTGGTAAAAAGACAGATGAACTGCTTAAGTTCATTACAAGTAGTAATCCAAATGTAAAATTGAGACTTGTTAATGTTCGAAAGAAATTTTATATTTTGTTAAAACAACCTTTGAACAGCTTTTAGAAAACTTCAATCCACGTTTTTTCATAACTCTGAAAGTCTAACTTTATACTTTCAAAAGTTATGGAAACTTTTCGCTCATAAATAGCCCTTTTTAAGCATGTAATTTTAAATTTACTAACCAAAGTTTTAAATTTTATCGCATAGCGACATAAAAGAAATTGCCTAAAGCCTTTGTATTTCCTTTTCTGTTTTGCTTACATATCAACAATACAGAATGTGTTCATTAAAAATAATTTGGCTATGACAACAATTTATGATTTATATAAGGAGAATTTATTCAATGCCAATTAATTCAAAAGTAGATGCAATGCATTTTCAGGTATATCCAGCGGTGCTCGTTGAATTCGACGTTTACATTTAAGAGAAATTATAGGATCTGATGAAACAAGAAGTCTCTTGAAAACGTCATCAAGATTGACGAGTCGATCGAATTTGCGTGCGTGGAATTCTCGGAATCTGCGAATACTTTTATTCCTGGTTTCTTGAACTTCTTCACTGCACATACCTACTGGCAGCATGTTATGTTGAATAATGCTTCCTCCATGGACCAGGAGTTTATGCACGGTTGGTGAGAGAGCGTACCAACCATACAGGCGTACATAAAGCAATCGTGTATCTTCGGCGTAACTCCGGTAAGCATCCGCGTTAATTCCCAATTTGCTGTTGATGATTGTTAATAGCACATACATACGTTCTAGCAACATTTCGTCCAACCCGGTTTCTTCTGCAACGACATCTCGGTTTCTGAAAAATGTTCGAGCTGTGTTACCATCGTTAGAATTTCCGCCACCTGGCAAAGGTTCGCTAATACGAAGACCTAAACGGTCACGTAACGCTTGTCGAATTTTTATTTGTCGTTCCTTAAGCTCGCTGGTATTTTTGCCTACGCGCCAACGCGGTTTTGCTAGAGCTAAACGGTAAGCAATATTCAATAGTAACTCCATTGCTCGTATTAATGCATGTAAAGGTGAAAAAACATATAAACTATCCGGTGGATCGCTGGCTTCCAGTAAAGGATCATTCAATCGCTTTCCGGAGCGTTTGCATATATAACACGCTTGAGACGGTGTGCCTGTTACGTCATTCACTACCTTCGTATCAACCATGGAAAATATGAAGCTTGAACTAATCGGAATCTTGCGCATATTAACATTTACTATAGTCGGGACTAATTCATCGATTTGCTTGTTCATCGCGGCAACTTCATCCTTTGTTAGTTCAGGATTTTCCTTCTTGAAAATTAATTTTACTGGTCGGCACAGGGATACTGAAGATGGAAAATCATTATTCCAAAGAATGCAATCTCTTGACTCATCTTTCCGGCGACTAACTACACGTAAAGGTACTATAGATAGAGCAAATATATGCGAATCGTTATACTCGAATAGTTCTCCATTTTCATCTTCGTCAACGCACATTTGCTTGTATCTATGTTCAAGTGGAAAAGAGACTGTCAGTCAAAGTTTAGAAGAAAAATAATGTTGCCTACCGGGAATGGTTGCTGCTTCCATCGCAGCCCCACTTAAAGATAACAAACGTATTATCCTCAGGATGCAGTGGTAGAACTCCAATATTCAGAAACGAGATGAGTCGTTCCACGGTATGGTTAACAAGAGCTTGAAGGGGAACATACGCACAAGAAGGCTGAACAGAAATTCCTGAAAAAAATTGTTGATTCAGGGACGAATCTTTGAGAATAGTACATACCGATCGGATAGCATAGTTTCTTTTCTTCTACTATTTTATTATACGCGGGATAAATGTCCAAACCCTTCTGCATAACTGAGCTGCGTATGTTTTGGTACTGCGCCTTAGAAAAATCATTTTCACAAATAAATCTAAGTGCCTCCTCCGCAGTAAACGCTTCTGCAATCGGGACAGCCATAGATCCTAAATTCTCTACGGTAGATCTGACGGGACTTTTCGACAATCGTTCGATTTGTCTGCCAACTAAACGGAAACCAGTAGAATAAGCGTTGACGGCTGACGCTAAACCAAGTTCTTCCGTGGAATACTTATCGCGCAACTTTCCTAATCTTTTTATTTTGGCTCTGCGACATATTTCGGAAAATGGTTTCCTCTTTCGGCCTTTACCTTTACCTTCGACTTCGAATCTTAGCTTTCCTTCAAGCCACACAAAATTTTCCAGCTCAAACCGAATTTGCGTGCGCTTACTCCGAATCCACAACCTTCTAAATTCCAACATGAAGATTTTTATTTTCTTCCGAGCACTAACAAGTCTCAATTTTACATTTGGATTACTACTTGTAATGAACTTAAGCAGTTCATCTGTCTTTTTACCAGCAATAAGCAAATTCGCCAACTCTCTTCGACTAATATCCATATTTACTAGTTTTATTTAAAACGAATAAAATCAGAAACCTTTTTTGACAGTCGTTTCACTTATGCAAAGCTTGCTGCGATGAGAGAATGATATTTGAAAGTGGCTTTTTTCATAATACAACGATATGTGTGTAAATGCTTTAATGCGTTGAACCTGCAAAACTACAAACTTTAAATCTAAATTGCAAATTTTAAAAAAATATCGTATTCGCCAATTTTTGCTCAAATATACTAATAAGTATGGTCTTTCATGTGGTGGAAACAGAATTCAATTTTAGGTGCCCGCATCAGCGATATTGAGCCTTGAAATAGGCTATTTTTTTAACGAAAAGTGTCCATAACTTTTTAAAGAAAAAAGTTAGACCTTCGGTGTCTTGGAGAAAAATACTCGGCTTGAAGTTTTCAATAAGCTGTTCAAAGGTTTTGTTAACAAAAAGTAAAAGATACGAAAGTTATACTAAAAAACGTTTTTTTCAGGAACACCCTAATCTTTTTTTTTAAATTTCTTGTATAACAAAAACTAAAAGAGATAGAGCTTTAATATGTTCAACAAATTTATTCAAAATAAGTTACTTTACAACTTTGTGGAAGACTGTGGAGCTCTATCTTTCATCAGTAAAAAGTTTATTTTCGTATTTTAGATAAATTAGAACCACCCTAATAACTATTCCAATAAAAAGAAGCATCTTCTAAAGTACACAAATTCATCCTAAGACATGATACGGCTAAATTATACAGGTTTGTCAGAAAGTAAAAATTCCTCCTAAATTAGCGATCTGGACCACTGTGCACTGATACATACAATGGATCGACATCCACGATCTTGAGATACTATGTGATACTGAAACATCGCTTGAAACCAGCGGCGGATCATTGAGAAAGATCCGGGTCCTGCCGAAAATTTTCAATTTGTTAAGAAATTTTAAACTAGTTTTAATTTCAAAGTAGCAACCCCTCACTGCATACTCCCTCCGGGCCGGTATGATTGACGATTTTTAGAGTGATTGCATAACTTTCTATATGAGAAAGGCAAAAATGTACCAAAGTCCAAAAAATCAATTTTTGTCAAGCATTATTTTTTTCGAGTTTACATCAAATCTCAATGTTTCATGCACTATAAAGTCATTTGGTATCAAAAATACAAATTTGATTTTGAAAATTTTTCATTTCAGTTTATATGGGAGTTTGCTGTGTGATAGCACTCTTCAACTCGTTACTCCGGAACCGGAAGTCCAATCAATAAAAAATTCAATTGCAGCCGATGGGAAGGTTGTACCTTTCATTTGAGACTAACTTTGTGCAAATCGATCCAGCCATCTCTGATTAACAGAGGTCACATTTTTATCCACATGCACTAGGATGTGGATAAAACACACATACATACACACAGAGACATTTTCCGATCTCGACGAACTAAGTCGATTGGCATATGACGCTCGGCCCTCCGGGTTGGGATTAGATTGACGAATTTTAGAGTGAATGAGAAAGGCAAAAACATTTTTAGCAAATGTTGAAAGTTATGCATTTTTTTGGTGAGCAGTTCTATGTTTCATAGACATTTAATCAATTTTAACTTTACACACATACATACACAGACATTTTCCGATCTCGACGAACTAAGTCGATTGGCATATGACACTCGGCCCTCCGGGTTGGGATTAGATTGACGAATTTTAGAGTGAATGAGAAAGGCAAAAACATTTTTAGCAAATGTTGAAAGTTATGCATTTTTTTGGTGAGCAGTTCTATGTTTCATAGACATTTAATCAATTTTAACTTCGCTTTCTACTAAATAAAGACCCTTATGACAGTACATCTCTACAAAAGCGAGCTCAATTTGAAAAGAAATCTGAGGATTATGATTGATTACAGAACTTTGGAATTTTCTATTGGAATGTTTTCAGGCAGGAATCTGATATTGATGCTATTAGACAACTGTGAAATCAAGACCAATAGATCAGTTACATTTCAAAAGTCCTCATGATGATTACAACAACAGGTTATCAATGTACGGATCAGATAATTGTTATTGTAATATTGAATTAAATCAGTCAGCATCAATAAATTTTCAGCTTCAATCCAATTTTTTTTGTGTTGGGGGGGGGGGGGGAGTTGTATGGTGTTAAACCCCAAAACCTTCTCTTGGCTACGCCGTCGCTTGGAGTTATTTACTTCGCTTTCATTTTCCGATATGTTTCAGATCGATCCGATGGTTATAAGTTAGAAAAAATGCAGTCAGAAGGTTCGTACAAATGAACATTTGTGCACTGATAAGTTATCAAGTTCCTTCCAGACAACTTGGAAGTGTTCGGTGATTATTTCTAGCGGTTGTAGATAGAAAAATGAAATGCAAAATTCGTTTTATCGTAATAATGTTTGGCTTATTTCAATGGATTATTACTATATTGAACAATAAATAGGCGTCAAAAGGTAATCCACAAACAACAAGCCATAACTTTTAAAGTATTCAAAATAGATATTTGTCTTCAGTAAAGTTATTCGCAATTTAAAAAAATGGATAAAAGTTGGAATGTTTACTTCAAAAGGCCATATCTCAATGGTTTGTTGACCGATTCTAATTATTTTTTTCATTATTGAACAGGTAGACGTTTCATCGTTAATTTTCATTAAGAAGAATGCAAAATTTGCATTTACACATTATATTTAACGTTTGGTAGACAACCCTATTTTCACACTTTTTTAGTGCACTATATAAATAATACCTTTTGTACTTTATATTTATGTAATTAAATGGTAAGGTTTTCCTTTAAAAACCGCGACGCGTATAAATGATCTAAATAGTCAATGAACAAACATGGACCGCATACTACACCCAAACCGTTATAAATTTCGATTCCGTCAATGAAATATTTTCAAACTTGCAGGGGATATACTTGAATACTATATCTTTCGAATGTCATGTACTAAATAAGTAGACAAATATTTTTTTGTTTATAGAGATAGGACCGAACCCGTGAGTGTTTGCTGGTAGCCTTATGAAACGTGTCATAAAACTTCAAATCGCAATTTCTCTCGAATCTCTCGAAGGATCATTTTGAAATTCACTGAGAAGATGCTTGGATACTGTATCTTTCGAATGCCGTTCGAGAAATTTTTGGTCATTTTTTTGTTATTAACGGTTTTAGGACCACCGTGAATAGCGTTATTACTGTTTGATAGTTCTTTCATTTAAAATTGGTGTGGATAAGATCGGTTCAGCCATTGCTGAGAAACACGAATGAGAGTTTGTCCGTTACATACAGACACAGACACAGTGAAAATCTCCAGGTCAAAACCAATGAGGAATATACGACATTGGGTCAAAACCACTTAAGAAGTGGCATCCCTGTGTATGTGAGTGACTAATACAATTTATATTTTTAGCACATTTGTGTGCATATGTATAGAGTACTTGACAATCTGTAACCGTATTAGTGTGTTCAACGATTTGTTTTCCTTCACCTGTCATAGTTGGAGGAAAATAAATCGAAAATAGCTTTTCGATCGGATTATTTTCATGATGGAATCTGACCAACCGGTATTGTACGTCTCCGGAATAAGTTTAACAGTGACATAGAGCATTTCAACACCATTATAAATACTTTAGGCGAGCTATTTCAAATGTTTAAATTGGCTGACAGTTTTATATATGACAGCTGGAGGAAAACAAACCGCCAATTAATGTGTGTGAAATAATTTGCTTGGAACTCTATATCATGTGTTGAATATATAAAATATAAGTTTGGATTTTTAGCAGTGTAGCATTTTAGTCCCTTAATGCTATAAAAACGAAAAATCAGTTTGTTTGCATTTACAATTTGCCTAATGAAAGATCTATATATGTCGATATATTGTCAAAAAAGAACAACATGTTACGGGCAGGGCAATGAACCTTTCTATTCCCGTTAAAAAGAAATACTACTCATAAGGAAAAGGAGAATGTTATGTCTGTGATTATTATTTTATTGATTGAAGTTTTGATGTTGCAGGAACTCAATAGCTACCTTGAGACTCGTTCCTATTTGGTAAATCACGCCCTTAGTCTTGCCGATGTAGTACTATTCTATGCTATCCAAAACACACTGGTAAGTAAAAACTATTATAGTCGTTACATTTGGGTGCATGCAGCCCAATTAAAAATCTAAGACAAGACAAGACAACTTGTAAGCGATTTCTGGAGCCAGCGTGGAGCCCAAATGATGTCTTCGAATTTGACTAATGGGATACTGTTTTCGTTACCACATGGTCCATTTCGCAGTGTTGGCATCATGATCAATGCAAGTTGCCTAATAAAATAATTTGAATTCGTCAATTCTGTATCATAAATTTTTAATATATTAAATAACGGTGAATATTTGAATAAAGACTCGACATATTAATCATTTGTTTACCATTCATATATTAGTTGCCTTCCGATCGAACACCTAACAATAGAATTCGTATGAATCCAAATCTTTATATTATTTCTCGACAAATATATGATTACGGCCTAAAAGCCAACTGTCAAAATCCACTTTGAATGAAAATTCCGGACAAACCGGTACTAGTCGAACACAGTTCACAACAGTTTATGAAAGAGAAAACTTTTCTCTTTCGTTTACTTTAACGTTTAACGGTTTGTCCGGAATTTCCATTCAAAGTGAATTTTGACAGTTGGCTTTTAGGCCGTAATCATATGTTTGTCGAGATTTATATGTGTATTTGTGACGTTAGCCTGTTATCGTATTCGCAATATTAAAATTTACTATTCTCGTGTATGAGTAAAATGTCACTGACAGAGCGCAATATTAAAATTTACTATTCTCGTGTATGAGTAAAATGTCACTGACCTAGGTATAAAAAGAAAACAAATTATAGAGATGTCGAGTCATTATCCAGTGATTCTGTGTTTTTATTGTCGTTTTTGCTTGAGGCAGAAACTAACTCAGTTTCGGACCTAACTGCTGTCAAACCGTTTGTTTGAAGCCAGCTTCGAACTTAGGTTTTGCGCCACTGAGCTGAAAACGAGTTGCGTTCCAGCCTGAAATATATTTCGGTTTCGCTCACATCACCACTGTTTTGCAAGAACCCAACACAGTTACATTAAAACGTTTGTTTGAAGCAAACTAACCTGGGTTAGTGTCTAAGCTCTCAATCGAAAACAACATTACACGGATTACACTATTACAAGGACCTTAGGTAAAATTAGGTAAACCGTGTTGAAGGTACTTTCTATTTAACTACGGCAAAAATAATAACTCAATCTTGAGTTTAATTTACTTAAATTTAAGTTGAATTTACCTAATTTTGAGTATACCCCAAACAACTTGAAAGTACCCTACTGCACGGAAGACCTCGACTGAGTCGAATCTCTCGTTTTGTTTTTGACAACACTAATAAGTGCGAAAGCGACGCACAGTTCAAAAGTACCTAAATTTAAGTTAAAAGAACTTATTCTGCAGGTTATTTTACGGTTGCGTGTAGAGCACTCTAGTTAGAGTTCGGCTAAGACGCGTTTGACGTATCCAAACGAGCAGAAATCTGACGTATTTCTATTGTGAATACGTCAAATTTCATGTTCGTTTGGATACGTCATGGCCTCTTGGCCACACTCTAACTAGAGTGCTCTAGTTGTCTCGTCTTGTCTTAGTTAAAAATAAACGTCAGTTTGACTGACATTTTGTCATAATTGGGAGGCAAAAGTACCTAAATTTAAGTTAAAAGAACTTATTCTGCAGGTTATTTTACGGTTGCGTGTAGAGCACTCTAGTTAGAGTTCGGCTAAGACGCGTTTGACGTATCCAAACGAGCAGAAATCTGACGTATTTCTATTGTGAATACGTCAAATTTCATGTTCGTTTGGATACGTTATGGCCTCTTGGCCACACTCTAACTAGAGTGCTCTAGTTGTCTCGTCTTGTCTTAGTTAAAAATAAACGTCAGTTTGACTGACATTTTGTCATAATTGGGAGGCAAAGAGAATAGGGAAAGAGACGAAGAGTGAAAATCAGTCAAAACGGCAACACTCCCTTTATGATGATTTCAACACTAGAATTTTGGCAACCGCTTCCACAGGCAGCACTTTAAATGACTCCTATTATATTTTGAAAACAAACCGTATGTCGATCGTTGGATTTGTTTATCAAACGATGCGCATTTCGAAACAAAGAGATGAAATAATTCTAAAGCTTGTTTTTACTCATACATATACTCTAGAATGCACCTCACAATCACGATTGAACCAAATTCTGACGAAAATTGAAATTTCTTTTTTAATAGATGTACAATACTTATCTCCTCCAACTCAGGCATGAGTAATGTTTATTTACATTGCACAATTGGTCTGCTCAATAAGGTATTTTTGGCTTCATACTATTCGTCTCTTTCCCTATTCTCTTTGTTGGGAGGGACATTTTTTAATATAATATTAGGTAGTAAATAGTGTAACATGAAATGGTGATACAGTGAACACCCGATTTTATCTGCCCCGATTAGGTTTACCCCCGATTTTGTTAGCTTTTTGACCCGAATTTGACAGCCTCATATGAAAATCCAATTGATGGGCTCTAGCAGACGAAACGAAGCCAAATTTGAGTAAATCCTTTTCTTACCTTAGGCTTAGAGATGCAAAATGTGCAAAACTAAAAACATTATTTTTTTAAATTTTGCACTGTAATACTACGTTCACACTACGAGTTAAAATGTGTTTTAACGCTATCTTGATGACATTCTTTTTATTGGTAGTTATTATAACGTGTTTTAACTCTGCAGTGTGAACATAGTATAACACCCTCCTAAAGGAAATTTATACTAAATAGCCAGAGAACGTTATAATGCTATGTCTAGGGAGCAAAGAAGAATATTTTAGCAGTTTTGGTTACTAAAAAGAAAGAAATAATATGTCCCGATTGTGTCGATGTCCACGTTCTGTCAGCTTAAAATTCGCCAAGGGACTGATTCAAGCGGGTCTTCACTGTAATCAGTCAACATTCCCAGTTAACGACACATTACTGTTTTCAAAATTATTTGAAATGGTTTAAACCTCATTTATTCAAGTCAAAATATGCGATAAATTTCAGTCTTGCATTGAATAGGGCAGACAAGCCCTTATTCATCTCATTAGTCAGGATATCACACTATTTCGGTTGTAACTCGGCTTACAGTGATTGGATTGCGCTTAAATTAGGGTGGGGCAAAATTATCGTTTTTTCAGCACAGCACTTTTTTGGTTCCATTTGGGGTCCCAAATAACTGTGCAAAATTTGGAGTCGATTGGTTTTGACCCGGCGTAGTGCATTGCGTTTGAAATGTGTATGGAAACTACCGTGGAAAACCTACTTTTTTGCATTTTTAATTTTACAGGCCATAATTCTTCCTACAGTATGCCAAAAATCAGATAGAAGTGTAGTCCAGGATATGCTGAACAACTTTTCCGAAGGATGCATGGTGTTAGAATGTCTATAAAACCAGTTATAGTTGTTCAAAGTTTGATAGATCGAGTCAAATGCCAAAATTCGATCTATCGAATTTTGAACAGCTATAACTTGTTTTAGAGACATTCTAACACGACACATCTTTCGGCAAAGTTGTTCAGCATATCCCGGACTACACTTCTATCCTATTGTCGGCATACTGTAGGATGGATTGTAGTTTATAGAATTGAAAATGCAAAAAAGTAGGTTTTCCCATACTAATTTCCATTTAAATTTCTAACGCAATGCGCTACGCCGGGTCAAAACCAATCGACTCCAAATTTTGCTCAATTATTTGGACCCCAAATGTAACTAAAAAAATGCTGTGCTCGGTTGATGTTGTTATGATTACGTTTTTCCATATAACAATGCCCCACCTTAATAGGTATCAGAATGCTTGCTTCGTTCTTAAGAAGCAGTTAACATAAGATATCTGGGTTGGAAAGTGTAAAATACTCGCGTTTGAGCGAAGTGAAAAGCCGAGTACAACGCACCCTTGTTCATCCTACCATTTGATATAATGCGTTGAATAGAGAGAGCAGACGCTGCTCTAACTAATGTATTCAAATGGGTGGGATGAATACAGGAGCTAAGATGAATTAGGGCACAGTAATCCTACCAAAAAACTGAAAAAAACATCTGCGGTTTTCATCCAAATCCTAAATTAATTTTCTCATTAAAATCTACTATATCCACAGGTTAACTTGCAGCCTTTGGACAAAGAACACTACCTCAATATTTCCCGCTGGTTCAATCATCTGCAGCAACAAAAGGCAATTAGGCAGGACGAAGATATGATAAATTTTTCCACATTGCTGCTGCTGGGGTGGGCAATGGGAACCCACGTTTAAGTGAATTATGATGCTTTCTAGGTCTACTAGTAAAATATAATAATTATGAGTTTTAATCCGGATGCGTTTTACACCAAAAAATAGGTTTAACAGTAGGTGAAAGAACAATAGTGAGACTAGCTCAGCTATTCTCAACTTGGGTTCCAGCCTAGGGGCAGATCACTTGTGATGCATTTTTAAAAATCAGCGAAATTAAATGCATTTATTTCCATCAAAATAGAAATTCATAACGTATTTTGCGTTGCGTGCAATGTTTTTGCGTTGCGTGCAATATTGTTTGCGTTGCGTGTAAGACGTCAAAACCCTACAGAAAAGCTAGCCCTACATCACAAAGTGGATCAGCGTAGGACGTTTGTTAAACAAACTTTTCTGCGAGGCAGTGCAAAGCTGATGCAAAAATGGATTTTTTTCAATTTGATGCAAATTTGTTATACATTCTTAGAGTGATCTGCCCCTAGGATCCAGCCCATTGCTCGTAAAGTAATTGCTGTACATGGAATAAAATATATTTTATGACATTAAATGGAGATGGTTTTAAATAACATTCAAAACATTCATCATAAATATTTATCCGTAGAATTACGACTACTATAATGCCGCTATTATACGCATAACTGTCCCATGTTCTATGGCATTCCCTATACACATGGGACAATTATGCGTAGAACACCAGTATAAATAACGCAACAAATGGATTTTGTGAAAGCAGCCATTATCTGCGTCATGATATGCCCTTACTGTTCGACAGGCGAGCGAGCATATTATTACAGTTTTTAAAATAATGTTTCCATAAGATCCATGAGCAGCCTGTCCCTAAATGTTTTTCATAGAATGAAATATTTCTAAAATAGGGTAAAGACTTAATAGACCTTTCTCGTCCGACCTAACCCCCTTTTTTTCTTATTTTTATTCAAAAGACTACACATTTTTAAGAATATTGCCGTTGAAATGAGACTATTTGGAGCTATCGTGATTTTTTAATGATTTTTTTAAATTTGAAAAATGCAAGAATGTTGAGTATTTTTTTCACCCTTCACGCAGAAAAAAAATTAGTAAAAATAAACAAATTTTGGTTTTAAATAACAATTTTTCTGTTTGATATAGTGACAAACAAGATTTAGGTTTGCTTCAATCAATACTGTTGGTTGAAATTACCAACTAATTCATTTGTTGTCTTTTCTGTAGTTTCAACAAATATTTCGTTTGAAACAACAAAATCATGATAAGTTTAAACGAACAAACAAGTTTGAAGAAACAAAAACAAATTGTTTGTATTAACCACAGGAGAGAACAACTCAAATTTAGTTGAAATTAAATAAAGATTCTGTTGGTTTTTAACAAAGGGATCAGTTAGAGCTAACAAATTTTATTTTGATTCAACAATGTTTCTATTTAAAATGTAAACAGAAGTATTTGTTGAATTAAACCAAATACATGCTTTCAAAAAACGCCCGTTTCAGTTTGAAACAGTCATTCGCCACGTTTTTGATTTAACTAAACGTTATGTTGATTCAAACAGGCCTGATTCTTCAGCGTGTTGCAAGAATGGTGGGACTCAAAATGTGTGTTTGGGCAACACTGTTTTGTATATTTTTGCTTGGCTTCCTGGCAAATGAAGTGGTGAGTCGCGGTACAAAGTTCATTGGTTATGTAAACAAACTAAAGTGAACCTCTCCGTTGAGAACGTTGCATGGTGATGTTTAACCTCACTTTTTTGACAGTTCAAAGAGATTGTTTACATGATCTTGAAATTTTTGTTGATTCGATCATAGTATGAGAAACTTGGTTTGGTTCGCTGCCAAATGTTAACACTTTCCCAACAAGGTCGCTCAGTTGTATTTTTTAATTGATGTCGGCATCATACATTGTTCCGTTAAATTTAACATTTTTACTTTTCTTGTACATGATTCATTGAAGAAGTAAGGAATTTCTAGCCAAACATTTGAAAAAGGCCTACTGCCAAATGCAAACAAATCGAATTTTCATGTTCTCTATTAAAATCCTGGGACAAAACCTGTGGATAGATGTTTTCTTTTTCATTTTTCTGTTCATTTGATCTCTTGTCTTGCATGGCCACTCTTTCTTCCTCACATATTTTAAATGGACTGGCTACATATGACAGTTCCCCCTCACTGCATTTGACGGTTCCCTTTGGCTGCATTTGACAGCTCCCCCTGGCTGCAATTGACATTAGGTTTTTTCGTATCCACACGTCACGTCCCAGTTAAAAACTATCTATCTGGCCATGTGCATAAACATAACGCAACAATGGATTATGAAGAATTTTGATAATGATTTTATAACAAATTATAAAAGGGCCCGGCTGATATAAAAGTCCTAACTAGCAATACGCATATTATAAAATGATTATAAAGGATTATTGTAACTGATTCCAAAACGATAATAAAGGCAGTGAAATACGTACACAATGAATTAAGGGGAGTGTCTGATGTAAACAATTTGCCCAATCAAACTAAATAAAACAGTATTAAATTTTTAAATAGAATTATAATGAATTCGACCAAAATTCTTTTGCCTTTTTCTCAAGGTTTACGTTTGGCCGTGACCCTGTTCAAATGTTTGGGTAGAATTTAGATTATTTTATCGTTGTTGCGATCAATTTGATTTGGTTTGTTTTGTTCACAATGTTAGTCGCAGAGCATTTTGGTGATCTATGGCAATTGATGACCTTTACACCCCATACTAGGTCCGCTCCTGTTGCAGCTGTTTCGCCCCGTCCGGCACCGTGTCAACCGATGTCCAGCCTGCGCCGCACTCGTCTGTCGCTATGCCAATGGCAGGGACTTGGATTGAAGGCCAAAATGTCAGCTACGGCTGGTGGTGTTGCTGCAATCGGTTTGCCTTCGGTCACGTTGGACATTCGGCTAACGGGAATATTCAGCGATTCCGATTCGAAGGAAGCAGCGCCAGTAACAGACTGCTTCGGTTCAACAATACGCTCCGGTATCGGACGAAGCTAACACTCCGGCAGGACGAAGGTTTCAATGAGGGGCTCAGGCATAAGTAGCAGAGTCCTTGCACTTACTGCTTGTCGAGTGAACAATTCCGACGAAACCACTACCGCTCTCGCCAAGTTTGATCACCGTGATAAGTGCGACGTCAGCGGTATAGTGCCAGGAATAGTCGAGAAGAGTGCCAGGACTGACTTGCCGAGAGCTACAAGAGCTACAAGTAAAATAGCAGGGCGTTTTCAAAGTGACCGTAGTATAACGTAGAGGCTTTAGGCAGATGATTTATTCAGCAGAATAAGATAGCAAAATTACCCAAAACATAAGAGCTGGCTGCCGAAGTGAATCCACACACATCGTCACCTACAGAGGCAAGCAATATTGGAACGCAGCGAAATTCCTCACAATGAATTGATCTCGTTAGATGAAATTGCAGGAAGTACAATTTTCATAGCATAATTTAATCGACCGAAATTGTAGTCCTCAGTCGAGAGAGAGAGAGAGAGAGAGAGAGAGAGAGAGAGAGAGAGAGAGAGACTGATAGAGTAGCAGCAGCTAGGAATTTTCTTTCGAAAGCTAGCAGCGGTTTCGAGTATCCTGCGCTAAGTAGAGAGCGTTAAGACAGATCCCCGAAGCATGTCAAGTGCTATCAGATGAGAAAAAACGTCGCATCTATGACCAGTACGACAAGGACGGTCTGCTGACCAACGGTTCCGTCCGGTACCACCATAACACACGGCACCGGCGACACATATATTCACAACATACTAATAGACCTTTCTCGTCCGACCTAACCCCCTTTTTTCTTATTTTTAATCGAAAGATTACACATTTTTAAGAATATTTCCGTTAAAATGAGACTTGTTAGAGCTATCGTGATTTTTTAATGATTTTTTAAAGTTTGAAAAATGCAAGAATGTTGAATATTTTTTTCACCTTTGCAAGAATGGTGAGACTCAAAAAGTGTGTTTGGGCAGCACTGGTTTGTATATTTTTTTCTCGAGTTCTTGGCAACGCGGCAAATGAAGTGGTGAGTCGCGGTACAAAATTCATTGGCAAGGTAAACAAAATAAAGTGAACCTTTCGCTGTAGAGCATTGCATGAAAATGTTTAACCTCACCTATTTGACAGTTCAGAGAGCTTGTTTACATGGTATTGAAATTTTTTGTTGATTCGATCATAGTATGAGAAACTTGGTTCGGTTCGATGCTAAATATTAACACCTTGTAAACTAGCTCGCTCAGTTGTAATTTATCGTCATCATGCAATGTTCCGTTAAATTTAGCATTTCGACTTTTGTTGTACATGATTCGTTGAAGTGAGCCATTTCAAGCCAAACATTTGAAAAAGGCTTACTCCAAAATGCAAGTTGATAGTTCATGCAAAAATGGAAATTAAAAGTATTTTTTTCTAATTTGATGCGAATTTGTTATACATTCCTAGCGTGATCTGCCCCTAGTTCTGTGCTTATATTAAACCCACATATTGTGTGCGAACCCGAACAGCGTATTTCGTACAAAAACACATGCACTTGTTCGCCTGTACAACCTCACCATTTCTCATTCTCACTCTCATCAAAACTAGCGTTGACTCTTTTTGCCTTGTGCGAATCGTTCTCGTGTACGCACCCGGTGTACGTATTTAGTATTTAGTAAGATTTATATTTATATATTCACTTCGACTGGCTTCACATATTATGCACTCTCTTTAAAATATGAAGTCAATCAGCTGAATAGTTTCTGAGTTATCGCGTCTGCCAATTTGAAAAATGCGGTTTCGTGAAAAATCCCTATTAAAGTCTGGTCATCAAATTAGATTTAACCTGAGACGAGACATGCAAATAGCAAAAAATCGAACGTCGAATACAGCCTGGGGGTACTGTCAAATGCAGCCAGTCTATTTAAACTATGTGAAGCAGAAAGAGAGGTTATGTGAGACGAACTATAGAATGAACAGAAAAAAGAAAACATCTATCGGCAAGTCACGTCTCAGGATTTAACTTCTTTATTCTAACTTTCGGTGTAATATCAGGCCTTTAAAGAATTAGCTTGCTTTTGGTGTCCAAGTAGAAACAATATGCGCAATCATACGAAATAAAACTGTATTAAATTTTTAAATATTACAGTTGTGATTCGCTGGTTGGACATTTTTTAACTGGACCGCTTTTTAGTTGGACCTTCGCTAGTTGGACCATTGTCCAACTAAAAACATCTGAATGTCAAAATCTTATGTCAAATTTACAATCAATCTGACAATTATTAGAGATGTGAATAGATGCATTTAAACTGCCAACATCTCCTTTGGAGAGTTTTTAACATCACGACTGTATAATGAATTTGACCAAAATTTTTCTCAATGTTTACATTTGGTAGTTAGACCCTCTTCAAATTTAGGGATAGAATTTAGTTCAGTTGTTGAGATCAATCTCATTTGGTTTGATTTTTTGCTGAATCACAACGTTAGTCATAAAACATTTTGACCACCCTTGGTAATTGATGACCATTACAACCCATTCTAGGTTCGCTCCAGTTGCAGTTGTTTCGTCCCGTCCGGCACCGAGTCAACCGATGGTCCAGCCTGCGACACGCTCGGCTGTTGCTACGTCAATGGCAGCCACCAGCCAGGGACTTGGATTAAAGTCAAAAATATCAGGTACGCCAGGTGGTGGTGGACATTCCCCTAACCAGAATATTCAGCGGTTCCGATTCGCAGGAGGCAGCCACAGAAGCACAGACTGCTTTGGTTCAGCAATACGCTCCGGCAGGACGATGCTCGTGGAAGATCACGCAGTTCCGGTCCTGTGCACAAGAACAGCCCGATTTGACCCTGTGCGAAGGTTTCAACGAGTCGCTCAGGCATTAGTAGCAGAGTCCTTGCACCTACAGCTTGTCGAGTGAGCAATTCCGACGAAACCACTGCCGTTCGCACCAAGTTGGATCACAATAATAAGTGCGACGTCGAGAAGAAGATTTCCCGATAGCTAAAAGCAATGCTATAAGATTAAATAGCAGAGTGTTTTTAACGTGACCATAGTATAACGTAGCGGTTTTACACAGATTTATCCCGCAGAATATGATAGCAAAATTACCCAAAAAGTAAGAGCTGACAGCCGAAGTGAAGAGACACGCATCCTCTACAGAGGCAAGCAATAACGGAACGCATCCTCACAATGAATTGCTCTCGTTAGATTAAACCCCAGGAAGTACAATTTTCATTGCATAATTTAGTCAACCGAAATAGAAGTCCTCAGTCGAGAAAGAGAGAGAGACTGATAGGGTAGCAGCAGCTAGTAATTAACTTTCGAAAGTAGCGGTTTCGCGTAGCCTGGCACTAAGTAGAGTGTGTTAAGTTATTACAAATATTGGTTCACAATGGTAGACTATTACAAAATGCTGGCGGTGACCAGAACCACTACCGATGCGGAAATCAAAAAGGCACACAAAAACTAGCGCTACGATGGCACCCAGATAAAAATCCAGAAGAATCGTATCGACGGTTTAAGGAGATCTCCGAAGCATATTAAGTGCTATCAGATGAGAAAAATCGTCGCATCTATGACCAGTACGACAAGGAGGGTCTGATGACCAACAGTTCCGAGCGGCACCACCATAACACACGACACCGGCGACACATTTATATCCACAATATACTGATGACTTGTCCTTCCGAAAAAGTAAATAAAAATCTACTCTATCTAAGCAACAAACGTTTTGACTATGCAGTTTATCATTCGCTGCCTAATTATTCTCTGCCAATTTGAACAAGACAACAATTGCAGATAGCTTTATTGCGGTGCCAAAATGATGTCAACTCGGGATGGAATATAACAAATAATTTCTCCTCCCCAATATTCTTCCGGAATGTACAATCCTCTACATTCTTATCAATCCTTCAAACTCCTTATCGTCAGTACTGAGCACTGTTTTGCACTTGCCGGCTACATCAACGACAATGCGATAATCGGTGAAACTTTTGGTTAAACTTAACTTGAACACAAATAATAATGTGTTGAACTTGTTACCTATAAAGTTCAGGTAAACTTCATCTAAAAAATGAGTTATCAATCGGGTCATCTTGTTAGGACTTATCCCATGATCGAACAAATAACTGTGTACAAATCCTTATACATCATCCAGAAAGCAATCGGTTTATAAACCAAAGCTTGATCTTGTGATTCAGCATATGCCAAAGGGGTTTCCATCCAGCGTCGATTGGTCAGTGTATGAACCAGGTTCCCAATGTTCCAATCCTTATCCTTCTTGAGTTGATTTTCTTCAAAGAGCATCGAAAGTATTCACTCAAGTGGAATCAAAATTTTGCAAGTCCATATAAACAAACTCTGAACTGTCAGAAAAGTTAGGTTATACACTTTCGTGCAGTGTTCTATGTTTTTGACAGGTATATGAATGAATTATTTTAGCATCAGTGATGCCAGATCTATTTAAACAATATCTTGCAGTAAAAATATAAAAGTCTGCAGATTTCCGCAAAAATCTTCAATAAATTTGACATAGAAATGTAGTGTGTTGATATTTTCAATGATCAGAAACGTTGAAGGATGGCTAAAATTAGCTGGCATAGGCTTTGTTCTGCTAAATATTCGTAATCTGCCAAAGATCTGAAGCGAAACTGCAAAATCCGCAGATTTACTAATATATATGCAGATCTGGCATCGTTTTAGTATTCCCCACAGGAAATTCATCCAAATGGTGTAAAAATACGGGGAAACAAGGCAAGATAGGTATTCAGAATATGGGGTTAAATGAGCAGCTCGCACAATTTTTGATTTTTTTAATAGTTAGAGGTACCAAATCATCGCGGCAATATGCAGTAACGCATCGGGGATAAAAAAGGAAGCATCCTAGCATATAAAATTTTTTGACGAGAAAGGTCTATTACTTATCCTTCAGAAAAAGTAAATAAATTGACTATGAAATCTATCATTCGCTGCCTAGTTATTTCGTGCCAATTTGAACAAGACAGCAGTTGCAGATAGCTTTATTGCGGTGCCCAAATTAATGCAACTCGGGATATAATATAAATTTACATATAATTTCTCCTTCCTGATATTCTACCAGAATATATAACGCTCTGCATTATTATCACTCCAATCAAATCCTTCTTACTCCTTGTCGTCAGTGCCGAGCACTATTTTGCATTTTCCGGCTAAATCAACGACAATGCGATAATCGACGAAACTTTTACTGTAATGGAACTTGAACACGAATAATAAATGATTGTTCCATTCGAAAGCGATAACCTTGTTGTCCTCATGTTTGCAGCTATCATACGCTGGTAGGCATTCTGACCAATGGAAACGTTCTTCGATATGGGCATTGAACGATCAAAATCATTTCAACAACTTATCATCGACCGAATTCGTTACCTATAAAGTTCAGGTAAACTTCACCACCTAAAAATGAATAATCAATCGGATCATTTTGTTAGGAATTAACCCACGAGCAAACATACAAATGTGTACAAATCCTTATCCATCATCCCGAAAGCAATCATTTTATAGCCCAATGCTTGATCTTTCGATTCAGCATATGCCACCGGGTTTTACATCCAGCGCCGATTGGTCAATGTATGAACCAGGTTTCCATTGTTCCAATCCTCATCCCTCTTGAGTTTATATTCTTTCAAAGAGCATCGAAAGGATTCAAGTAATGTAAATTTTAAAAGTCCGTGTAAACAAATCTTAGGTAAACAAGCACACCGAACTGTCAGAAAAGTGAGGTTATACATTTTCACACAATGCTCTATATTTTTGACAGGTATATGAATGAATCATTTCAGCATCAGTGATGTCAGGTCTATTTAAACAATAGCCTGCAGTAAAAATATAAAAGTCTGCAGATTGCTACAAAAATCTTCAATAAATGCGACGTAGAAATCTCGACAAACATGTGATTACGGCCTAAAAGCCAACTGTCAAAATCCACTTTGAATGGAAATTCCGGACAAACCGTTACACGCCAATCACAGATGTTGGTAGTAAACGAAAGAGAAAAGTTTTCTCTTTCATAAACTGTTGTGAACTGTGTGCGACTAGTAACGGTTTGTCCGGAATTTCCATTCAAAATGGATTTTGACAGTTGGCTTTTAGGCCGTAATCATATGTTTGTCGAGAAATGTAGTATGTATATAATTTAAATGATCAAAAATGTTGAAGGCTGGTGTATAAATTGGCTGGTATAGGCTTTGTTCTGCTAAATATTTGTAATCTGCAAAAGATCTGCAGTGAAAACGCAAAATCTACCGATTTACTAATATATATGCAGATCTGGCATCCTTTTAGTATTCCCCACAGGAAATTCATCCAAATGGTGTAAAAAAACGGGGAAACAAGGCAAGATAGGTATTCAGAATATGGGGTTAAATAAGCAGCTTGCACTATTTTTGATTTTTTCAATAGTTAGAGGCTGGGAGGGAGAAACAGACACTACGCACGAAGTGTAAATAATAGCACTTGTCAAGAAGCAAGAAAACTTTCGACAGCCAAAATCAATCAAGGTGGGCGACGCATAAATGAGCAAATTTCTTTTTGCGTGTCATTGATGCAAGTGACTTCAATCGTGTGATGGAAAGGATCTTGGGACAGTATAAAATCAGTGAAAGTTTTTTTCCCGGGTGCTTTACATTGATTTGAAGATAAAGTCAGCCGACAGTTTGCTTCCAGTACTCGAGTGAAATGGGACAAATTTCGGAACGATGTGTCTAATCTTATACTTTTAAAATAGGATTTTTGTGCCGTTCTTCTCCTTCATTCTACCACGGTTTCCTAAAAAATTGCTTAAACTGAATATTAAAAACCGATACAACATTAAATTCAATCTGAAAAAAAAAAAAGAATTTAATTTTATAAAAATTTAACTAACAGAATCCTTGAATAAGGAAACTCGCCGGTAGAGGCATGTTTATCTGATTTGTGAAATGTTGACCAATGCATAGGTATTTGATAGGTAGATATATATAGGTACGGCTGCAGCCTTGGAACGTAAATATCCATATAATGAAATAAACGACAAAACGTTTGATATAACATGTTTTCGTTTTTATATTTCCCCTTTATTTACTACTGAAAAATATTGCCATCCTAAATAAAGTACAGAAAACTGTTTCCACCTTTCTTTTTACATCATCAAACAATTTTAACCGTCGAACTGTCAATTTTAGCCAAGGTTATTTTGCAAATAACTTTCGAAGTGTAAGATTTTAACTAATAGATAGAAATGGAATTTTTTCATGATTCTGATCATCAGATTAAGCTGCATGAGCACCCGAACATTAAAAATATTATGTCGATGTCAAACTTCACGTCGAAGTAACTTGCCAATTTTTTTCGAAACTTTGTTTATATTTATTAGCATGCATCTAAGCCGTTGATGATTTTCATTTTCGCAGTATACTCTCAAAAGAAACTTTAAACTGGAGAACCATCAAATCTGACTAGCAAGGTGTCACTCATTCTAAAATTGTTAAATCAGTCACAAATTTTTAAAACTTTCTTCGCACGATTTACACAATTATTACTTGTCTTTACTATAGATATGAAAATAGCTTTTATGACATGTTTTAAATAGAAAGATGATATAAATTATTTAAAACCAAAAAGTATTTTTGAATTACCAAAAAACGTGCACGTCACAGCATATTTTTTGATTCCATATTCCCATTTCTTGGAGTAGAGAACATTTACATTTACGTCACATTTCCATAACTGGTTTTATAACAAGCATAAAATATATTTTAGGCGTAGTTCATTGAGCTTAAAATGTAAATATTATTTGACATTTTCATATAAAATTAGCGTTTATTTTACATTATAGCAAGATCGCAATATTGTCTTAAAACGATGCTCGAAACTTTTGAACGCATCTAAATTCTTATTCATCATTGAATACATAGAAATACAATTTATTTGATTGTGGCAGCACGGATTACCGAAAAATCTATCTGGCTAATTTCAAAATGGCATTAAAATCACAAAAAAACTTTAATAATATTTACTGCTACACCCAATCTAGACAAAAAATCAAGGAAATTCATCGTTCGGAAACATTTTCAAGCAAGCATATGATAACAATACTCTCATTTCCTCGATGAACACTTTTTTGTGGCTCGGAGTGACAGTTTCGTTCTGGCTGGCTATGACATTCACATTTATTGAGTCTGTTTCTCCCTCCCAGGTTAGAGGTACCAAATCTTCGCGGCAATATGAAGTAACGAATTGGGGATAAAAAAGGAAGCATCCTATCATATAAAATTTTTTGACGAGAAAGGTCTATTTTCGCCCCATTAGGGAGGGTGCCACACTATTCTATTACTTATGCAGTCTGAAGTCGATGAAATGCACATAAATTGGCATCAGTATCCTTGTTTCGTTCCCAAGAACCAATTTAATACCAAAAATGTCCTGAGAATGGGGAAATACTTCTGTTTGAGCGCCACGAAAACTCGAATCGGATGCTCCTATTTTCGCACTACCATATGGGCCAATGCGTTGAACAAAGATGGCAGACGCTGCTCTAACTAACGGCTTCAAATGGGGTGGGCGATAATAGAAATAGGGCGAAAATAGTCTCCACACCCTATGATAGTTTTTGGAGCATGATCATCTTGCTCCGTATGGTTGCTCATTTTGCCCTGGTTAAAGAGTGTAGAATAACAAAGAGACGCCAATGAAAACAATTCAACTAGCTAAAACATGGTTTTATCTAGAATGGAATTTTGCTGCAGCAAAACCACATTAGAACAAGAACAATTGCGATCTTTTCGATTCGGATCCACAACAAAAAGTGGCGTGGTTGAAGTCTTGTACATATGTTCCTGTCTTGTGAGTTTGTAAGAAACAAAAGAGCTTTGCTTTGTTTTGCTGATTCAGAACAATAACGGAACGACTTGCATTTTAAATGTTTGCATCATTTGATATTCGTAACCCTCATGCTGAATGTCGTCCTACCATCAAACTATGCCATATTTTCGTTAGCGTTTCTAAACACGATGGTATTGTAATAAATTTGGTTTGAGGATGCAGCTTTTATCTTTAAAACATTTAGTACTTTTAATAGATTGGATAACAATACTTCCTTTAACACAATGCTAAACATTTACGATTGACAACTCTCTTGTTCGTTTGGAATGACATTGACAGTTAAATTGAAGTTCCAAACGAAACATGACATCTCTTCGTTATTCTAGTCTCTTTAGTCCTGTGGTGTAGAGGTTTACTAAAAAATACTTTTTGATTGTTTATTTTCATCTCAAATTATAATATTCAGCATCAAAGACACTCATAGAGGGTAGAAAAGATCCTAAAACAGAAGTCATTGTGATTGCGCCGTCATACGTCACGATCACAAAATGAAATCATAAATCATCAACTTCGCTGATGACGCGAACTTTCTAGGTAATCAGCATAAATTGACAATTCAAGTTCAAAATTCAATATTTCGTGTGTATTTACCCTAGCGCTACGTGATAGATAGAGTTCAGAGTCAAACACATCATGTCCTTCTGCTTTGTGGAAGGCGCGAATCTTCTAGGAAATCAGGATCACAAGATAAAACATGTTTTATTCCACATATACACTAGCACCACGTAATGACCAGGGCCGCCTTAGAACAACTGGGGGCCCCTGGGCACTATTGAGCAAAGGGGCCCCTATAGTTGAACAGGCGTAAAAAGATTAAAACTCAGCAGATCTATTTTACCACGAGGTTTCCAAAATAGGACATATTGCAATGGCAATTGAAAGAATAAGAAAATAATTGAGGATTCGAAATATTCGATGCCTTTCTTTTAATAGCATATGTATAATTGAATGCGCTGTTAGCAATATACTGACATAATTAACAATAGCAATTTGACAAGCGAATTTTCATTTTCAAATGACAACGTCAACGGAACATCACAGTTTCTGTGTGAAATAAAAAATACTTTTTTGCGATTTTTTTAGAACTTTGCTAATTGATCAAAAAATTTTGTGCATTATAGTATATCATTTCAATAACACTGTGTTATTTTTCTGTGGAAAAATATCGATAAACGACTCGGCGATGAAGCTTTTTGTAGAACGTCTCTGAAAAAAAACATGATTTGCGGTGTTACCTGCCATTCAAAAACTATTTAACCGATTTTTTTTCAAACTTTGCATACACATTCTATGTTAAAAATACCTAACCCCTACGTTGAGTTTTTGAAATAAGTTAAGCTAGTTGGCGGTTGGGATAAGTTGGCGGAATCCCTTTTTCTCTGTTTCTATTAGACATATAGCGCTGCCTCTTCTTTTGTACCTCAAGTTATGTTAAACCCGTTATCCAATGTGTTTTGTTGCAAAACGATTTGTTTGGTGGAAGTTGTGGGAGATATTGTGTTTTCGAGCATACCAAGTAAATTTTCTAAATTTTAAATACTTTGCGTTATTTAGGGTGATTTTCAATTTATTTCTCGAATGATTATATTTTTCGATAGCGCATGAAAAGAGCTTTCAGTATCCGTAAGCTGACCAACTCTGACGAAAAAATCCGTACACTATGAAAACCGTTTGCCTGAGCTTGATGAACGATTTCGCTTCGTTGCGGTATGGTGTACGGATTTTTTCGTTAGAGTTGATCAGCTTAAGTATCCGTATAGATATTACATCTATCCATAAACAAAAGTTATTTTTTAAATAGTTTTTAATTAAATATGCGGTTGGGGTAAGTTGGCGGTGCTGCACGCGGGGCAAGTTGGCGGTACTATTTACAGTGCAAAAAAGTCATCAAAAAATTTTATTTCTGGAATTCACTCCAAAGTAAGAAAATCTTTTTCTTGTGTATCTCACCAATGTAGCAGACATTTATTCTGGCCAATTGCATGAACAATTTCGAAAATTTGCTTTTGAATAGGGAGTACACGTCAAAGTCAAAATGCTGGGGTATTGAAACTGAAAGGTAATAGCAAATGTCGGTTAATATACTGTTCAACATGTCTACTTCAAAACGATAACGTAACTTTTGCGAACTGATTCGAAGAAATTATAATTGCGCAGTTAACTCAAACCAAACAGCTGCCACTTTTAATGATCGAGTAAGGCTAGTAATGACGGAATTTTCGTGCAATTCCAGTAATGTCATTACTCAATAAGCTTGGGTAAGGGTTCCTAATAGAATGCTCAGACATGGGACTAGCATGCGATTATTTGTTCAACTATCACAAAAAGTAACCGCATAACAGTCTCGTGCTATTTTGTACACATACAGTCAATATTTTTCATAGTTTTATATAATTTACAGTATGTAGAAGTCATTTTATCATATTGATTTGAGAAATATTACTTACAATTCAAAAAACACTCTTAGAAAAGAAAAACGAATCAAACATTTCAAATGGCATTTTCTTCGCTGCTTGTTTTGCAACATGGGACTGATTTGCGATTATGGCCAGTGAATATGGTACTTAATTTTTGGTGTGCGTTTCAGATATATGAGCGTCATTTTTTTATTGGTCTAACTGAAGGCATGCATCTAGGCTGCTAAGAACGAGGGCAGGGACTACCGGACGTGACCGATTCATGATCGGGCAAGCGGTAGATTCATGCTTGAGATCTCATTTGTAAATTTATAAGTGCCAAAACGTTCATTTAATTGCCCGGGTTTTTAAATGTTGGCGATATCGCGGGTGTAAGTATGTGTGGATGATTGCAATTGTATGTTCGCGTTTGTGACCAGGTTTGTGTTATTGCAAAGGCTAGGGACGTTTGTACGTTTTGGATGAGAGAGATTGTTAGTGTTTATGAGAGAATATGCAATTGATTGTGTTAGTGAGTGTTAGTATGAATCTAACTTAAGATATAGTGATAATAGGAAAAATAACATGGCGAATAAAAAGAAAAGAAAAATGCGTTGCGTTGCGTTGTGACGATGATTTTGGCGGATTGCACACTGACTTCATCATGTATGACTTCTGATTATCTAATAAGAGTTGCTTAGGAAGTGGTAAGTAGGAATTCATACCAATCCGACACATATTAAAACCTCAACACATGATAGCCATCATTGCCGACTGCCCCCATCTCCATCGTTCACGGGAAAGGATAAAGGATAAGGTAGACGGGAAATGTTGATGCTCCACCTACTTAACGGCAGGACGACGATTCATCAGACTCTTCCATAGGTGTCGCGGAGTTGGTGGTTTGGAAGGGTATAAGGTCTAGGATACGCTCCAAGCAAGCGATGCGACCTGTAAAGAATATTTTATTATGTAGTTGTTTAGTTAGTCTTCGAGTACACGATCACTTGAAAAAGAAAAGATCTTGTTTATTTGTTGGTTTTTTTTAAACTCTGGGCAGCCGGCTACTGAAAGTATCCTATGTTTCCTAAACAAAAGCAATTTGAACTCCACACAGCCGACCGTGGGAGTATGTCCTAGAAAAGCTAGTCTTATATTAGTAATGGGCCGGACCACTATCTATTGTAACAGTATTTAGACAGAGCTCGCTACGTATTCTCTATGGACGGCACCGGTGGTTGAGTGGTAAGCGTGACCGTCATTCATTCCAGTTGACCTGAGTTCAATTTCAGCCGAGGTCGTTGAGATTTTTCTGAGGTGAAAAAATCTGTGGTCAAGTCTTCCTTCGGAAGGGAAGTAAAGCCGTTGGTCCCCGGTCCATGAGATTGGTGGATTGATATCTAGTCCAGGTAGTGGAATCACCTCTCTGGCATTGGTAAAGAAGAAGTAGATCCAACTTCTATACTCTGACTAACATAAAAAATATCCTCCTCCCGAGATACTTGTGGAGTGCGCAGTAGTATATAAGGCCTCTAGCAAAAGCAAGTATCGGACTAACCATTCCTTCCCTTTCCTTCCGCGATCTACGTTCGGGCCTGGCCGGTGCCGGTTTTGATCAGAAACACTTTAGGATTACCAGGAGTTGCACATTGAAAGATGTTTCGCTACTCCCAAGCATAATTATCTACTGATTCCCTGTGCAACTTCAGCTAGTCTCGATCGATAACGGAGTAGCAGCCAGGGGTGGTCGCACAAGCGCAAGAACTCGCTACGCATTCTCTGCGATATATTTGTTTGGTTGAAAACTACCTGGTGATAACACGTTATACAGACAAATAGTTGATAGCGCGATATGTTATAAATCAAGGTATGTATTTCCTATTTTACGTATCGGATGGTTTGTAAAATACACGTATACGAGCTATAATAACGACCATTGAAGAGAAATACAAAGAATTGTAAACCTGATACACGGGCTTAATAGCAATAACGAAACTTGAAATTAGATTAATAAAAACAGACCCGGCGAATCTTCAGCATGTATCGACCCGCGATCATCGACACTAGTCAGATTAAAGTCTTGTTGCGGCCGATCAGATATTCATTTTTACAGTAGTGTTTCCTTGATTAGATCTGTTCGCACCCTCACATTCTGCTACTATCGGCAGAAGGCTGATAGCACCCAGTCGTCTCCGGTCTAAGGACTAAATGTCATCAATAATTTTTTTTTAGTATACCCTCCACTATCCCCCATACCAATGGGATTTTCGATTAATTGACACCGGTGTAGTGGATTGCACTGGTTTTGCACTTTCTAGCAGAAGTGGCAATGGAACATACCCAGTTTTCTGCACTTCTGCTAGAAAGTGCAAAAACGGTGCAGTTTCAGTGCACTCCACTACACCGGTGTCAATCAATCGAAAACCCCACAAGAAACTCGCTCAGAGAGTCCCCTGGTAATGGACACAACAATAATAAAAACAATACAGAAAAACGCGAAGATATAAAAATAGCAAAAAATGAACAAAGTGAAATCCCAGTGGAATCGAGTTCCTTTGAAGGGATTCACAAAGCTTACTTGAATTCTAAATACTAAATTTTTAACTAAGTGATAACGTTTGTGGTTACGAACAAAGACGAAAATTCCTAAATTTTTATAAAAGAATGAAAAGTAGGAACAAACTAGCAGGAGCCAGAAAAACTTACACACTTTGATGGTTGACACACTTACAAGATATTCGTTTACGTTTCGTATCATATGTTGCTTAAGCTTGCTTTTAAAGAGGATGTTATTTGTTACGGTTACGGACAATTGGAAGTGCGTTAAATTTGGAAGGTCCGTGGATTGAGATGCGCGTTAAACCTAAGTTTGTGTATGCACTGCTTCTCGGTAGCTCGTTTGCGCTTCTGTATTCTGAAGGTTTACTCTAGCTGAGAATTTTACAATGTTATGATGAAATTTTAGGTTGTTTAAAATATTGTGTACATATATAATAGTTTGAGTATCTCGTAAACCAGCAACGGGGATAATTCTGTGGCGTAAACTGGTATGTAACAAAACCGTTGAAAATAAGGGAGGCAAATTAAAGATTACTTTGATACATCTATTTTGCAATATTTGAATCCTTTTCAGTTTCGATTTGGCAGCGTGACCCCAGACGACAATCAAATATTGAATGATTGAGTGAATGCATGCATGATAGAATTGCAATAGTGCATCTTTGGGAACAAAAGAACGTACTCTTTTCATAAGACCACATAGTGATGTGATTTTGTTGGCAACATGTTGAATGTGTATGTCCCATGAAAGGCATGAGTCTAAATCTCGACAAACATATGATTACGGCCTAAAAGCCAACTGTCAAAATCCACTTTGAATGGAAATTCCAGACAAACCGTTACTAGTCGAACTCAGTTCACAACAGTTTATGAAAGAGAAAACTTTTCTCTTTCGTTTATTATCAACATCTGTGATTGGCGTGTAACGGTTTGTCCGGAATTTCCATTCAAAGTGGATTTTGACAGTTGGCTTTTAGGCCGTAATCATATGTTTGTCAAGAAATGAAGTCCTAAGTATTGGAATGATGAAACTTTTTCAATCAGTAATGTTCCGACGAATGGATCGGAATGCGGCATTTTCTTCCGTGGCGAGTGAAATATATATATTTTGTTTTTGTCAGATTCAGTGAAAGGTGATTGTCGTTAAAATATTCGATGAGACTCGCTAAATCTGATTCAATGTATTTGATGATTGGCTGAACATTGGAATGGGGATAGAGCAATGCTGTGTCATCAGAAAAAAGTCTTGGAGTCCCATGCAGTTTCAAATTGCCTAAGTCATTGATGAAAATCAAGAACAGCAAAGGACTTATGTTACTCCCTTGTGGAACTCAATCGGTCGTAGAGTGCTGCGGGCACCATTTATTACCACAAATTGCTTTCGATCTGTTAGATAACTTCTAATTAATTCATTGGCAATACCTCTTATCCCATATCGGTCGAGCTTTTCTAATAAGATGCTGTGGTTTATTGTATCAAATGCTTTTTTAAGGTCGATGAATAAACCCCCCACGACCTCTTTTTGGTCAATTTCACGGATAAGCTCATCAGTGAATTCAGTAATAGCAGTCGCCGTTCCACAACCTTCCCGGAAACCACATCGATAATAGATATTTTGAAAATGTTTCTCAGTCTGAATTGCCACCGTTTACAGTCAGTTACCATTCATAAAAACCATATCGAAAATTGTAAATATTAAGCGACTCTAGTGAAGGCAACCCTCCCGCAACTTGACGTTTAGCCTAAGTTGCTTGAAACCACCGTGTTTCGAATGATGTCACCACCATAGAACGCCGTCCACTAATTGCGATACAGTAAATTTCTATGCGAGAAAATAATTTCGTGACGTCTTTTACGAACTTGTTTTCTTTATTTACATTCGGAAGAGATAATCAAGATGATCATTTCAAAACAGCGTAATAATTTAAGATAAATACAAACAAGTTAAGGATTACAAATTGTGCCGAATGTAAAATATAAAATGCATGATTTGATTTGAGTGCGCTTCTAGTGTGAACTTTTTCCTCTCCCATTGCCCTTGAAATATCTTTCGCATATGACAATTCTCGAAAGTTTGTCGTTAATCTTTAAATACATTTAGTTTTGTGATTATCATTTTTAACTACGCATTTAACAAAGGCAGGATTGACTTCGACTGTTTATTTCTGACAGTGTAGCATCTAACTGATATATAGGTGCTGCGACATGTACAGTGCAAAGGTTTCCACAAAAATCAGAAGTGATGACTGTTCATTTTTTATCGGAGAGGGAGCAAAATAGTCCAGTATCATTGTGTGTGTTTTTTACATTGAAATACAAATATTACTACCTAATATCTTAAGACTAAATAAAGGTGCTCACTAACTAGTATAAGCGCCGCTTGTTTGTATGCTGATGATTCCAAAAAATCATGAATCATTTAAAAATAATGCATCGGAATAAAGATGCATTTTTATAACAAAACAACACCAAACGCCCAAAAAGTCTTCAAAAATGAATTATCGAAAGTAAAAAAAATGAACAAGAAAATTTTCACTGTGAACAAGTTTACGCTTTTTTTAGAAATTGTTCTTGAATAAAAATTGATCCGCCATTTTAGACCCAGAGACCCAAATAAAGTGGTTTCAACGATTTGTATAGGAGCTGTCAAGTTGTTCCCCCTCTGAGTGAAGGTGATGATAACTTTTCGGACAGCTCGTTTCGTGTTGAAATGACGAATAGATTGCAAAATATGATTCAAGACCAATTAATCAATAACATTATTAAGAAAATACTAAGCTTTTCATAAAGTAAATGCTTCAAATCCCGTGTTGAAAAATGGGAATAAAATGCACGATGTTTGTTTACATATTTCTGATTTTTCTCTAAACTTTTGTAGAGGGCACCTCATTACACTTGAATTTCCCCATGGCCCGTGTGTTTAACTTTCATCATCCGTTCCGTTGGAACTGTTGCAAATAAATTTCATAGCAGCGGTTCAAAATGAATGTAGTGAACGACATTCATGGCTTATATTTGCAAGATTGGAATGTGCGGCAGTTCTTTTTTCGCTTGCTATAGGAAAGGACTGCAAGCAAATATTAGCGGTCTCCTGGCAGTGTTGAAGGGGAATTGGTGGCAATTGAAAATCAATAGTTTTGGACATTTGCACTGCGCAGGGGGGTCCGCCGATGCATGAAAATGGAAATGTTTTCAACTTTTCAGTAATGAGTTTTATATTGAAGGAGAAGTTGTCCGTTTAAAATCAATGGTTTTCTACATGTACAATGCGCAGGGGGGTCCGCCGATGTGTCAAAATGGAATTATTTCCACCTTTTTGTAATGAGTTTTATATTCTGGTTGCAGTTGAAAGTCGAAATAGTGAACTGGCACCTTTCGATTTTTCTCCTGATTAGCTCTTGCCCATCTAAAGCGCATCTGGTATAGATGATGGGCAAGTTTATTCTCTAACATGTACACAAAAAACAAAAGGCGCAAGTTCAAAGTTAGATTTTCAACTGCCACCAGAATATTGAAGGGGAAATTGTTGGCCGTTGAAAATCAATAGTTTTGTACATTTACAATGCGCCGATGCGCCAAAATGGTTTTTTAACTTGTTGGTAATGAGTTTTATATTGAAGGAGAAGTTGTTGGTCATTCAAAAACAATAGGGGGGTCTGTCGATGTGTCAAAATGGAAATGTTTTCAACTATTTAGTAAAGAGATTTATATTGAAGGGGAAATTTTTGGCCATTGAAAATTAATAGTTTTGACATTTACAATGCGCAAGGGGGTCCGCCGATGCGTCAAAATGGAAATGTTTTCAACTTTTTGGTAATGAGTTTTATATTGAAGGAGAAGTTGAAAACTTTTTGATAATGAGTTTTATATTGTTGACCATTGAAAATCAATAGTTTTGTACATTTACAATGCGCAGGAGGTCTGCCGATGCGCCAACATGGTTTTTATTTCAACTTGTTTTTAATGAATTTTATATTGAAGGGGAAGTTGTTGGCCATTCAAAATCAATAGTTTTGGACATTTAAAATACACAGGGGGTCCGCCGTTGCGCCAAATGAATTTTTTCAATCTTTTGGTAATAAGTTTATATTAGGAGAAGTTCTTGGCCATTGAAAATCAATAGCTTTGTACATTTACAATGTGCAGGGGAGTCCGCCGATGCGTGAAAATAGAAATATTTTCAGCTTTTTAGTAATGAGTTTTATATTGAAGGCGGAATTGTTGGCCATTGAAAATCAATAGTTAAGTAATAATAGTTTTTTTTATTCATTTCGTTTATTTGATAGGCACAAATGCGTTAGCTTGGCGGTGCCAAATTCTTTAGTTTTTACATTTTGGATATCAGGAGGTTACAATGTTGAAATATTTTTTTTACAAAAGAAAAGAAAGTTTACAGCTATCTTAAGACTAGAAATAAGATTCAATATACAAGAGGGGACCAAAAGATTTTTTTAAGAGAAATTTTAAAACAAGGGATTCAGTTTGATATACAAGAGGGAAAGTAATAGTATTTTACGAAATATTTTACAGTTATCTTAAAACTAACAATATAGTTTAATACACAAAAGGGGGAACAAATTTATGAGAAATTTCACAGATATCTTAAAACTAGGGATACAATTCTATTTACAAGATGGAGGACAAGAGTTTCAATAAAGAGTAAAAATTACAGCTATCTTTAAACTAGGAAAACAGAATACAAATTTGATTTTTTTAACGAAAACTTATGCTTGGTCAAGATATTCAGAGGGTGGCTTATTTCCACATTAGTGTAGCAGCAGTTGTATCAATGATAGGGGAGAGAAGGCGTATGCTGACAGAGAAAGAAGAGCAAAACTTGCAACTTTCGTTCAAACGGGGGGGGGGGGGGGGGGGATCAGCGAAACAAATTAGCACCTCAGTCTAGTAAATCGTCGAGTACCGGATCGGCGGATGGTATTCTTCGGACCCGCGGGGAATCCTTCAAGTCATCGGACCTCGAGTCCCTCTCGCTTCAGTTTCCTTCTATGCGGGCGTAGTGGTAAGGGCGACGGCGGTTACATAGTGGCGCTCTGGAGCTGATCGGTTCCACAAGGCAGGAGGAAATTTCTAAAAACGAGAAATAAAAGAGAGGGGCTAAATTGGGATATTTATCGTTTTTATGAAAGTATAAATAAGGGCCATATAGGGGAAATCACGAGTTGCCAGCATATCTCGGACTGGTACATTGGGCGGTCTACCTCGGGCCCGAAGGGAATCCTTTAACTGAGACCTGGCGTCCAAATACCCGGCGCATACCCAGACAACGTGCTCGATGTCGTGATAGCCCTCGTCACAAGCGCACAGACTACTCTCCGCAAGCCCAATACGCCGCAAATGCGCATCCAAGGTGTAGTGATTAGACATAAGTCGGGACATTACACGAATAAAATTCCGACCCACATCCATGCCCCCGAACCAAGGCTTCGTTGATACCTTCGGGATAATCGAATGTAGCCATCGTCCAAGTTCCCCATTGCTCCACGAGGTTTGTCAACTGTTGAGCGTCCTCCGACGACAAATACTAAAAAATTCGTTGAAGCAGATTGGTCTTTCGTATATGTCACCATTCAATGCGCCCACCTTTGCTAATGAGTCGGCCTTTTCATTGCCCGGGATAGAGCAATGAGAGGGGACCCAAACAAAGGTAATCTGATAAGATTCAGATAACGTACACAAGGACTCCCGTATCTTCCCCAGGAAATATGGGAATTGCTTTTTGGGCTTCATCGCAGGAAGAGCCTCAATAGAGCTGAGGCTGTCCGAAATGATGAAGTAGTGATCTGTGGGCAGAGTGTCGATGATCCCAAGGGTGTATTGAATTGCAGCTAATTCTGCGACGTAAACTGAAGCAGGATCATTGGGCTTGAATGAAGCGGTGATAGTATTATTGAAGATACCGAAGCCAGTGGACCCATCGAGATTTGATCCGTCAGTGTAAAACATTTTGTCGCAGTCGACTTCTCGGAATTTATTATAAAATATATTGGGGATCACTTGCGGGCGTATATGGTCCGGGATTCCACGAATCTCTTCCTTCATGGATGTGTCGAAGAATACAGTTGAATCAGAAGTATCTAGGAAACGAACACGGTTGGGAGTATATGAAGAAGGATTAATGCTCTGTGCCATGTAGTCGAAGTACAGGGACATAAATCGGGTTTGAAAATTAAGCTCGACGAGCCTCTCGAAATTTTGAATCACCAACGAGTTCAGAATGTCGCATCGGATGAGCAATCGATATGAGAGTTCCCAAAATCGATTTTTTAGCGGAAGAACGCCCACCAGCACTTCGAGACTCATTGTATGGGTCGAGTGCATGCAACCCAAGGCAATGCGCATGCAACGATACTGGATTCTCTCCAGTTTGATGAAGTGTATGTTCGCAGCGGAGCGGAAACAGAAACATTCGTACTCCATCACCGACAATATCGTTGTTTGGTATAACCTGATCAGGTCTCCTGGGTGGGCACCCCACCATGTTCCAGTTATTGTCCGGAGAAAATTGATCCTTTGTTGGCATTTCTGTTTCAGATACCTAATGTGACATCCCCAGGTACCTTTAGAGTCGAACCAGACCCCGAGATATTTAAATGTGAAGACCTGATTGATCGTTTCACCCATTAATAGAAGCTGGAGTTGCGCCGGCTCGCGCTTCCTAGAAAAAACAACCTACTCAGTTTTCTCCGTGGAGAACTCGATACCCAGCTGAAGAGCCCAAGCAGACAAATTGTCCAAAGTATCTTGTAATGGTCCTTGCAAATCGGCAGCTTTGGGCCCTGTAACACCCCGTCGTCTGCAAGTTGCCTTAGCGTGCATGAATTGGCAAGACAATCGTCAATGTCATTCACGTAATAATTGTAGAGCAGGGGACATAGACATGAGCCCTGGGGAAGACCCATGTAGCTAAATCGCAATGTTGTTAAATAGCCATGCGAAAAGTGCATGTGCTTTTCAGACAACAGGTTTAGCAAAAAGTTATTTAAAATTGGTGAAAGACCATGCTGCACTCTGACAGAATGTTGATAGAAACTGAGTCAAAAGCCCCCTTAATATCCAAGAAGACTGATGCCATCTGCTCTTTGTTAGCATAGGCCATTTGGATTTCTGTAGAAAGCAACGCAAGGCAATCGTTCGTCCCTTTGCCTTTGCGGAAGCCAAATTGTGTATCTGACAGTAAGCCATTTGCTTCAACCCAATTGTCGAGGCGAAACAAGATCATTTTCTCGAACAACTTCCTAATACAGGACAGCATTGCAATCGGTCGATACAAGTTGTGGTCGGAGGCTAGTTTTCCTGGTCTTTGAATGGTGATGACCTTTACTTGCTTCCAGTCATGAGAGACAATGTTACCCTCAAGAAACTTGTTAAATAAGTTCAGCAAGCGCCTTTTTGCAGTGTCAGGCAGATTCTTCAGCAAGTTGAATTTGATTCTGTCTAACCCTGAGGCGTTATTGTTGCATGATAAGAGGGCAAGTGAGAACTCCACCATCGAAAACGGTGTTTCGTTCGCGGTATCGTGAGGAGACGCTGCGCGGTACGTTTTCTGTACCGGGACAGAGTCCGGACAGATCTTCTTGGCGAAAGCGAATATCCAACGGTTTGAATATTCCACGTTCTCGTTGGTACTGTTTCGGTTACGCATACGTCGAGCCGTACCCCAAAGAATGCTCATCGCTGTTTCTCTCGTTAACATGTCGACGAATCGGCGCCAATAACTGCGTTTTTTGGCTTTCATTAAACTCTTCATTCGCCTTTCTAACGACGCGTACTGCTGATAGCTAGCGGGTAACCCGCCTTCCCGGAAGGCCTTATATGCAGTGGACTTCTCCGCGTACAGCTCTGAGCACTCTTTATCCCAGCACAGGGTGGGAGACCGTCCATGGGTATTCGCGCTGGGTACTGGTTTAGTCTGAGCTTGATTCGCACTGTCGAGAATCAAGCCAGCCAAAAACCTGTACTCTTCCTCCGGAGGAAGCTCTTGGGTGGATTCGATTTTAACGGATATCGCGGTCGCGTAACTCTTCCAGTCAATGTTCCGTGTGAGGTCATACGAGACATTGATTGTTTCCGATGGTCTTGAACCGTTAGCAATTGACATTACGATAGGCAAATGATCGCTACCGTGGGGATCAGGGATCACCTTCCACATGCAATCCAACTGTAGCTATGTCGAGCATAGTGATAAAACCAACGCGCTCGCGCGTGCTGGTGGTGTAGGAATCCGCGTCATTTCTCCCGTGTTTAAGATGGTCATGTTGATGTCGCAAAGATCTTGGATTAATGTTGATCTATTATCATCGGGAAGACAACCCCATACCGTACCGTGCGAGTTAAAGTCTCCTAGAACTAGCCGCGGTGCCGGTAAGGATTCCGTGATATTACAAAGCGTTCGGTGCCCCACCGAGGCTCTAGGAGGAATGTAGATGGAAGCAATGCAAAGGTCTTTGCCTTTTATTAGAACTTGACAAGCGACAATTTCAATGCCTGGTGTCGAAGGGAGGTTAATTCGGTTGAAAGAATAGCACTTTTTAATCCCCAAAAGTACTCCTCCGTAAGGGTTTTCTCGATCCAGACGAATTATATTAAAGTCGTGGAAGTTGATATTTATATCGGAAGTTAACCAAGTTTCACATAATGCGAAAACATCACATTTTAGACTGTTTAGTAAAAATTTGAAGGAATCAATTTTCGGGAGGATACTTCTGCAATTCCACTGTAAGACAGTGATCGAATCAGTGACCTCGTTTGATGACTTAGCCATCGAAGGATACGATCGCTGCAAGGAGGGGCCATTTAGCAGACAACTGCTTCAAAAATGTTTGCACTATAGGGAGAAAATGTATCAGAATGCTTTTAAGAGGATCAGTAACATTGAAAGTTTTGAAAATTAAGTCCACTATGTCAGAAAATTTGATTAGTCCATTACTGGACGGAGTGTCTGTTGGAAAAAAGGGGACACTTGGGGTTTTCGGTGTCCCTGGAAGTGGTGGATACTCCTTGTTAGAATTAATATTTCCAAGTCCTGGAGCAAATTGCTTCGGCTTTAGTGCATCACTTCCGTTGGATTTATTGATTGTAGTTGGCGCACTCTGAGTGGACGACACCTTGGCACCCTTACGAGGCAATCTAAGGGAGGCTAGATTTCTCCTCTTCCTGGATTCCCCTGGGTTAACCAAAGATGTTCCCTCTCGTGGGTCGTCAGATTCGTGCTCAACGTTAGCCAAATCAGCATAGGGATTTTCGGACAGGACAGATGGCGAAGCATTCTTCAGCATTTCTGCATAAGAGCGCCTCGAGCGTTCCTTAAGGGAGCGCTTAATTTTATTCCCGCACTGCTTGTGCGCAGGGCATGATTTAAGAGCATGTTAAGAGCCCCCGCAGCAAATACACTTCTCAGTTTCTTTGACGCAAGAGTCATCCTCATGCTCTCCTTCGTATGTGCCGCATCGTTTCCTATTTCCACAATATGTGGCTGTGTGGCCCAACTGCTTACAATTGCTGCAGCTGACCCGCGGTACAAACAGGCGAACAGGTAGGCGAACCTTGTCAAGGAGGATGTAGGTGGGAAGAGAGGACCCGGCGAATGTCACCCGAAGCGAGCCTGATAGAGAGTAGGTAGTCTTACCTCCCTCGATGTTTGCGGTATACAATTGTTTGCATTCCAAGATCTTAATCTGTTGAAGTGAGGGGTCTTTAAAGCAGCCAACTCCGTGCTCCAACAGTTCTTCGCATTTCAGGCCCGGTTCGGACACTACCCCATCGATTTCTACGGCCACACAAGGCACGCACGCTTTAAATTCCCGCGTAAAGCGCTCACAGCAAGCAATCGCGTTTGCCTGGCCGAGATCATTCACTAGAACACGTATCTTGTTTGCCCGAACACGTGTTATCTGAGTTACGGCCGGGTAGTTAGCAGTCAGATCTCGAGAAAGTTTTAATATATTAACCGGTTTCTCTCCGGTCCGAAAATATACCACCCATGGCCTAGAGGAACCTTCTGGGTACTGCTTTATACGGGGAGCAATGCGAGTGTTAGGCGGATCAAGGACTTCCATGATTACATCAGGTGGTATTTCGCCCTCGGCCATTTAAGCACGAGGGCAGAGCGTTATATAAACGGGGATGTGTCTTATTATTTGATTACAAGGTAGAGTAAAAGTAGGGAAAAGGAAAGAAAGCAAACGAGGAAAAAAATCAAGCAAAACTTATCTGCAAACAACGTCGATTGTTCCGCACCAGCGAAAACAATGTACTGGATTTACTACCGGCACCAGCAGAACGGCAGCTAACGAACGAACAAAGGATGACCTTCACTCACTGAAACTTACACACCGAACACCACTGTGAAGTATAACGATCCGTTCCGTTCAAAGGTTGGGAGACGTATGAAGTAATAATACTTAAATTATGCGCAACAACAAGCTTTGCCGCCTACACTGTTTACTGACATGCAATTACGTGAAGAAAACGGATGAAAAGGTTATTTGCAGAAGGCTTGGCAGAAATATGTTTTTCCCTACATCGTAAAATATATTATGCTTATTGTACGATCTGTGATGTATTTTTTCGAACAATTTCCGCAATATGACTTTTATCGATTAGTTTTAATTACAGTAATGTAATTTGTTCAACAAAACATGACATGTTTCAATTGCAATACGTTTTCAGTCGTGATTCGCTGGTTGGGCCACATGGATTGAGTGGTGTGATACCAAGCGAGTAAGACGTGTGTGAAATTGTTGCACAGTTCTCGCTGTTTTAAGTTGTGAAGTAAAGTGTAAAGTGGTGCAAAGTGGTTCCAGAAAGTGCAGTGATAAGTGGAGGTCGAAATCTGACGCCTGATTATTAAAGTGTGTTGGCAAAAAAGCGAAATATCGCTATTCCAAAAGTGAATTAAGCGTCAGATTCTGTGGCCAGCGTAATAGTGGTGGTATTGGAAGCTCCAAGAGTGGGCCCTAATTAGTCTGCGCAGAGTATTGCGGAAGAGCGGAGAGCCAGCAAACCGGAGAGCAGCAGCTGCTGGCAGAAAGCTTCACCAGACACATAGGTTGGTGGTAGTGTGTGTCAGCGAGGTAAAAGCTACAGTCTGCAGAACGGTGAACTACGGCGGAGGACAGCGTAACATCGTCATCTATAGGAATCCAGCCGCGTTTCTCTTTTTTTTCTCTCTTTCTCCCTCTTGTATTTTTCATTCTTTAGGTAAAGCACAGCTGCCGGCAGTAAATAGAGCTAGTGAATGAAAAGAAACAGAACACGCGTTGTGAGGTGTATGCGTGAGTAGCTAGTTTTCCTTCATATACCACCCATACAGTTATAAGGACAAGGGGTCTTCCATTTTATTAAATTTACCGCTGCAGAATAACACTAAATTGGAGAGAGGATGGAGCAAAACAAGTGGAGTTTGGTTAAATATGGGTTGCCAGGGGGGTTAGAAATTTCGACACAACGCTTCGAGCGGACAGTAAATATTAGCAAAATTATTATTGAACAACTGAAACTAAAACTGGGGATAAATTATGTGGTTGAAGAGTTTTACTTTGAACTTAATTCCATTATTTTGCAACATTTGAATGGAAACGCTGAACAGAAGGAAACACATTCGATTGATAGATATGTTAACTGGATTATTCGATGCGGCGACTTTGGCGAGAAAGGGTTTGCAAATCGCGAAGGTATTGAAGGAAAAATGGGTTTTCAGATACTGGAGCTATATCGGAAATTTTTGAGTGCGAAGTAATAATTTTCTATGAGGAGGGATCTGTTACTTCTATAGGGGAAGGTAGATATAATACACAGTTTACACAGTTTAGAAGTATGGAGTTTTTTATATCGCACAAAGGAAGAATAGAGAATATCTTGGACAACGGATTCTGTACAGGGTTGACGTCATGGGAAAGAAAAAGGGATAACTTTGATAATATGAATGAACAGATAAAGTTTAATCGAAAATTTCCTGAAGACAATTTAATGGAAGTTATATTTCAAACGAACGAGGTAAAAACTTGTTTATTGATTCTAGATGGGCATCGCGATAGTTTAACATTCCAAAGTTGTTTAGTACAAACAATAGAACATGAATTTGCTAGAGGGAAAATAAGTCAGAATTACGCTACAAATCTCAGTGACAAGGTGCGTCAGTTTTTCAGAAACCAATTCCAAAATGAGTATGAACTACAGATTCCAGAACAATGGAGCTTACCGAATGGCTTCATTGCGAAATTAAGTGAGCTAGGGGAATGGCTAAACTCGGAGATCGTTGTATTTGTTGAGAAGATAGGAGAAATAGCATTGGGTGTTACTGAAGGCACAAAAAAATTGGCTACTCTATTGGTTTTAGCAGTAGAAAAAGAATCACAGATGTGGTACATCCCGGTGTATGTAGCCAGGCCTGCACCGCTAAGTAGCTGGATCAATATGGGAAGAAAGTTGGCTTCAGATGCTTACTATTCCAAACCATTGGACGAAATATACGTACACTATTTTGTATGTAACAAAGATGCAGTTAAGGTCAAAAGAATAGATGGAGATGGCAATTGCTTAGTCCGAGCACTATTAGACCAAATTGGTAGAATCAATGGTACTTACTGTATGTCCGATTACAACGTTTGGAAAATGCGCAACTGGATTGCGGATTACATAGTTCTGCACAGAGATCGATTTGAGGTATTTTTATATGAGTATTTGGAATCTGATAATTTTGATTCAGTTATTAGCAAAATGCGACAAAACGGATTCTGGTTAGGGCAGGAAGCTCTGGTGGCCGTAGCGGAAATGTTTAAACTAATGATTGAGGTTATTGTTAATGATGGTACAGTACATCAATTTCAGGAAAACTATAAAAACAACGGAATATGTAGGATTTTATACACAGGAGGGTTAACTAAAAATCACTATGATAGTATCATTGGACTAACAAAAGACGTACCAGGAGCAGGCGAGCAACCGATTCAAGACAACACTTCTGTTTTTAGAAATGTACATGTGATAGAACAAGAGAATATATCGAAGAAATGTGCTAAGGATAATGTTACCTTATTTTCGACTACTGTAAATGAAAATAGAGAAAGTTGGAATCAATCAGTTTTAGAAAAAAAAGATGGGTGGGTAATGTCTAGGACATAACCGGAGTGTCGTGACTACTCGTTTGACTTGTAATTCAAATCGAATGATACTCAATGAAATATGTGGGAATGTTTCAAGTTATTCTTTATAATAATTATGGTGGTTCTGAAAAGAACCTTTGTTGTTGGCGTCTGCGTTGATAGGGGATGCGCTGGATTCTAAGCTCGTTGAGACATTCATTCATGAAATGAACAATTTTCTTGCTTTGAAATATCAATGTTAAAATCGCTCGAAACAACCATCGGAATCTTTTCCGTATACAGAAATGAACACGCTTAGCGAAAAACTAGGGGCGGGTAATGTCCGGGACATAACCGCGATGCTCATATTCTTAAAATTCTGCTTGTATCTCCTTCAAATGGATAAATTTTGCGCATTAAGTTCGATTCACCGGGCTCAGCGAAATTTTCCTGGGGATCCCGTTCGTTAGTATATTCAGCAAAACAATTTTATTACCGAGTTCTCCGCGTTGAATACAGGTCAATAATTTCATATAATGATTTAAACATGCAGACAATGTACATGTATGACAGGTGGGAGTGTTCTGAAGTGGTTTTAGTGGAGGTAACAACATAAAATCATGTATTGGACATTTTACAATGATTCTCCTTAACCCTGCAAAACCACGTGGTTGGCAGCAGAGGGTTAAGTTGTTTGGAAGAGATGACAGTTAATATATGATAACTAAAAATATAAAATTGTTCTATAAATTGCAAAGTTATTGCCGCGTTGACCTGAAAATTTGTCATTTCATTCATAAAGGAACAATCATTGAAATTATGTCAATTTATGCTTTGCAAGATTTGAAATAACTTCGAAGTGTGGTCACGACACCCCTGTTATGTCATATACATTACCAACCCATCTTTTTCCATTTTGCATTCGTCCTAATAAGGACGGTTTGTGGATAACTATGCAGATACAAGACGGGAATCTTTTAAAACAATTCAAACCTTGCCGACGATTGTTTTTACTGCGTACATCCATACGATCTTTCCCCTTTCGCAGTTTACACCGAATGAGCACACTTTTCATCAAGCTGTTCCTATTTATTGACTTTACAATGCAGATGGAAGGACGTCCTTTTGTTCGATAAATGAAAATATTTTCATCATTTGTTTTGGTGTAGCTTTCGCTTAGTGGCAGAGTTGCCACATTCACTGATTTTCTTGGAAGGATTTGCAAAAACCTTCGGGTTTGTAGATTAGAAAAACATTTTCTTATGATTCACTGGTAAAAGTACAGAATTACCAAGCGCAAACTTAATACTAGTTAATAAAAGAAACTTTCTAATTAAATTCTTTTTCCATTTTGCATTCGTCCTGATAAGGACGGTTTGTCTATGCTAATACAAGACGGGAATCTTTTAAAACAAACATACGATCTTTCCCCTTTCGCAGCTCACACCGAATGAGCACGGTTTTCATCATGGTGTTCCTATTTATAGACTTTACAATGCAGATGGAAGGCCGTCCTTTTGTTCGATAAATGAAAATATTTTCATCATTCGTTTTGGTGTAGCTTTCGCTTAGTAGCAGAGTTGCCACATTCACTGATTTTCTTGGAAGGATTTGCAAAAACCTTCGAGTTTGTAGATTAGAAAAACATTTTCTCATGATTCACTGGTAAAAGTACAGAATTACCAAGCGCAAACTTAATACTAGTTAATAAAAGAAACTTTCTAATTAAATTCTTTTTCCATTTTGCCTTCGTCCTGATAAGGACGGTTTGTCTATGTTGATACAAGACGGGAATCTTTTAAAACAATTCAAACCTTGCCGACGATTGTTTTTACTGCGTACATACATCTTTCCCCTTTCGCAGCTCACACCGAATGAGCACAGTTTTCATCATGGTGTTCCTATTTATAGACTTTACAATGCAGATGGAAGGCCGTCCTTTTGTTCGATAAATGAAAATATTTTCATCATTCGTTTTGGTGTAGCTTTCGCTTAGTGGCAGAGTTGCCACATTCACTGATTTTCTTGGAAGGATTTGCAAAAACCTTCGAGTTTGTAGATTAGAAAAACATTTTCTCATGAGTCACTGGTAAAAGTACAGAATTACCAAGCGCAAACTTAATACTAGTTAATAAAAGAAACTTTCTAATTAAATTCTTTTTCCATTTTGCCTTCGTCCTGATAAGGACGGTTTGTCTATGTTGATACAAGACGGGAATCTTTTAAAACAATTCAAACCTTGCCGACGATTGTTTTTACTGCGTACATACATCTTTCCCCTTTCGCAGCTCACACCGAATGAGCACAGTTTTCATCATGGTGTTCCTATTTATAGACTTTACAATGCAGATGGAAGGCCGTCCTTTTGTTCGATAAATGAAAATATTTTCATCATTCGTTTTGGTGTAGCTTTCGCTTAGTGGCAGAGTTGCCACATTCACTGATTTTCTTGGAAGGATTTGCAAAAACCTTCGGGTTTGTAGATTAGAAAAACATTTTCTTATGATTCACTGGTAAAAGTACAGAATTACCAAGCGCAAACTTAATACTAGTTAATAAAAGAAACTTTCTAATTAAATTCTTTTTCCATTTTGCATTCGTCCTGATAAGGACGGTTTGTCTATGCTAATACAAGACGGGAATCTTTTAAAACAAACATACGATCTTTCCCCTTTCGCAGCTCACACCGAATGAGCACGGTTTTCATCATGGTGTTCCTATTTATAGACTTTACAATGCAGATGGAAGGCCGTCCTTTTGTTCGATAAATGAAAATATTTTCATCATTCGTTTTGGTGTAGCTTTCGCTTAGTAGCAGAGTTGCCACATTCACTGATTTTCTTGGAAGGATTTGCAAAAACCTTCGAGTTTGTAGATTAGAAAAACATTTTCTCATGATTCACTGGTAAAAGTACAGAATTACCAAGCGCAAACTTAATACTAGTTAATAAAAGAAACTTTCTAATTAAATTCTTTTTCCATTTTGCCTTCGTCCTGATAAGGACGGTTTGTCTATGTTGATACAAGACGGGAATCTTTTAAAACAATTCAAACCTTGCCGACGATTGTTTTTACTGCGTACATACATCTTTCCCCTTTCGCAGCTCACACCGAATGAGCACAGTTTTCATCATGGTGTTCCTATTTATAGACTTTACAATGCAGATGGAAGGCCGTCCTTTTGTTCGATAAATGAAAATATTTTCATCATTCGTTTTGGTGTAGCTTTCGCTTAGTGGCAGAGTTGCCACATTCACTGATTTTCTTGGAAGGATTTGCAAAAACCTTCGAGTTTGTAGATTAGAAAAACATTTTCTCATGAGTCACTGGTAAAAGTACAGAATTACCAAGCGCAAACTTAATACTAGTTAATAAAAGAAACTTTCTAATTAAATTCTTTTTCCATTTTGCATTCGTCCTAATAAGGACGGTTTGTGGATAACTATGTTGATACAAGACGGGAATCTTTTAAAACAATTCAAACCTTGCCGACGATTGTTTTTTTTGCGTACATCCATACGATCTTTCCCCTTTCGCAGCTCACACCGAATGAGTACGCTTTGCAGTCTTCGATGTTTTGGTGGCATTTTTAGTGGCAGTTACTACCGCTTTTTCAGTGACTGCGTTTCTTAGCCTTTGGCTTTTTGGCCTTCTCACCGCCACCACCTCCACCAACGTTTTTCTGCTTCTCTCCGATGGTAGCTGATTTGATTGGTCGTCCGATGCAGCTTCTCACGACCACGCACGTCTGTTATGCACTGCGTCTTACACACGTCTGGTTTTGAGAAAAGCTGCGACACCCCTATTTATAGGTTTTATCATTAATGTTGATTCTCATTTAAAGTAGTTTTTGAACTATTTAAACAAATTTTATATAGCAAACAACGTATCGGTAGCAAGCGTTGAACGATTTCCTTCCGATTTATGAAACGAGATTGGCAATTCGTTTAGTAGAAGAAAAGTTATTAAGGTTCAAAATGTACGTAACGCTTTCGCTAATATGCACTACTATCGCTTTCTCGCTCGTTCTCGTGGCGTGCATGAGCCTTTCCTTTCCGTCCGGCTTCTAACGGCATAACCAAAACTAATATGCCGGCTTTCCCCCACCAACTGCTCTCGTCAAGCAACCCAATACGAATAATCAAAGGAACAAACATGTAGTGAACCTATATATAAACTTTTCATTATTTTATTGTTCATTTGCTGCACCATTTTGACGGCTCTGTGCGGGATGGGCTGAAAATTTTCACTTTTCCGAGTCGTTTTCGAAAGATTTTTCAAAACACTATTTTTCCGTTGATAATGAATGTCCTACATATTCCAAAATTTAATACAACATTGGTACAAATATTTTCGACAAAATGCCGAAGAAATTGATTAAATCCATTCAGTACAACAAAAGATATAAGCGTTCAAAATCTTACATCATTTTTCTGCCGAAATTTTGAAAAGGGGCCCCTATATTGAAAGGTAAGTCGTTAGTCACGACAAAAATAATCCCTTAGATAATGATAAAATAGAGCAGAATGGATCCTTGAAGGATAGGTACCTGAAAATAGCTAGCTGGAATATCAGGGGATGCCGGACAAGCAGAAAAAGAGAAGAAATAGATGAGATTTTGACAGTCAATGACATAGACATCGCCGCTCTACAAGAGGTAAATACACTAGGAGATGAAATTCATAGCAAGATTTTTTTTGGAATATTAGAGGTAACCATTATAATAAATCTAGGGGATTAGCATTCGTCATTAAAAGATGTTCAGGAACAAACATAATAAAATGCAAGGAAATTAGACGTGGAATTTTGTGGTGCAAAATGAGAATAGGTAGAAAGATAATGATCTTAATATATGTACATGCCCCAAATGCATCCCAAACAACCTTTTTAACTAAACTTACTGAAATAACATCAAGAGAGAGAGATAGAAGGCATCTGATGATTCTAGGTGATTTTAATGCGCAAATAGGTATCAAAGATTTGCAACAAGATGATGAAAGATGGATTGGAAAGAATCTAGGACATGATTTTTGTAACGACAATGGAGAGCTCTTTAAGATGTTTTTACACATTTCTAAATTTAAGAATATCTCGTCAAAAATTGGGAAAGGCACAAGGATTACTTGGAAAGCTAACGATAAAGTCAGTCAAATTGATCATATTTTAGTACCTCAAAACAAAAAATTTAGATTAAAATATGTAAAAGGATACTGGACGCATCTTAAAACAGATGATAAGTTAATAATAGCCGGAATTAATTTACAATCAGTAATAAATATCAGTAATAGGCCAACAGAACCTAGACGAGTAAACATTGGTCGTCTCAAGGATATACAAATAAAGAAACGATACCAGGAAAAATTGAAAAGCTTAACTATCCAAACTAAAACATCCATAAATTCAGTCGAGGAGTGCTACGCGGAATTAACCAGTAGAATAAAGAAAGCCGCACATGCTACCTTAAAAGAATCCATAATACCAAGCACACCTAAACGAAAGAGGGCACTAAATCGATTAAAGTCCGCTATTAAGGTTTCGATGAAACATCCTGATATGCAAAATTTTAAATTCACGGTCAACAACCGAAGACAAGAATTCTCCAAGGCGGTCAAGGATAATAAAGAAAAGGAAATGATCAAGTTTTTCCAAAACTTGAATGATTTTGATGTAGGAACCCGCATAAGGAAAACATACAGTTACTTGAAAGGATTCGGTAGCACAAGGAAACGAAAATTTGCGAAAATCAGCGCAAAAACGTGGGACGATATTTTACATTCGTGTGAAGGACCAGAAGTCGAATTCTGCGAAAATCATGATTTTGTACCGTTACTAAATCCGCCCACCTTTGAAGAAATTAACGAAATCATCCAAACATCGAGCAACGGAAGAGCACCTGGATCGGACAGGATATATGTAGAATACATTAAATGCGCAGACGATGAGACAATAAAATCACTTGTAGAAATTCTTCAAAATGTTTACATAAATAACAAAATGCCCAACGAATGGTATAAAACAACTCAAATACCAATACCAAAGAAATCCGGCGCAGCGAATGCAGATGACTTCAGGAGAATCTCCCTCTGCAACACAGCTTATAAGATTTACGCAAAATGGATTGCAAACCAGCTAAAGAAATTTTCTGGAGAACCATGACTACATCAAGCAGCCTTCACGACAAACAGGTCAACAGACGATCATATATTTGTTGCAAGACGGGTAATGGAGGAAAACTGGAACGCTGGCAAAACCCTATACATACTAGCATTAGATATCAGAAAGGTATTTGATACTGTTAAATTACAAAGTATTAGAGATATTCTATTAAGGTTAAAAGTACCTTCCCGGTTAGTGGATAGAGTGCTTTTATGGAGAATTAACCAGGGTGCTATGGGAAAATCAACTGTCAAGCGAGGTTAAAAGAGGAAAGGGGATTAAACAGGGATGCCCGCTGTCACGAATGCTTTTTAATCTTATTATGCAAGACATACTAATAAAACTAGTGGCAGATATACCCGAGATCAAACTAATGGAGGTGGGATGCCTGCTGCTTCCATTAATACTGGTATTTGCCGATGATATACTGTTGATTGCGCGGAGCAAGGAGGAAATTGAGAAGATACTAAAAATATTACAGGAAAAGCTTAAAGAAGTAGGGTTGGAAATAAACTGTGACAAGAGTCAAGTTTTGGTTCGGTTGCCAAATGATAAAGCCGAATTACCCACACATATAGCACTGAACGGAAAATTATTCAAGGTATGCCAGCATTTGAAATATTTAGGAGCATGTATGACGTCAACTCTGAACAGGAAAATGACAATTAGGCAACGATGTCAAAATACCTTGAAATCATCCAGGTTTATTGTTGAGTTCTGCAAAAAATTTAATCCAAGTTGGGAGTTAGGCAAGATGATCTATAATACTGTATTGGCACCCTCGCTTTTGTATGGGATCAAGGTAGCTGTACTGACAAAACGAAATAGAGTATCGTTAGCTAACTATGAAAAAATGATATTAAGAAACATTTTTAGTAATTGTAAAAAGTCCCCCGAAATAACATTTAATGCTAGAGTATTACTAGATGGTAGAACTATCAATAGGAGGGCGAGAGTGGGGCGCATCAGCTATTTTGGTCACATCAAACGCAGAGAAAAGGCCCATCCGCTTAGGCTTGCATACGCATTAAGATGTAGAAAGAAAAAAGAAGGCAGGCCAAGTTATACATGGGAAAACGCCCTGATACAAGATTTAGATAAACTAGATGATAAGAATGAGATAAATTGGAATGTTCTGGCGAAGGATAAGGAAAAGCTTAAAAGCAAAGCAGAAGAAATATATCAAAACGAAGCAAGTGAAATTTCGGAAGGAGAATCAGATGAGGGCAAGGTAGGGGTAAATAAATATAGATATTGGAAGAGCATGAAGAAATAAAACAATAATAATAAATATAATTATAATAATAATAAAATATAAAAAAATAAATAAATAAAAATACAAAAAATAAATAAATAAAATAAAAAAATATAAAAATGAATGAAAACAACAACCGAAACAACTGAGACTGAGAGGTATGGGCAAGTGTATAATATTATTTTACGCAGGCGCGTGGCATTGAATTTTACTTACTATATTCATCTGCATTGAATTTTATCTAGTATACCTATTATAAATATCTTGGTAGATAATTTTGTTTTTAGTTTCTGTAAATAATCAAGTATCAATAACCGTAATTTTAACTAACATTCAATCATTTAATCTTTCGTTATATAATCTAATCAACGAATTCCAGTATATTATAGAAGTTAGGTAATCCAAAGGAGTCGATGGCTTGCCAAATATGATACACGACGCTTTCCCGAAACGGATTGGACTGTCATGGAAATCGATACTTTTGGTTTTCAGTACCACTTTCGTGCTGAGATAGGTTACGGCAAAAAGTGTTGTACTTCTCTACAGGATGGACGACTTTAACCAATTTGCTTGTCACGAAACACTTCAAACAGGTTGGCATATCCTTCATATTTATGTTAACCTAAGTTTATGTGGATGTAATAACTAATGCTGTCTTTTCTCTTACTGAACTCTGCGGATAGTACACGCTTTCCTCTCACATTAAAATTATTAACAAAAGTTGAATATGATGCATGCGTAGTTGTAGCTGACTTTTTTTTCACTAAACTGTAGTAATAGAGTAGCAAATATTTGCAAATAGACACATTGTAGTAGTTATATAGAAAACATATATTGATCTAAATTGATACCTTGGGATCGGGTGGGACCAGCAGGGCACCTGATTGAAACGATGGTGGATAGGGAGAGTGGAACTGCCAACTTCCTATTATTAACATCTCGTAGATTGAAGGCGGGCTCTTCTCCCCACCTACTGGGACAACATCCAGTATAATGGCTTGTTTTGCGTTTAGATATATGATGATGTCATTGGAAGGAGACTCTCAACAATCCCGCAAAAGGCGCTTAAGCTTACGGGTTAGCCCACCCTATTTTGGCCCTTCATACAATGATATGCTGAAGATATCCAGAACGTAAAACTTGAACAAATTATGCAGTCCATGCTACCGGTTGTGCCTTGCTACAGTAGGTGGTAGATCATAGTCATAGTGATTCGCTGGTTGGGCCACACCTCTGTCCAACTAACGAATTTGATTTGTTAGTTGGACCGACTGACAGATGTTAGGAGTGTAATTGCATCTATTCACATCTCTAATAATTGTCAGATTGATTGTCAAAGTAAATTTGATATAAGATTTTGACATTCAGATGCTTCTTAGTTGGACAATGGTCCAACTAGCGGAGGTCCAACTAAAAAGCGGTCCAGTTAAAAAGTGTCCAATCAGCGAATCACGACTGTTGTAGTTACTTTCTCCAGTTTTTTTTTCATTTCGGTATAACCAGGAGGGTGTCACTCCTGTCATCCTCTATGGAGATATACAGACTTTGACAGTAGTCAACATATGTGGGCCTAGCCGCATCTAGGCCCATGTCGCCTGTGCAATAGCATTGGGTTGTTTTGATTTGAACAAAGGCAGATGTTGGCTAGGACAAAATGGCTGCCTAGCAGGGGGCTGGGTATAACGGTTGACGAGTTTCCAGTTTCCACCATTTTGTGATTTATAATGGTAATACAGTGAAGACCCGTTTTTATCAGCCCATTGGTGAATTTTAGGCTGATAAAACGGGGACATTGACAAGATCGGGAAATATAATTTTCTTTCTTTTTAGTCAACCGATGCTCTTAAAATATTCTAGATACAGCCGCTTAACCCTTTTCTAGAGCCCATCAAACTGCTAACTATCAATTTCCATATGATTCTGACAAAATCGGGTAAAGAAGCTGATAAAATCGGGGCTGATAAAACCGGGTCTTTACTGTGCGTATCTGCAGTAATTATCTTGATATACAGTAGACTTGTTGACAGAACCCACCGCTGAATTATCAAACAAACGTCTAATGAATTACCTAATTATTTCAGTTCCTCTCAATCTCAAAACTTGATGAGATCAGGGTTGCCATACATACGGTTTTTTTAAATTTTTCTATAATAGTAGTTCTGTTAAATGGTTCTTGAAAATATTATTTTGTAAAGAAAAACCAATCAAAAAGCCCCTTGACAAACCCTCCCTGCAATCGAATTCTAACTGGTTTCCCACACTACTTTTATAGTAAACGGCAAGTTACGGCGTGTAGACTAGAACAATGTTTCAATAGTCTACCGATCAACCCGTTTTTCAGTTTACTGGGTTCTTGCGGAATTCCAGCTCAAATAAAACAACCGAGTCAGAATGTCTGGTTTGATTACCCCGAATGGAAAATATGTATAAGAAAAATGGTTTTTTTTAAACAACCTCGTTATTGTTTGGGTACAGAATCCGGTTCTTTTTTCGATAGAAGAGTACAGATAGAAAAGAGTTTTCAAATCCCGGTACAGATTTGATTGTGGTAACACTGGCCTAAATCGCTAATGTGAACAAACTGAGTTTTCGCTACTATGATATTATGCGACTAAAATACTGCAAGGTAGCGGTAAAAATGATCGAAAACATTTCCTTTTGAGATTTCCACTATGGAAATATGCCAAAATGTAATGGTGGATTATGAAAAAAGAATATTTTTGTTTCTTTTGTTTTTTATGCATTGGCACAAAATTATTAATGAAACAATTTATTTTCATACCAGCTTGAACCTTCGTTCGAACCGGTCACAAATCTTGATAGCTCCTGGTTTACCTAGAGTTTTTCAATAGTAACAGTCTTTCTAAAGGCTACCTGTATTTTCGCTCGATCAGTCTTTCTCAAGACTACCTATATTTTTTCGACAATTAGTCTTTCTCAAGACTACCTACTTTTTCTACTCAATCAGTCTTTTTCAAGACTAAAACATTTTTCAAGAACAATTCAGCCTATTTTTAACTCTTCCAATATGCCTGGGTCCTCCCAGAAAGGCCGTCTTCCAAAAATTAAAGCTAAACGGAAAAGGGTGTCTTCTCCACCCGAAAATTGAATTGACTGCAGCAACTCATTCGATGTTTTATCCGAATGTGAAGCTGATGAAATTTCTAAATTTCCTCGCATTGCGCATAATGCCAATGAGAAGAAAACGCAATCACCTCCGCCTATAACAGTGATGACTTCAAAGCCTTTCGAACTGAGCTTTCGACGTTCCTTCCGGACGTGAAAGTCTCTTTTCAGATTGGCCGAAATGGAGAATGTCGAGATACAGCGGAGGAACTGATTGGCAACAAACGACTACTCCAGTATCTTACGGAGAAGTTATATAAATTTTATTCATATGATTTCAAGACAGCTAGACCATTCAAGGCTGTCTTGAAAGGGCTACCACAAGGTCAAAGTTTGGATGATATATCCAACGAATTGAAAAATTTACTTGGCTTTTCTCCTTCACAAGTTATTATGAAGAGAAAGGCTAGCGGCGATAACACGCCAGTAAGCTCTGGAATTATCCAGGAGCTTTATTTAATTCATTTTAACCGTAATGAGGTTAATAATTTGAAAGTAGTTGAAAAAGCACGTTTTATGATCCACGTGCGAGTAAAGTGGGAACATTATAGACGACATGGGGACAGAATTCAAAATCTGACCTAGTGTCGTAGATGCCAAGGCTTTGGGCACTTCCCAAAAAATTGTCATTTGGATTCCAAATGTATGATCTGTGGTGATAAATCGCACACTAAAGATACTTGTCCGGTGAAAAAAACCACAAAAAGTTTCAAATGCGCTAATTGTAGCGAAAATCATAAATCGAATTTCTGGGGTTGTCCAGTTCGAGAAAAAATTGTAAATTCTCGTTCTAGACAACAAAAACAACAAATAATAAATGTACCTACTTCTTCAGGTACACTTCAAGAAAACACGTCCAAACGTGTTAATCCGATTCAAAATAGATTAACAACTTCTTCTACCTCCGTCACACCATCCTACAATGGTGTGTCATCTTATGCTTCAGTGGCAGGTAACAAGGCCAAAATAACGGCTACCGTTACCACGCCCACAAACTCGTTTGCACCCAACGCTTCCTTTAGTCCAATGGATGTAGGTAGCGTAACGGAAGAAATATTAAAATACCTGCAAGACTCTATTTTACCTATGATGATTGCCATGTTAAATTCTACTTCCATGTTTGAAGCTTTTCAAGCGGGGTGGGAATTTGCTACCAAAATTGTAATGAAATTAAAGTTTAACAATGACTTTAAATAATAATTTAAATTTATTAAATTGGAATGCTCGTTCATTAAAAACGTGCGAAGACGAATTTTTCAACTTCTTGGGGATACATAATGTGCATATAGCCGTTGTGATCGAAGCTTTTTTAAAACCAAATATTAAATTGAAGAGTAACTCTAATTTTGTTATTCATCGATTTGATCGAATTGTTGGATTCGGCGGAAGAATCGCAATAGCGGTTAATCGCAGGATTAAACATTTCGTTAGGCCGTCTCTTGACACCAAGGTGATCGAGAGTTTGGGTATAGAAGTTGAGACTGATCTTGCTATCATTTTTATTGCTGCTGCCTATTTGACTTTTCAGGGCACTGGCGAGCAAATTAATTTCTTGAAAGGAGACTTACAAAAACTTACAAGAAATCTGTCGAAATTCTTCATAATCGGTGATTTTAACGCCAAACACCGAGCCTGGAATAATGCTCAAAGCAATTCCAACGGTAAACTACTTTTTAATGATTGCTCTGCTGGTTATTATTCAATTTTGTTCCCGAATGGTCCTACGTGGTATTCGTCTGTAAGGAATCCATCAACAATTGATTTGGTTTTGACAGATCAAAGTCACCCTTGTAGCGAATTTATTACACATGCTGACTTTGATTCTGATCATCTTCCAGTAACTTTTTCACTTTCTCAAGAAGCTGTTTCCAATTCCATTAGCTAAGTGTTCAATTATCACAAAGCGAATTGGGAAAGGTACAAAACTTATTTTGAGAATAATTTTTATCATGACCTTGATTTACAAAATAAAGCTGACATTGATACGGCATTACAAAATTTAAGTATATCTATACTGCCGCTAGAAGCATAATTGGCCCATGTGTATAGGGATTGCCATAGCACATGGGATAATTATGCTTCTAGCGGCAGTATAGTTGATGCTAGAAATTTATCAGTACAGTGGGATTCCGTTTTTGGCAACAATATTTTTTTTTCAGTTGCCAAAACTGGAACCTTGCCAAAAATGGAACCTTACTTTAAAAGTTTTTATTTTCAATTTGTGACATCATAAATGTTACAAGAACATTAATTATATAAGAATATGTGAAATGGAATGAAATAATAGAAAAAAATCTACAAATTTAACTTGATTCGCAATGCCCGCCCCCACAAAATATAGTAAATATGACTCCTATTTTTGGAAATAAAGTCTAAAGTGATATCCATTATTACACCAAAATGATTATTGAGCATTTTTCAAAAGATTTACTATGAACAAAAATAATGTTGCCAAAAACGGAACCCATTTGTTGCCAAAAACGGAATTTTTTTGTTGCCAAAAATGGAGCATGCCAAAAACGGAACGTGCCAAACACGGAATCTTACTGTATAAACAACACAGAAAAAATTTAATACTCCTATTATTGACGACGATCTTCAACTTCTGATTCGCTTGAAGAATGTTCGAAGACGTCAATATCAACGTTCTCGTGATCCTGCTATGAAATGTATCTATCAGGATCTACAAAAAGAAATTAAGCATAGATTCACACTCTTAAGAAATGAACATTTCGCGAAAGAGGTTGAACAAATCAAGCCAAATTCTAAACCTTTCTGGAAACTTTCTAAGGTTCTTAAAAAACCTCAGAAACCAATTCCAGCTTTGAAGGAAGGTGATCACATACTTCTTACAAATGAAGAAAAAGCTTAAAAACTTGCTCAGCAATTTGAAAGCGTCCATAATTTTAATCTCAACGTTGTGAGTCCTATTGAAACCGAAGTCTTACAAAAATATGAAAACGTTTCAAATCAAGTATTGTCTCTAGACGATATTGTTGAAACAAACTATGATGAGATCAAATCCATCATTAAAAAGTTAAAAAATATGAAAGCTCCAGGTTATGATGGAATTTTCAACATTCTTCTTAAAAACCTTCCCGAAATCACCATGAGATACTTGGCCAAAATATTCAACAAGTGTTTTGAATTTGCATACTTCCCTGAAAGATGGAAAAATGCCAAGATTATTCCTATTTTGAAGCCAGATAAAAACCCAGCAGAAGCATCTAGCTGTCGACCAATTAGCTTACTCTCTTCTATTAGTAAATTATTTGAAAAAATCATCCTAACTAGAATGATGTCACATATCAATGAGAATTCTATTTTTCTTCCTGAGCAGTTTGGATTTCGTATTGGACATTCAACTACTCATCAACTTGTGAGAGTAACTAACATGATGAAGGCAAATATCTCAGAGGGCTATTCCACTGGAGTTGCTCTTCTAGACATCGAAAAAGCTTTCGACAGTGTTTGGCACAAAGGATTAATTGCCAAAATGTGGGATTTCAATTTTCCAATTTACATAATATAATTAAAAATTATCTTACTAACCCTACAGGTTTCTTATCAGAATTGTAAATCTAATAAGCTACCCGTTAAAGCAGGCGTCCCCCAAGGATCAAGCGTCGCACCAATACTATACAATATTTTTATCTCTGATCTTCCAAATCTACCTACAGGCTATAAAAAGTCACTTTTCTGTGGTGATACTAGCATCTCAGCCACTGGTAGGAGTCTTCGTATTATCTGCAGTCGACTGCAACGAAGCTTAAATATTTTCAATGATTATCTGAAAAAATGGAAAATTTCCACTAATGCGGCAAAAACACAATTGATTTTGTTTCCGCATAAGCCAAGAGCTTCTTCTCTTAAACCAAATAATAACCATATTATTAAATTTAATAATTTGAATTTAACGTGGTCAGATCAAGTAAAATACTTGGGTTTGATTTACGATAAAAAACTCACTTTTAAGGATCACATTGAAGGAATCCAAACAAAATGCAACAAATATATAAAATGTTTATACCCTCTTATAAATAGGAATTCTAGGCTTTGCCTAATGAACAAACTATTAATTTATTTATAAACAAATATTTAGACCGGCAATGCTATATGCAGTGCCAATCTGGGCAAGTTGTTGTGCTACTAGGAAGAAAACGCTTCAAAGGATTCAGAATAAAATTCTGAAAATGATTTTGAAGCGTCCTCCCTGGGTTAGCACAAATGAGTTGCGCTGAATCGCAAACATAGAAACATTAGAAATTATGACGAACAGTATTATATTCAACTTCCGACAAAAATCGTTCCAATCTTCAATTGCAACGATTAGCTCTCTTTATAGTTTATAAGTTACACACCAAAAAAATCTGAATTTTATCGTTGACGTAATTGCAAACATGACACAATTCAACAAACCGTAATTTAGGAAATGACGTAACATTACCGTGTTCCGTTTAATTTTACATGGAACATATACTTTACATGCGCAATGACATAAAATTGCACTTCCTACCATTCAGAACAAACGCTGTATGTAGAGTAAAATTACATGATTTACGAAATTAAACGTCATGTAAAATTATAGTCAAACGTAAAACTAAGTCATTTTTGATGCTCGTATATGTCAGGGTCAGGAGACGTAAATTTACACTATTTTTTCTAGGTGTGTAGTTTATAAGATTTGTTTAGCTCCTTATTCAGAAGACAAGTAGGTTTAAAACATCCTACTGAAAAAAATACTTAACTGCGAAAGCATATTATAACTTAATAATAATTAACTGAATCACTTGTGGCTGAACACCCAATATACTAATAATATACTGATCGACACGCCGAAATGAGAACTGAACTGTTGCTGTGCTTCGTCCAGATACATTATGGGACATCGCTTGTATAAATTCAATATCCAATTTCGCTTCACATGATCAACTTTCAGGAAAGTTACGCGTCGAGAATTATGTCCGAAAGCTCCTCTGCAGTCGTATTCAGCAATCCAGGAACTGATGGTGGTTCTCGATTTGCCATAGATTACGGATAGGTGTGATCGTCTCATTCGAAGTACATAGTAACCATAAAGGCAATGATATTTGGTGTTGCTACTGGCTCTTTTTCGTCGCACATTTTCTATAATCGCGTTGTTCATGATTGAGTTGTTGAATATAAATTTCCAAAAAAAAAGTTTAAATTTCGAGAAAATCGCCATGTTTGAACAAAAAAAAGATCGCTCAATGATTTATTGTGAAGTTTAATATTTTTTTTGACACTTCTGATTGACAACTAAATGACAGCGAATACTCCAGCGACTATTTGAACGAACGAATACTTTAACTGACCGTGTCCAGTAAGAGAGTAAACGCACAATATGTAGGATAATTCGGTCGATTTCTATGATAGTATTAGTACCAAGTCAAACCTGGAATCTGCCCCAAAATTGGCAGAAACTAGCCGGAATTATGTATTTTTACTGGGTAGGTTGGATAGTGGAATAAAAAGTGTAGGCAGTTTCCGGATCCGGACCAGTTCCCAAATCCGGATCTCCCGGTTCCAGACCAGTGCCCAGATCCGGACCAGTTCCCGGATCTGGACCAGTACTCGGATCCGAACCAGTACCTGGATCTAGCCCATCCCCTTTTCCTTTTTCCAAGTCCGAACCTGAACCAGGCCCAGACTTGGTGCTTAGATTCAGACAAGTGTCTGGATCCGGACCCTCGGTTCGGATACGTGGATCCAAACCATACTATTATACTATTATACTATTTCGAAATCAAATATCGACAAAATATACGCGTATTTCTGCAGCCTAGCTGCTGCCAATGGCGGAATGCCCTTCTTAAGATTAAATATACTAGCTCACGGTTTATTATCAGTTACCACCCTAAACTTCTTGCCATAAACATATTTAAAAAATTTGGTCAGTCCAAAAACAACTGCCAAAGCCTCTCTGTGGAGATTCGAATAATTTTTTTCTGCTGCAGAAAGAGTGCTTGATACATAGAAAACTGATTTTTCTACACCATTAACGTTATGGCACAATACATCGCCAACTCCAACTGAGCTCGAATCACACGATACCACAATTGGCAACTCCGGATTATAAAGTTCCAATAGATTACAACTTTGCAGAAGCCGTTTGCACTCCTTGAACACACTTTCGTATTCTACACTCCAACTGAATTGAGTGTTCTTCTTCAACAGATTATACAACGTACTCAACTTCTCAGACAAGTTTGGAATAAATTTGAATAGTAATTGATCATTCCTAAAAAGGATTTCAGCTGCGAAACATCCCGTGGACGCGATGCACCGCGTCAATGGCTATAACCTTTCCTTCTGCCGGACTAAGTCCATTTTCGGACACCTTGTGTCCTAGATATTCAATTCGTTGCACTAATATCTCGCATTTTTTCAAGGTTCACTTTAACTTTGTAGGTTTGCAACCGTTTGAGCACCTCCTGAATTTTTGTAATCAACCCTTTTACTGTATCACTTCTCACGAGTATGTCATCTAAATAGCATTGAACACCGCAATACCTTGTAAAATAGTGTCCATAATTTTCTGAAACGTTGATGCGGCACTGGAGATTCCGAAAGGCAATCTTTGGTAAGCATACAGTTCTTTCTGAGTGGATAGTGTTCATTGCAATTTGTACTTTGTTCACTGTTACCTTGCTATCCATACATAACCTAATACTACCGTCCTGTTTAGGTACTACTACGATCGGTGAAGCCCACTCACTGTGCTTAATTGGAATTAATATATTTTCGCGAACTAAGCGAACTAACTCGGACGAAACTTTATCTCGGAGTGTGAAAGGAACATCATAAGGTTTGTAGAAAATCGGCCGTGCATCATCTTTCACATTAATAGAAGCTTCGAAACCCTCTATAGGCTCTTCAACTTTTTGTGAAAATATCGCGGTGTTTTAAATTTAACTGGGCTACCAACGTATTCCGAGCGCTTTCTAGGGAACTATTACTTCGGTCCTAATCACGTGTTCGAAATACACTTGCACTACTCACGCGTTACCAGCAAACCGTGTTGCTATTTTCCACACGTCGCCAACGATAAATCGTCTTTAGTTACCGTGCGGACTCCACAATTGAAACACTTGCGTGTTTAAATACTTTATTCTTAAATGTCCCGAACGGGAAAGGGACTTAAGCCTATGGTACAATGGTTTATATAGGTTCAAATACCGGAAGTAGATCATCAGGAAATAGTACAACATAATTCTCTCACATCAAGATATCACAAGATAGGTAGCTAGTCTAGATCGATATACAAGGGGTATTAACTGCTACACAACAAGAAGAATTTTGGCAGTTTTTATTTTGCGCGGATTTCGCAATTAACACGGTTTTTGCAAAAAAGGTCCTTTTGAATGCCTAGACTAGAATTTTCGGTAAGTTGGAAGAGACGGGTCTGGAATACTCCTTATGGCCCACACCCCAACAATATGGGTATTTTCGGAATGGTCTTGAAGAGTAGGTGTCAGAAATTGATGTTGACGCCATTTTGAAATCAAAGATGGCGTCTTCCGGTTTAGCAAAATTCACTATAACTCAATCAATATGGATATTTTCGGGAAGGTGAAGGTGAAGAGTAGGTGCCAGAAATTGATTTTTGACGCCATTTTGAAATCAAAGATGGCGATCTCCGGTTTAGCGAAATTCGCTATAACTCAATCAATATGGATATTTTCGGAATGGTCTTGAAGAGTAGGTGCCAGAAATTGATTTTTGACGACATTTTGAAATCGAAGATGGCGACTTCCGGCTTAGCGAAATTTAGCTGTAACCCAATCAATATGGATATTTTCGGAACGGTCTTGACGAGTAGGTGCCAGAAATAAATAAATTTGCACCTTCCCCGCAGTATTTCTGAAAGGTTTTAATGAGTAGCAGACAATATGTTTGGCGTTTTAAATTCTAGATGGCGACTTCCGGTTTACCGAAATTTCCGCATGAAAAATCTGGGCAATCATCTAAATCACCCTCAAATATAAGATCTAATCATAAACCAGCAAAATGCAAAATATTTTTATGTGTTTATCCAGAAGAGTGCGGTGAGAATGGAAGAGAGAGAAGAAAGAGACGTATGTGATGTGAGTTGGGGGTTTGAATTTATTCAAATTAAACCTATTACTTAAATTTAAGTAAATTCAACTGTTTAATTAAAGCTATTTGTACTACAACTTCAACTTCCAAAATTACCATTGATTGTGTTATTGCTCGCTAAATCGGAAATCGCCATCTTGGATTTAAAAATGGCTTCAAAAATCAACTTTTGTAACCTACTCGTTAAGGCTGGATTATAGTGAATGTAGCTAACCCGGAAGTCGCCATCTTGGAATTCAAAATGGCGTCAAACATCGATCTTTGTCTCCTACTCGTCAAGACCATTCCGAAAATACCCATATTGATTGGATTTCAAAATGGCGCCAAGCAAATTTCTGGTACCTACTCTTCAAGACAATTCCGATAATACCCATATTGCATGTGTTGTAGAGAATATCCGCTAAACCGGCAGTCGCCATCTTGAATTTCAAAATGGCGTCAAACATAAATTTCTAGCACCTACTTGTCAAGACCATTCCGAAAATACCCATATTGATTGGGTTATAACGAATTTCACTAAACCGGATGTCGCCATCTTGGATTTCAAAATGCGTCAAAAATCAATTTCTGGCACCTATTCTTCAAGACCATTCCGGAAATACCCATATTGATTGGGTTATAGCGAATTTCACTAAACCGGATGTCGCCATCTTTGATTTCAAAATGGCATCAAAAATCAATTTCTGGTACCTACTTTTCAAGACCATTCCAAAAATACCCATATTGATTGGGTTATAGCGAATTTCACTAAACCGGAAGTCGCCATCTTTGATTTCAAAATGGCGTCAACATCAATTTCTGGCACCTACTCTTCAAGAACATTCAACAAATACCCATATTGATTGGGCTATAGCGAATTTTACCAAACCGGAAGTCGCCATCTTTGATTTCGAAATGGCGTCAACATCAATTTCTGGCACCCACTCTTCAAGATCATTCCACAAATACCCATATTGATTGGGTTATAGCGAATTTTACCAAACCGGAAGTCGCCATCTTTGATTTCAAAATGGCGTCAAGAATCAATTTCTGGCAGCTATAGGTATACTCTTCAAGACCATTCCGAAAATACCTATATTGTTAGGGTGTGGGCCTTCTAGACCCGTCTCTTCCATCTTTTCGAAAATCTTAAATTAAAAAAGTCTTTTGCATTCAAAAGGACTTAGAATATTTTTTGCAATAACCGTGAATTGCAAAATCCGCGCAAAAAAAACTGCCAAAATTATTTGCATTTAAAAGGACTTTCAGAAAAAAGTCGTCTTTTGCATTCAAAATGACAGAATATTTTTGCAAAACCGCGTTAATTGGAAAATCCGAGTAAAATACCGCGTTAATTGAAAAATCCGCGTAAAAAACCGCGTTGATTGGAAAATCAAAAAAACCTCGTAGCAAAAACCGCGTAAAAAACCTGGGTGTATTGATAGCATACAAAACCGATGCTTAACCGTGGGGGTCCGCAATGACCCAGGGCGATTTCTAAGGGGTCCGTGGCACGAAAAAGGTTGATAACCGCAGCTCTAGACAACTAATAATCCGAGACGGTGACTTTCTGCACGGGAAAATCTTTTTGTTCCATTTGATCAATTTACATTCTATAGCTTGCAATGTAGTTCATTTGTCGAAAATAATAAGTTATTAATATGTACGCGTTACGTTCTTAGCAAAGTGTCAAAATCTGAATACACTCCTGACAGGTAAGGATTGGAACCATCTACACTGCGTAATCAGGCGAGATGAATTATTCCCTCTGATAGTATTGGGAGTATGAAGTTGTTTATCCTACCATACAATAGTATGTTTGACCGTTCCGAACAACAATTTCGCTCAGCTTTGATCGCAAGTGTGTGCTCAATTTGCAGTGACTTCGCGTGATGCGGAAGAATTCATTGAATTGTTAAGGTCTGTAGGCTCTGTGCATTTCCAAAGCCCGTAAGTTTTACCAACAGTTGTCTGCCATAGCCGAAGTGTGCCGTCTTCTGATCCGCTAGCATACAACTCCCCATCCGGACTAAAGCTAACGGCATGCACAGGTCCAAAGTGTCCTTTAAAAGATTCTATGGAATAAACAAAATGTCACAATACGGAAGCAGTTGTAAAAGAATTACTTACCAATTTCATTTCCAGTTATATAATCAAATTTGTACATTTTGAAGTCTTCACCGCCACACACGAAAATTTGCTTATCAGGATGTAAACTGGCTGAGCTTACTTTTGTTGGCACGACGATTTCCTTCATTTTTTTTAGTGTTTCCGTTTCAAAGAAGGCAACAGTCGAGCCATAAGTAACAGTTAGCATGTTCCCATCACGCGATAGCTCTAAACTGTTTGGATGTGCGCTGAATTCGACACGCATCGTTTCCTGACCTGATGAGCGATCCCACAGTCGCATGGTCTTGTCGTCTGCACAGCTAATCACATATTTATCGTTACGAGCAAAAATGGCTCTCTTAATAGTACCGGCATGACCTGAATAGGATTCAACCGGTGTTCCTGAGGCGTTCAGATCAAATACTCTGACTAGTTTTTCATTACTACCGGTTACAATACATTGGCTATGACTGTCAAATGCAACCGTTTTGACAATATGGTTGTGCTGCAAACTGTGAACTTCTTCACCGGTAACTGCATTCCAGATTTTTCCAGTGAAATCTGCAGCTCCGGATGCGGCTAGTGTCGCCTTATTATTGAGAGCAACTCCCCAAACTGCACCTTTGTGGCCTTCAAACGTACCTACCCAATCTCCAGTGTCTCCGAGACGTAGCATTGGTTTGCCATCTGTAACGAACAAAAATAGAATTAAACCTGTCACGTAGTGGTGTTTTTGTTTTCTTATAAACTATGTGGCCACAAACTTAGAAAACATATGTACGAATTTGGGTATTAACTTTTTTTCTCTTTAGGGTTGTATAGATCTAAGCGTATGAACTGCTTGGATTTAGTGTCGAACGGTTCCTAGTTACGGACAACTTTTCTAAGTTAGGTGTTGTGCTCTCATGTACAAAGTCGCATTCACGATGATCCCATGAAAATGACTAAGCACACCAGTCATCACCTTGAGCACCATTCTTTACAGGTGGCTAACATTCGACTGGATCGTCTCACCTCACCCAAGGTTTGAAATCCAAAGTTTTCCCCAAAGCTCGTCTGCACTACTCGAAAGCCAATCATGATTTCTTGACTCTGAACTCAATGTGAGTAGCCCAATTTAGTTTGGAACCCAATATAACGAACTTGACCTCGTTAACACACAGGAACTGAGAATCAAAGAACTGCAGGGGAATATAACTTGTTGACACCACAATTCGACAGATCTTAAGAAGGGTCGAAAAAAAGAATTTGTTTGTAATTTATCTCTGGGAAGATAGTTGCACATGAAATCGGTAGAATATATATATATATATATATATATATATATATATATATATATATATATATATATATATATATATATATATATATATATATATATATATATATATATATATATATATATATATATATATATATATATATATATATATATATATATATATATATATATATATATATATATATATATATATATATATATATATATATATATATATATATATATATATATATATATATATATATATATATATATATATATATATATATATATATATATATATATATATATATATATATATATATATATATATATATATATATATATATATATATATATATATATATATATATATATATATATATATATATATATATATATATATATATATATATATATATATATATATATATATATATATATATATATATATATATATATATATATATATATATATATATATATATATATATATATATATATATATATATATATATATATATATATATATATATATATATATATATATATATATATATATATATATATATATATATATATATATATATATATATATATATATTCGATATACAGGTATACCTCGATAGTACGTACACCTACAATTTTTTTATTCGTTTGATTTTGTAAACTTCAACAAAACGTTTATAGAAGTTTTACGGGTTTCATGTTACTTATGCATGCTTTAGAAAGGTTATGTCAAGAGTTCTGTGCTACTCAGAGTAGTTCTGCAAACTCCAACAAAGTATTCCAAAGTTTAAGTAAACCACAAATGGTCGGTGTTAAGTCAGACCGGACTAAGTCGCAAAACATCAAAAAATGAGATAATGATCAAGTTAGAGAATTTCTTCAGCTACATTGGACTTTTACCAGATTTGAGTTATATAACAATAAGCTAGAATTATGGCGAAAATTAATTTCCAAATTTAACGTAAATGGTGATTCAAACTTTAAACTCGTTTTTCTCGAAATCAATAAATTGTCATTTAGTCCGGTCTGACCTAACATCGACCAAATGTATCATGAAAATTTATGAAGTTTGAAAAGAATCCTGCAAGCTTTAAGGACGTCCTACAAGTATCTTAAAAGTCTTATAAGCTTCGGAAGCTTGCTAACTTACAAGGAGATCCGTAGAACTTTAGACAATTTGTACGAAATTCTGAGCATTTATAGTTTGTTTGTCAAACTTCAGAGAATCTCAATTATCTTTAAGGTTGACACTTCGAAGGTTGCATAAAATTTAGGAAATTACTTCAAACTTCAGAGAATTTCTATGCGCTCAAACAATTTCTATAAACAACAGAGTGTTCACGATGTTCACGCATATTTTACCAAACTCGAGGTAATTCTGCGAACTCTGCGAAAAAAAAATCTTTCAACCTTGAATGAAATCTTTAGAATCTCTGAAAAGTTCACGAAGCTTCAAGAATATTTAAAAGAATTTTGGAAGATCTTTCAAACATCAAGGAGTGTCTGCAAGTTTTACAAACTCACAATAAACTTCAATGAAGTAAAACTAACAAAATTGGGAAAGTCTAACCGAAAGCTTTTGCATGCTTTTATGCACGGTATGTTCCTAAAGTATCAGAGAAGTATTACTGACTTCAAGATAACCTATAAAATTTAGATTTTGTAAATATTCCTAACATCAAACAAGGTTTTAGGAACTATGAAGGTAATAAAAATGATAAAAAGTTTTTTCCTAGTAGATTTTCAATATTACGTACATAATGTACATACATGTAAGGCTTCATTATATTCTAAGAGCCACAATGTTTTGAATAAAATGAATGAGATTTGGTTCAAGCACGCCTAGCGGCTTCAACTATGACTTACAGATATAGACAAACGCAGCGTTTTTTCTCCATACCTCTTGTGCTAGTGATTAAAAAACTATTCAACATATTGGCATGGTTCAAGGATTAAGGTGTGACACGAAACAATGGTTTATATAAGCTTATATGTTGTCATAATTTATATTTGAAATCAATAGTCTTTGTAAATATAATTAATTATACGATTTTCAACCAAAAATATAAGGAATAGAAAACAATACGGAATCCTGTTCTGAGAAGAATTGTTAATGACATCGTTCGCAAGGAAGTGCTACCAAATCCAAAAAAATTATTAGAAAATCTCAGAGATCCTGCAATATTCAGAGGCGTCTTATTGCTTTCGATTTTTATTACAAATTCCGAATATTTTATACGAACTTCAGAAAAATCGCACATACGTCAAGCAATTGTACGAGTCTAAGAAAATGCTTTTACATGCCATTTTCACCATTCTGGTCGTAGGAAACCATTTTTAAATCAAATACCCAGTCATAGAACGGTTTATCACTAATATGGGGGTTTATCTAGTAATAAATATTATTTTTGTAAGATTTTATGCTATTTTAAACATAAAAAGTGATATTTTGAAATTTATTTTTGTGATTCGATAGTACGTACGTTTCGATAGTACGTACACTAAACGAAGCGAAGGTGTACGTACTATCGAGGTATACCTGTATATCGTACAGATTACACTTAATGCTATTCTTAGTGTCAATGTTAAAAATTTCTAATTGCTAACTTATAATTAGATTTAGTCGTATGGAAGTCATAAACTAAAACAGTTTCGTTGAATCAGCTACAACATCTGTCTAGCGTATTGTTCTGGCCATATGCTGTGCGGTGTCTGGGAATCCACAGAAGCGGACGATTCCTTATATCACGAGGGGGAACAAATAAATGAATCCTTGAAAGAATGTCTGGACAGTCAATATTGCTCGACAACATATCGAAAGTGAACATTCTTTGCAAGAACGGGCGGCGAGACTACAGCGTTGGCAAATCTAGCAACATGCATCTATTATTATACGGCGGAAGACGGATAGGGTCGCTCCAAGGCAATTTTCTGAGAGCAAATCGTACAAAACTTCTCTGAACGCGCTCCAGTCGGCTACTTTGAGCGGCGTTGTATGGCGCCCATACTTGTACAGCATACTCCAAAGTGCTCCGGACCAGTGCGCAGTATAAATATTTCAGTGCGTAGAAAATCACAAAATCGACAGCGTTCCGTTTTAGAATAAAACCCAATGTTGCAAAAGCCTTCGCCATTGTTGCAGTGTTGTGGTCGGCGAAGCGAAGTTTGTTGTCGAATAACACTCCTAGGTCACGGATAGAATCCACCCGCTCGATGACACAGGCTTGAAGAGTATAGTCGCAACGCCTTATATTTGCCGAGCGTCCGAAACTTATCATCTTACATGTATCAATGTTGATCTGCATACCGTTCAGCAAAAACCATTCCTCTATATTGGCTATATTGGCAGAGTCGAGTGCTGAAGCAATTGAACGAAAGATTTTCAGATCATCAGCATAGAGCAGTTTTTTCAAAGTTGATGCGGGTGCAGAGGTCGTTGATGAATAAGAGAAAGATCAGTGGCCCTAGGTGACTTCCTTGAGGCACACTGGTTGGCGTTACGAATGCGCTTGAGCATGTAGTGCCAATTCTAACAAAGGCCGATCGTTGTGAGAGGTAAGAATGCAGCCATCTGGTAACCCACTCAGGAAAGCCTAGTCGCTCCAGCTTCAAAACAGCAATGTTGTGGGGCACCTTGTCGAATGCTTTTGCGAAATCAAAATATATAGCGTCCACTTGTTGACGCTTCTCTACAGCTGGAACTAGAACGCTCGTGTACGTCATCAAGTTCGAAGCGGCGGAGCGTTTTTTCATAAATCCGTGTTGTCGTTCGTCGATTATGTTGGAAGAAGCAGCGTACATCGCATTGTACACAAACTTTTCCAGAACTTTAGTTAGGCAGTTCAGCATCGAGATTCCTCTGTAGTTTTCAACATTGTGCCTACCTCCAGCCTTATGAATAGGAACTATAGCAGTTTCTTTCCATGCCGTTGGGAAAATATTTTCCGAAATTAAACGCTGAAAAATAATACTTACTGGTACAGAAAGTGCTCGGGCACAATGCTTTATATGCCAGCACATATGTGACTTCGCGTGTATAAATTAGGTTTTGTAACTGTGTGACCATTTGCATATACGCGTGTGTTCTTGAATGATTGCGTGGACCGTGAATCTGATGCATAGTTTTTAGTGTACGGTTTAGATGCTAGAAGAGAGTTCCCCCATAACACTAGAGTTCCCGGTTACGGTTTCATGGAATGTGTTGTCTAGCGGATATGAGCGTCATTTTTTATTGGTCCAACTGAAGGCATGAATCTATGCTGTTAAGAACGAGGGCAGGGACTGCCGGACGTGATCGATTGATGAACGGTGGGTTAATGCTTGAGATCTCGTTTGTAAATTTTGTTAAAACGCTCATTTAATTACCGGGATGTTTCAATGTTGGTGAGATTGCGGGCGTAAGTATGTGTGAATGACTGCAATTGCATGTTTGCGTTTGTGACACGGTATGTGTTATCACGAAGGCATTCGTACGTTCTGAACGAGAAAGATTATGAGTGTATATGAGCGAATATGCACTTGATTGTGTTAGTGAGTGTTATTACGAATCTAGCTTAAAATATAGCAATAAAAAGAAAAATAACATGACGAATTAAAAGAAAAAACTAGAAGGGGCAGCCCTATGGGGTTGCACGAACTGTAGACGTAGGACTATACTACTTAATGTAAAATATTTATTTTCTTAGTACTTAGTGTGTGGGAAAAAACACCCGGACCGGTGAAGAAAAATCAAATTTTAGACAATATAATCACATCTCATGTATATAACAAGCTTACTAGTTGCTCTCAAACATATCCTAAAAGTTCAAACACGCATGGATAACCCCAAGTTTGTAGATGTGTTTCGATGCCACAGGATTGTAAAATGGTTAATATTACGTCATGAAAATACAATTCTTCCGTGACAATTTTTTTTGCCTGCAAAATGCCCTGTGTGTATGCAAAGCTAATGATTTGTTGGGATATTAGCATTGATCGGAAAATGCTTTCCAACGCTGCGCATTGCATACATACAGGACATTTTACAGGTCACCAGAAGCTGTTCATTTTACCACCGCCACATGTTCTTTTTACCCACTCGCTATAAACATGTCTCATTTTTGGACATGTTTAGAAATCAAGAATCATGTTTGAAAAAATATGTTTGTGACGAAATATTTTTACCAGATATGTACAAAACATGCCTAACAAGAAGCGCTATCTTCTGTGTGTTAATGCGCGATATTTTGACAAGGTTGTATATTATTTAATTTTTAATGCTATGACATCAAAAATCTTTGGGTTTATCTATTGAAATCTATTCTTAGAAGTATTTCGGGGCGGTTTGTGCAAAAAAATTGAAAATTTATCGTGAGATGGCTGAATTATATGCGTTTAAAATTGGACCACTTTTCGTTACATACCATTTTTGTAGAATTTGCAGAGTGCACCCCCATATCGAAAACAAAGACGTAGTCCTACGTCAAAATATTAAAAGAGATTAAGTAGAAACGTATAATTTGACTGATATTGTTTGGTATGCATGAGTAGTGGAAAAGCAAACTAATAGAAGTAAAACAAAAACCGACCAATGAAGTAGAGGAAAAGAAAGGGAGGAAGTTATACAAAGTTACTTATAGTTGGGAACATAGCCACTTTATTTGACGGTTTGGTTTGCGTGGATGACGGTTCATCAAGATTACTAGGCAGATTTTTAATACATATTTGAATTGATATGGTCCCAATAATTTGGATAGTTCACTTAAATTGTAAATTTAATACATTGTGCAATTGAATGATGTTTACTTTAGATTTGGGTTTGAATTGGTATGATCCCAATACTTTGGCTAATTCACTTAAGTTTTAATGCGTTGTGCAAATAGAATGATATTTAATTATATGTAATGAACCACCAATCATAGGACACTGCATCGGTCTGGATCTAGTTGAATTGACAGCAAAAATAAGCCAATGTGCCAGTCGTCAGGGTATCCCTTCGCTTCTATCCACCATCTGAAGCACGCGCCGTGTTGCTATTAGATTCTAGGGACCAACAGAATCCAAGGTCTCCAATTCTCAAATCTCTAAACATAAAAAATTGTAGTCTTAAGTCTACCGCCAAGCCCACGGCAAAAAAACGAAAAGATTGTGCTACATTAGTTAGTTAATTTTGCTAACTAGTAGAGTAAGTTTGATAGCTCAATCATTTTTTTTTCTTTTGATTCAACCAACCAAAATTTAGAATTTTAGTTGAACGTAAGCATTTTAGAATTATTGGAAGCTGCAGGATTGTGAACTGAGAGATCATCTCTGAAACATAAAACTCAAAACGAAACTCTCATGAAATGGGCTTGTATTTTGTACGCAATTTGCTGTTTTAATGAAAATGCCGATGAAAGTCGTGAAACATTTTGTAAGGACATGTATTTAAAATAATTGAAACATGTTCAATTTCTTTTTACCCATCGGGCGCGTGGGGTGGGGTGGTAAGTGCTACGTTATTTTCAAGACGGAGGTTAGAATATTGTGACAAAATGCTACAAGGGGGGAGGGAGTGATCGAAATTCGCCGAAGAAAACTACGTCATAATTTTAATCATGATCATGATTCACAAAATAAAGCTGACATTGCTACGGCGTTACAAAATTTGAATGATTCTATAGTTGATGCTAGAAATTTATCAATAAAAATTTAACACTCCTATTCTGCCAGTACTCGCATAACAGTCCCATATACAAAACCATCATGTCGAGAAAATGTGACCATAACTTTTGTTTTTTTAGTATCCAGGTAAGCTGCGTACGATTTACAACTATACTATGCCCTACCACCTCCCAATCGGTTTCATTGAGGTGCATTTGATCAGGAAAGTCGAAAAAATGTCACAATACTGTATAACAGATAAATATTGTCTGTAGCTTTTATCCAAAATGCATAAGGGAGCTATGTAGGTACTTTTCATATGGGACTGGCATTAGTTGGTGTTTTTTGTACATTTTTTGAATAAATCAATAATTTTCAGTGCGTTATTTGCTAGTACAATAAAAGTGAGATCTAACCCGAGCGGAGTCGGACCTCAAATTGAAAACTTAACTTGATGTTGTGATGTTCGGCAAATAATTACTCAGGTTGTTGTCGTTTTGGTCGTTTTAACGGTTAAAAGATCAAAATGGAGAGCAGCAAATTTGTCCTATGACATCAAGCAGAAAACTAATACTGCTATCAGTGAGAATAAATTGAAAGCTCATTGAGATGTTGAAATTTTTTTTGATAACAAAATATGTATTCACTGTGATGTTTCACCAAAGAAATATAAACATAGAAAATTCTTCTAAGAAACAAGGATAGCAAAATAAGATCAAAATTTGATGTCATATTTAAAAAATCTAAAACTGATAGCAAAATAAGATTTCAGTTTGATGCTATTATCAAAATATGATTTCTACTTGTTGTAATTTTGATGTTCGACTTTGCTCGGGAACACTGCTATGCGGGTACTGGCAGTATTATCGACGACAATCTTCAATCTCTGATTTCCTTGAAGAATGTTTTAAGACGTCTATATCAAGGTGCTTAGAGTTCTAAGGTGATTCGTCTTTGGCAGTAACTAGGTGAGGAGTGAGGTAAGCGTGCAGCAAGCTGCGCGGAAGAAATATAACAGCGAACAACTTTGTTTGCATACTGAAATCCAAGCAAACATGCATGGAGATGTAGTAAACAATGTTGTTAGCTATCGTTTCCAGCACCAATATTGCTGATCGGCGATTTCAAGGATCGTATCACCTGAGAATAAAAGCTCCTTGGTCTATATCATCGTTCTCGCGATTCTGTTATGAAATTGACCTATCAGGATCTAGAAAAAGAAATTAAACATAGATTCATAGCAGAGGTTCAACAATTCAAGCCCCCTTTCTGGAAACTTTCTAAGGTTCTTAAGAAACCTCACATACTTCTTACAAACGAAGCAAAAGCTCGAAAAGCTCAGCAGTTCAAGAAAATCCGAAGTTTTACAAAAATATGAATATGTTTTAAATCAAGTATTGTCTCTAGACGAAATTGTTGAAACAAACTAGGATGAGATCAAATCCATCATGAAAAAGTTAAAAAAATATGAAAGCACCAGGTTATGATGGAATTTTTAACATTCTTCTTAAAAATCTTCCTATCTCAGAGGGTTATTACACTGGAGTTGCTCTTGTAGACATCGAAAAAACTTTGGAAAGTGTTTGGCACAAAGGATTAATTGCCAAAATGTGGGATTTCAATTATCCAACCTAAATAAAAAAAAGAATTAAAAATTATCTTTCTCATCGTATATTATAATATCTTACCAGAACTGTAAATCTAATTAGCTACCCGTTGAAAAAGTTGTCCCTTAAGGGTCAAGCGTCGCACCAATCCTATATGATAAACAACTTATACGGCTGTTTTCTGCGATAGAATGTTGTAGTTGTTAAAAATTTGATGTTTCAAATTAAATACAAGATATTAAGGTAGAGCGTTTAAAAATTCGTAAATGTGTCATATTGAAAACCAGATATTATTCTATTCGTCAACACTGTCGGTCTACAAATAACATAGGATTCTTTTTAGGTTTGGTAGGCTCGAGTGATCTCTTTAAATGAAAATGTTAAATAATGGTTTTCTGATACTAATTTCTATTTCCAAATTTCAAATACCAGACCGACCCCAAATTATGCATAGTCGTTTTCGGGTAAACACGTTTTAAAAATGACCATGTTTCCTACCCTAGTTAGTATATATGCAACAAGTAAATTAATACACTACACTAAAGCATGTACTATGATATAATATTCGACGAATGCTAAAAATTGAATAGAACAAGATAATCTTAATAGTTAAAATATGCGTTTCGAGCGATGATTCTATAATCTAGAAAAATGATTAACCTTCTGGAATTCTCGTCATAAGTATATTTTTGCAACCGTCTGGCGCTGTAAAAGGAAATTTTGCTAGAATTTCACTCAATACATCACGCGACTTCCGGAAGGTCAAGTAAAAAAACGAAAACAAAGACAAACTTATCTTAACTGTGTTCATATATACCCATTTCGACGGTACACACATAATCATTGCGAGGGAATGGATAGAACGAAGTTTCGTTGTTTGAGGAACTAGAATCACACGTCCCGATCAGAAAGGTACTATAAGTACGAATATAAAAAGGCCGCTCCGCACGACCGGATGGCATTGAAAATCAATTTCAAGGTAATGGAATATCAAATAGTAAAGCAGTGCGCTACACTATACAAATGGCTGGTGCGCGACTGTTTCCTAGAACAGAACTGCTACAAAAGGGAGCGTATATACCGTTGCTTGCAAAAGCGAGATGTGTGTCTCGGGTGTGAGATTAGCACGAGACAGCTTCCTATACATTTATTGGTATGGAATCAGAGGGCTTCCGGGTGTCGGGAGTAACATGTAAGTAAATACTCTATTTAAGGCGGCGTCTACTAGAGTGGTCTTGCATGTCGTCGTTCGCGTGGTATTGTGTTCCAAATGTTACTATAGGTTTAGAATTAAACAGGTGCAGAGTTCCGGGTTACGAGAGTTTCTTTGGCGGACTCGATGAATGGCCAGAATGACAATGAGATTTTCTTTATAATGAAACAAAAGGGCTTTCAAGAATTGCTTTTTTATTAACATTTTATGACTTCTAAATGCGTGTGTTGTTTGGTTTAGATATGACTGGTAATCATTGTTTGTATTAATATAATCACTGACTGAGTCAGGAAGAAAAGTCGAATACCATTTAAGATAGGGTAAATGATTCCTTATCCATCTCATTAGTTAAGGCATCACACTCTTTCATCGATTACTCGATGTTAGATTGTGCACAAATCGGTATCAATATCGTTGCTTTGTAAATAACCAAACGGGAGTGAAAAATGTAAAATACTCGAAGCAAAAATTCAAGAGATAGCAGATGCGCATTGCTCTAACTAATATATTCAAACGAGTAGGATGAATATAGGAACTAGGCTGCGTTAGAGAACAGTTACCATATATACATAGTGCACATTCGTTTATATACAATATACAAGTCGCAAGCGCACTGCGTGATGTGCGCTCAAGGCAATCCAGCTGGAAAGCAGAAAAACCAGAAGAGGAATGGTTTAAACCAAAAAGCACATGCATTCAAGTATCCCTTCCTGCAATTGGCTTGGTCCAAAGATAAAGCACGACACTTTCGCGCTTTGGGTCAATGGCTTTTATGGATTTAACCTTGATCTTGCCGTAAAGTTGTAACAAAGCGGAAATCGGTACACTACAAACCCAGTTTAAGTTACATTACAGTTTACTTTATTATTCATATAATAACGCACAAACACAATAGTGTGTAACTATAACTTTTCCTTTTTGTTTCACAGGAGTATTTAAATACTAGTAGTACAATAGTTGATTGCTTAACTTTGGTTGTATCGAGATAGGACATTAGTCTCGCATGTCATTATTATTAACACTCGGAATACCAAGGGGGTAAAAAGTTACGCGGACTACCAAGGGGGTCTAAAAAATGGGAACGCTTACTTTGACCGGTCATATCTCAGCCGTTACATAATCGATTTTAAATCTGTCTTCACCAATAGAAAGATATGTCTTTTGTGAATACGAAATTAAGAAATAGAAGAATAGAGTTGTCTACTGTAAGTTACAGTAAAAAGAGTATAACAAAGTCAGTGAGAAAAAAAATGGGAACGCTTCTTTGACTTGCCATATCTTAGCTGTTTGCTCACCAATTTTAATTCTTTCTTCACCATTGGATAGGTAAATTTTTTATAAAAACAGTGAACAAAGAATGATGGAAATCAAATTTGTATATCTGAAGTAATTGTAAAAACAGTAATTGAGAGTCAGTACAGAAGAAATGAGTTTTTCTGTTCAAACAATCGTATCACGACCGTTTGTCAACCAATTTCAATTTTCCTTACACCAATGCAATCCTTAGAGCTTCTAGACTTGTAATATATGCAATAAATAGTAGATTTTCAAAAATTACTATACTTTTTCGAGTTTTTAGGAGATAGGATTTTTACAATGTACGTGGCATACGGTTGATTGAAATTCTTTGCGACTTGTTAGTTTTACGGTTTGAAAATTACCTGTTTACTCAATAGTTCTACATATTATACATGGATAATATTATATCAAAATGTTTGCACGAACGTGGAGAAACACATTATTGCATGTAACTTACTAAATAATAGAGTGTGTTAGGACGATTCAGTAAATACGAAGAAGTTCAGAATTTTAAAATATTCGTCATATAACTTTAAATTTGAAGCGATGGCCTATACATTTTAATACACCAGTCGATTGTAATTGATGGCGGCTACAATTTCTGAAAAAACACATTTTTATATTTTCTCAAAAAATAGCCAAAAGTACGTAGAAGTACAGAAATTTCATTTAGTTGGCAAATAACGTCGAATTCAAAGTGATGGCCTATACCTTTTTATATACCAATCGATTATAATTGATTTTGGTTACAATTTCTGAAAGAACGATTTTTATATTTTCTCAAAAATAGACAAAAGTACGTAGAACTACAGTACACATTTAGTTGACAAATAACTTCAAGTATTCAAAGCTATCACCTATGCATTTTATATACCAATCGATTGTAATTGATTTTGGCTACAATTTCTGAAAGAACATATTTTTATATTTTCTAAAAAAAATAGCCAAAAATACGTATAAGCACAGAAATTTCATTTAGTGGGTAAATCGTCGCTGTTGTGCTATCTTATGACAAGCGCCATTTCGCACATTTCGAGAAAAACGATTTTTAAAGTTTGAGATTGAATTTCTTGAAACTTAAAAATGGTATAAACAATCCAAAGAAGACAAACGATGCTTCTATCTATTCTGTATTAATCTCTCAAATATTACGAAGATCTGTTGACTAAGTTGCGAGTTTTGACTATAAATATAAACAAAAGTCGCACTCACACGTGTCATAGGTGTGTATTGATGACAAAATTTGTATGGCGTGTCATAATCGTACATGGAAAATTTTCCATAGAAAAAAATCATCAATTATTAACTTTTATTCATATCTTTGGTTTCATTTGATCTATAGACAATCGGTGACATACATTTTGAAGTAAATGAGTCAGTAAATCTAGAAAAAATAGTTATTTTTGGTTACAGTGTTGCCAAATATGGTATATTTCCAGTTTAAAACTTAAATTGCATTTTTCTCACAATTAGTGTATTTTTGTTTTAAAAATGATTATGCCGTTGTGTTCCTCAAATAGTTTTACACATAAAAACATCTTATACATCAAGATAACTTGAGCCAATACTCAGACACGGTCATTCGAAGCAAAAATTATAAAATTTCGCAGCACGTTTTTCGCTATAGCTCAGTAATCAAGCAGAATGTCAAAATTCTGAAAACGCCACCTTCTAGAGATTTTTTAGACAAGTGATGTGACATATCTAACTCAATTTACCCCAAAATGGCGTTTGTCATAAGATAGCACAACAGCGACGAAATAACGTCGAATTTTAAGGGATGATTTATACTTTTTTATACACCAATCGATTGTAATTGATGGTGGCTACAATTTCTGAAAGAACACATTTTTATATTTTCTCAAAAAATAGACAAAATACGTAGAAGTACGAAAATTTGATTTAGTTGGCAAATAAGGTCAAATTCAAAGTGATGACTACACTTTTATATATACCAATCGATTGTAATTGATTTCGGCTACAATTGTTGCAAGATAAACTTTTTATATTTTCTTAAAAAAACGACAAAAATACGTAGAAGTACAAAAATTTCGTTTGATTGACAAATAACTGCAAATTAAAATGACCTACACTATTTATACACCAATCTATTGTAATTGATGGCGGCTACAATTTTTGATAGAACAATTGTTTATATTTTCTCAAAAATTAGCCAAAAATACGTAGAAGTACGGAAATTTGTAGTTATGTGCCAATCAGACGAAATTTCTGTACTTCTACGTATTTTTGTCGTTTTTTTGGGAAAATATGAAAAGTTTATCTTGCAACAATTGTAGCCGAAATTGGTATATAAATAAAAGTGTAGGCCATCACTTTGAATTTTGACCTTATTTTCCAACTACATCAAATTTCCGTACTCCTACGTATTTTGTCTATTTTTTGAGAAAATATAAAAATGTGTTCTTTCAAAAATTGTAGCCGCCATCAATTACAATCGATTGGTGTATAAAAAAGTATAAATCATCCCTTAGAATTCGACGTTCTTTGCCCACTAAATGAAATTTCTATACTTGTACGTATTTTTGGCTATTTTTTGAGAAAATATAAAAATTTGTTCTTTCAGAAATTGTAGCCAAAATCAATTACAATCGATTGGTGTATAAATTGCATAGGTGATAGCTTTGAATACTTGAAGCTATTTGTCAACTAAATGAAATTACTGTAGTTCTACGTACTTTTGTCTATTTTTTGAGAAAATATAAAAATTGTTCTTCCAGAAATTGTAACCAAAATCAATTATAATCGATTGGTATATAAAAAGGTATGGGCCATCGCTTTGAATTCGACGTTATTTGCCAACTAAATGAAATTTCTGTACTTCTACGTACTTTTGGCTATTTCTTGAGGAAATATAAAAATGAGTTTTTTTAGAAATTGTAGCCGCCATCAATTACAATCGACTGGTGTATTAAAATGTATAGGTCATCGCTTCAAATTTAAAGTTATATGATGAATATTTTAAAATTCTGAACTTCTTCGTATTTACTGAATCGTCCTAACACACTCTATTATTTAGTAAGTTACATAGAATAATGTGTTTCTCCACGTTCGTGCAAACATTTTGATATAATAATATCCATGTATAATATGTAGAACTATTGAGTAAACAGGTAATTTTCAAACCGTAAAACTAACAAGTCGCAAAGAATTTCAATCAACCGTATGCCACGTACATTGTAAAAATCCTATCTCCTAAAAACTCGAAAAAGTATAGTAATTTTTGAAAATCTACTATTTATTGCATATATTACAAGTCTAGAAGCTGAAGAAAAAAATTAAAGGGTTGTATACAGGACACGACCATGGTGGCATTCAAAATGTAGCTTTTTCAAGAGCCTGCAAATGAATTTTATCTATCACACATCGTCGCTGTTGTGCTATCTTATGACAAGCGCCATTTTGCACATTTCGAGAAAAACGATTTTTTAAAGTTTGAGATTGAATATCTTGTAACTTAAAAATAGAGAAATAGTAGAAACAATTCAGAGAAGACAATTGATGCTTCTATCTATTCTGTATTGATCTCTCAAATATTACGGAGATCGGTGGACTACTTTACGAGTTTTTACTAAAAGTGTAAAGAAAAGTCGCACTCACATGTGTCATAGGTCGTCGCTGTTGTGCTATGTTATGACAAACGCCATTTTGGGGTAAACTGAGTTAGATATGCCACATTACTTGTTTGAAAAATCTCTACAAAGTGGCGTTTTCAGAATTTTGAAATTCTGCTTGGTTAGTTAGATATAGCGAGAAACATGATGAGAAATTGTGAGTTTTTTGCATCAAATCACTGTATCTAGGGATTTGTTCGAGTTATATTGAAGTTTTAGATGTTTTTATGTGTGAAAATGTCTGAGGAACACAATGGCATAAACATTTTCAAAAGAAAATTACACGAGTTGTGAGAAAAACACAGTTTTAGTTTTAAACTGGAAATAAAGCATATTTGGCAACACTGTAATCAAAAATAATAATTTTTTCTAGATTCCCTGACCCATTTCTTTCAAAATGCAATTCACCGATTGTTTATAGACCATATGAACGCAATGATATGAATAAAAGTTAAAAATTGATGATTTTTTTCTATGGAAAATTTTCCATGCACGATTATGACACGTCCTACAAATTTTGTCATCAATACACGTCTATGACACGTGTGAGTGCGACTTTTGTTTACATTCATAGTAAAAACTCGCAACATAGTCAACCGATCTTCGTATTATTTGAGAGATTAATGCAGAATAGATAGAAGCATCAATTGTCTTCTTTGGATTGTTTATACCATTTATAAGTTTCAAAATATTCAATCTCAAACTTTAAAAATCGTTTTTCTCGAAATGTGCTAAATGGCGCTTGTCATAAGATAGCACAACAGCGACGAGGTGTGTATTGATGACAAAATGTGTCTGGAGTGTCATTCGAGAAAAGATCATCAATTATTAACTTTTATTCATATCTTTGGCTACATTTGGTCTATAAACAATCGGTTGGATGCATTTTGAAGGAAATGAATCCAGTTTAATTAATATATATGAGCGCCCGAAAATAAAAGGCGCAAGGACAGAACATGCTTCGTAAAACCCGTTTCAAATATATTAGAATATAAAAACCGGATATAAACTTCAAGCATAAAAATCGGACTGGGACATTTCTTTGTAAGAATCGGATAAAAAAACCTTCAGTAAAAGAACCGGAAAGAAATATATCCGATTCTTACAAAGTAACTTTTTTTAACCGACTTTTAAACTTGAACATCAATATATACGGATGCTTCTACGAGCGATTTATTTATTTTAAAACGATTTTTATACTGGAGGTTCATCCTTGCCGAGTTTTATGGGTGAAAACTTTTTAAGCGATTCTTATGCTGAAGAATTTCTGTTCGAGTTTTATGCTTGAACTTTATTTCCGATTTTTATATTTTAATATGTTTGAAACGGGTTTTGCGAAGCATGTTCTATCCTTGCGACTTTTATTTTCGGTCGCTCATATGCGATCACATTTCCTTTCGATCATGCCCATATGAGCCTGCCTAGTTCTAGATTTCATTGCTTTCGTTTCTCTTAGTCTCAAATTTGCCGAAAATAGCCAACAAAATCGATACAGTAGAACCTTGCGGCAATTGAAACATAGTAACATATAAAACTAGTTGGTAAAAAAGTAGATAAAAATTCGATTTCTGCTAGCTGAGCTGTGTCATTAATTGCTATCAGCCATCCGTGTGTGCGGAACGAAAAAATCAATAAGTAGTTCAATCACAATAGGATCGGTGCGACACCGATAGCTTGGTTTCGATTGAATGCATACGTCACGGCTTGATGCTAGCAGAAAGGGAGAAGAATGATCGCATGGTCGTTTTAGGCGAGGATTTGTGAAGAATTTTTTGCCGGCGTCGGCGGTAAAACATGATGATGAGTTATGTTCTTCCATAGACCATGCGGTAGACTTGGGTGCAACGCCCAACTCCTACTCTGCAGAAGGTAAAGAATTCTTCACATTTTCTTTCGATCTTGCCCATATGAGCCTGCCTTGTTCTAGTTTTCCGTTATAAGTTTATAACTGATTCGCTCTAGAATACCTATCCGTCTTTCAATTTCATTGCTTTCGTTTCTCTTAGTCTCAAATAGCGAACAAAATCGATACAGTACAATTTTGTTTTAATGATAAAACTAAATAGAGTCGACATCCTATTTCGGAAAACACCATATTTTTCTATCAATGAATACAGGGTCGTCGAGAGCCGGCCCTAAGGCTTGTATTACTGCCGGACCCTTTTAAACCTAAGCCCTCTAGCTCAGTATGAATTAGTATCTCCGTGTTAGTCCGTGGTTTCTATTAGTCTCCGGTTGACTCATATTGCCACATCCGCAGATAGCGTGCCAGACAGGTGAATTTCGACGGCTTCTTATTCCGTGGTATTCAAATCGGATAAAATTGCCATAACTACGAGTTTTTCAATCTTCGGGTACTCAGGAATCAGTAGCGTCTAGCTCAAATGGTACGTTCCCCGTGTTGATCGGAGATATGTGCCTTGCCATGAATCGTCTTTTCATGATTTCCCTGATGGAAAAGAAGGAAGTAGTAAGATTAGGGGTAGGGGAGATGGGGTAACAGTGAAACACATTTTTTCTACGATTTAAATTTGATGATAATACATGATATTTGGGTAGCCAAAAGTGGTACATAGTATTACTCTATTATTAAGTAATACATATATTTTTTCCCAACTGGTTAAACTCACGGGAAATTACTTTTTGTGGGTAATAAACAGTCGGTGGTAAAATGTACCATTGTGCCCCATGGGTAGGAACTATGAAACACGACGTCGTCTATAGTGAAATATTCTATTTGTAAACTCTGTTCTTTTGTATATTGTAACGACATATAATTAGCAACGGACTGGAAGGTGAAGTATTTTTCAAATATTAAGAGCCATAGTACTCAAGCACAGAGAACAGACGTCCATCTTCAGCATTCAACTTGTGTAAAATCTCTAACGGTTTCGAAGGTAGTTTGGATATCTAAACCAGGTGCGCTACTGTCGTCATGTTTTCTTGTGGCTGAGTGCGACAGAATTGACTGCGGTTATTCCTCTACCCAGTCAAACTAGTCCGGAACCGATTCGGACTTCTAGCATGAATTCCAGCTCAAATGCGTCAACCGATAGAGTCGGAATCGGTTGTTTCCTTTGAGCTAGATTCCATGCAGAATCCATCCAGGATTTCGAACCGGTTCCGGAATCGATTTGACGGATAGTTGGGATAGGTTGGTGTGGCGGCGCTAGAGTTTTTAGTATATTAATTCAAATTTTTGCACACGTTTTTTAAATATTTTTGTTCGATCATGGATGTCTGTTCTCTGTGACTCAAGGGAGAGCAAGGATTTGAAGTAAGAAAGTTTAAAAAAGCGTGGAGTAGCGTCAATGAACAAGCTTAGAGTTTCCCGGTTACTTAGCTTTTTGTCTTCTGCAGCGCAGTAGTCAGGATCTTTTGGCATTAAATGCGAATCACCTGAGTCTGCGGCATGTCCGGACAAGCGTAAAGCCAATTTAATGACCTATGCTGTCGGAGCCGAGTCGGCTACTTCAAATCCTTGCTCTCCCTTGAGTACTATGGCTCTTAATATTTGAAAAATACTTCACCTTCCAGTCCCTTGCTAATTATATGTCGTTACAATATAAAAAAGGAAAAAGATTGACTCACTATAAGTCGTTAATAAAAAAGGAAAAAATCTGTTCTTTTGTTTTGACGAAGAATTATCCTAATGCTTCAAATTAAAGTTATATTGAGGCGAAAATCACTTGCTTACGAAAGAAATCACTATATCATCGCGTAAGATAGGACTACCATATATGCATATTAGCTGCAATCCTGAAAGTAGCGACAATTTCTTCAAAATTTGTCCAAATTTACCAATTTTGCACTATATGAGTAGTATTTACTGTGGAAAATCGAAACCCTTTCACATTTTGAGACAGACCACAAAAACAAGAAAATTCCACTGTTCCCCATACGTCATCGTTTCACAGTTACCCAATGGGTCTATTCACGAAAATTGTGAAATTACACAGAACCATGACAAGTCACCAAAAAACTTTGGTCGCGGCAAATGTTGAGCATAAAATTTACTATAAATAACAATGGACTAAATATTTATTCAATGGATGGCAAGTCATAAAGATGAAATAATGTTTTTCATTGCGAATTTACTCTGGCTATAATAAAACAAACAAATATTCATTAAAACATTCATTAAATGAGATGCAGTTATCAGATCTCTCTCAAAATACAGGAACACGTGTAAAGAATTAGAAATTGGGAAACATGAGGGAATGAGACGATTCTGACCATGCATTATTATTTTATTGCGAATGTTTCATAGTTCCTGCTGAATCCACTGTTACCCTCTCTCCCCTAAGGAATATACCCAGGAGACCACGAAGCATTATTTAATGGCTTTAGATATGTTCTATATTCGCATACAAAACATATTCTTCGCGGATTCACAGTTCTATAGAGTTCATTAAAGCACACCTAGTGTCGGAAAAGGCGGAATAGTGTGCCAGAATAGAGCTAGTTCAGAAGCACCTTAATGGCTGTCAGCAATGTTAACACAGAGCCGTGTTTTTTTAAATAACTCTTCCCTTATTTATCGACACAGCAAAAGAAAAAAAAATCGATAACGTAACCATTTTAAATTAGTGCTTATGGTTACTTGGGTAACGACACAAAACAATTAAAACAGAGCATTCTGCACCCCTTGAAGGATGCTGAACGATCTGCACGTGCTACAATAGCAGGAATAATACTTCCAACCCCAGGAGGGATTTAGAATTTTAATTTTAACAGTGAGCGTAAACAAACATTTCTGCTTGGTTGATGGTCTGGAACATAATCAGCACGCTATGTCTAACATGGTGAAATTGCAGGGTGTAAACATTGGCCATCTTTAGTTCCATTTGTACTTTTAACAATATATCTAAAGGAACGTCTCGAAAAGTAAACAGGAATACAGTTTGTCCATAATAGGCCACTTTCTGCTTGTAATCGTCACTCAGCTTACTCGATATCAGTTGATTCAGTCTATAACTTTACTTCTATTTATATAAGTCAATGCAGAGGAATATAGTATGTTTCGTTTTATCGTTACTATTATGAATAAGACTTTGTGCAAATGTTTTAAAATAATTCATCTGGACATTCCTACTCGACAGTATTTCAGTTATTTCAGTTCAAATTTCAAAATATAAAAGCCCTCCCCCCTCTTCCCTCACTACGTCCTATTACTAAACTACATACGCCCATGAAATTGAGCAAAAGCTTTTGCATAATTCATCCTAACATACCAATGTGGTAAATCTAAAATATATAGTGTTATTTTGGTATGCTATATGAAATATCATCGGTACACCCGCAGTGTTGGCAAAATAAAGATTTTTGGCATTTAATTCGATTTATCGAACTTTGAATAGCTATAACTTATTTTAGAGATATTTTAACACCGTGTATCATTCGGCAAAGTTGTTCAGCATATCCTGGACTACACTTTCATATAATTGTTGGCATACTGCAGGAAGAATTGTAGTCTGTAGAATTGGAAATACAAAAAAGTAGGTTATCCCATACTAATTTCCATACAAATTTCAAACGCAATGCGCTACGCCGGGTCAATACCAATCGACCCCAAAATTTGCACAGTTGTTTGGGACCCCAAATGGAACCGCACGCCTCTGACATCGTGATTAACAAATTTATGTCAAGATACGGAGAAGTGGCTTCCATAAGAGCTAAGAGTGGCTTCGCATTTTCCCGGGTGTCCCTAACGGTGTTCTTGTGGTGAGAATGCTTCCGTACAAACCAACTTGTTCATACGTAACCATTTTATGTAGATCACCCGAAAATGGGACGTTTCATCAGACAATACTGGTTATGCAACCATTGTAGATTCCTATGTGCGAGTTCTACAAAAAGACACTGAACCATGGAAAAATTTGTGCAAAAGCAGCTAAGAAAAGCCCACCTACTATAACCGTAAACAGCACACCGTTATCTTATGCCAAACCGCAAACGGCTACAAAACCAATATCTAAGAATCTGACAGGAACAAATGTTCTCTCAACAACAATCACGCTCAGTGTCTCTAAGCCAACAACGGACACCACCAACAAAGAAGCGAACGTAGAAGAGGACCGATGCGCTTGTCCGTGCGCTCGCATTTCTGTTTGACGCTCTATTGCTTTCTTCGAAAATACTTTGAATTTTTCATTTTTTTACGCTTTCATCATTTAACAATTTAATGAGGCGAATGATTACAAAGAAATTACTATTGCTATTTTTATTGCTCTTCTATGAACACCGGACGTGTTCGCCCATCTCCGGGTAAAAACACGGGCCCCCAAATACGACCCGGGCCGTAGGGCAATTGCCCTGGCTGCCTCCCTCTCTCATCGGGCCTTAATGAATATTCCTCTTTGCCAACAGGTGAGCGAATCTTCTGTACGGGGAAACTCCGTTGAAGTTTTCTAATTCGTGATTCTCGCGTTCCTTGCAGTAGGAATGTAAAGAACGTTTATTTGTTATATAGTGACAACCCGTTTTTATCAGCCCATTGGTGAGTTTTAGGCTGATAAAACGGGGACATTGATAAAATCGGGACATATATTTTTCTTTCTTTTTAAGAAACCGAAGCTCTTAAAATGTTCTTTGTTAGTTCCTAGGAATAGCCTTATTACACTTTCTGATTATTTAGCTTAAATTGCCCTTAAAGGGGTATACAGTGCAAAATTCATAAAATTTAAATTTTTATTTTTGCATATTTCCGATTTCTAAGATAAGAAAAATATGCTCAAGAAAGGATTTACTCGAATTCCAACAAACTACCAACTATCAATTTTCATACGAAGCTGATCAAACCGGGTCAAAAAGCAGATAAAATCGGAGGCTGATAAAATTGGGTCTTCACTGTATTGCAATTCTTCCCATCAGAAAATGATGAAAAGACGATTCTTGGCAAGGCACAAAACTCCGATCAACATGGGGAACGTGCCATTTGAGTCAGACGCTACTGATTCCTGATTCACTGTATTGCATCTTGTGATACTAATTGTTGTTGCGGTAGGGTTTTTATTTTTTATTTTTCAATTAGCTAGAGATTACTGAGTAGGGAAAGTTATGAAAATTTAGAGCCATAGTACTTAAGTGAGAGCAAAGATGTGAAATATACAGATTGGAAAACTAGAAGTGGCAGGGTCATAAGAAACAGGCTTGAAATCTGTTGTCTACTGCAGATAGAAGTCAAGCTTTGGCAGCATTACTACGAATCGTGGGATTCAAATGATGGTCATGTCCCTAATACCCATTGCGGGGTTCGCTATAGGCGATTATAAGCCAACGTGTTTGGTATCTTCCAGTTGCTGTACAACAAATGCTGATGATGAAATGTGTAGTACTGTAATTGAGTATGGATAGAGTAGCACAAATTAATCTTTAGTATAAACGTACAGCAACTATAAATCTGTCCCGCCTTGTGCAGGAAGGAAAAGCTTCCATAGCTTTGGTTCAAGAACCGTATTTCCATAAACCCGTCTTCGTAGCTTTAAACAAAAATGGAATACTTAGTTGCGTTTCGGCTTCGCCTCATCAGAAACCGACACTAACTTATTGTCGGAATAGATTAGCGCCGACTTGACGCAAATCCCTTAAAACTAAAACACACTTTGTGTTTCAATCAACGTGATGTTCCATTCGAGCAGAAGTTCTGTTTATGCCGATGGGACACAGTGAAGCCGAAGCTTGTCTTGGTTTAGCAGGCCTATGCGAAAGCACTATGCTATATTTCGCCCTAAGGAGGAAAATTTGGTAAAAACCAAAATTTCTCACTAGGGTGAAAAAAGATATAGCATAGTGAAAAATGGCATGACAAATCCATGTGAAATGCCTCGTGCATGTATACTTGCGAATAGTGCTATTGACGCATGTCTTATATCCGTGCTCACAACTCACGATATTTGTGCTGTCACGGTAAATATGACTGTTGACAACATAAAAAGAAATACGTCTATTGTTCGGCATATTTGCCGCATAATGAACCATCACCTTCTGCCCACCACATAATTTAGGGTAGCTCAGATATCAATTTGAGAGGCACCGAATTACTGGAATACTTAAGTAGTACAAATCTGCACATTCTTAATTCAGGGAACTGCCCAACATTTGCACGAGCTGGCAGAGAAGAGGTGTTAGATGTAACTATCTGCTCTGACGGTATTACGCATGAGTTGGCAAACTGGCTCGTAGCAAACGAGCTAGAACCATCGTTATCTGATCATAAGTACATCGACTTTGATCATTCCCGGTCATTCCAGTATTACTGGAAATGAATGGGCGGATGAATTGGCTAGAGCTGGCGCTGGTTTAGAACCAGTTCTACCACTGTCAATAAGTTGGATAAAGCCCAAGATTCGTTTTTGGGCTGCATCCGAACATGTCATCCATTGGTGTAGCTTGCAAACTTGCGTTCAAACAAAGACTTTTCTGCCGGATGTGAGTCCGAAAATATAAAAGAATTTCTTGCATTTTTCCAAGTACAACTGCAGTATTCTAGTCAGGGCACTGAACTGGACATTGCAAATTCAATTATCGCATGGCTACTATTCTGTGAATCCGATTACGGAACATCATAATATTTGATATTCAACTGCGCTGTAGTAATGCAATTACGTATCCGAATTTTTGGTTCTCCATACATAGATGAACCTATGTACAGAGAGCTGAAATTGAAGGATATGCTATTGTTCCTAACCCAGTGTGGTAAAGAGCTATAGTTTTAGCCGGGGGTTGGAAGTTTTATTATTGCTATTGTAGCACCTGCAGATCGTTCAGCATTCCTCCGGTGGTGCAGGATGCCCTGTTTTAATTGTTGTGTCGTTATTTTTCTTACCCCTAACCTTTTTTTGTTTCGATTATAGAGGTTTTAACCTTAAGGTCATTCGCCTCTTCGGGATAGAAAAATCTCTTATGAAAAATTTCTAACCCTATGTGCGGGGTCGGGACTTTAACCCAGCTGCGCTGCGTACAAGGCAATCGATTTACAAATTACGCTACCACTGCAAGAGTAATGGCAATAGTTTAATAAAAATCTATCTATGTATTGTTTTATTATAGTTAGTATAGAGTCCCCTTAAATTTAAAGTTTGCAGATTTCTTAGAAGTTAGTAAGACTTGTTTGTGGGAAGACATGCTTAAAGTTAGCAGTACCACTTTCGCAAAAGTGAACCGGACCATATGGATTAATCGTCTTTTAATTGTTGTTAGTTGTGAAATCCAACAAATTGTGGTGATCTTGTTTTAAATGGTATGGTAGTGCCAACTTTATAGAGTAGTTTACTTTAGTGGTTGTACTAATTTTACAGTAAAGTTAGCACTACCACTCAAGTAAACTGACTTTTTTCAAGTTTAAGGGGTTACATACGTTGAGGTCGGCCAAAACATCGAATTGTTTTTTTAATCTTCTATCGTAAAGTTCAGGTTCTTAAGAATGTAATCTCAAATTTTTATAGAGATTGGAGCAGTAGACGCAAAGTTATAGCGTTTTTCATCTTGCTCCCTTACGGATGCATGGTGTATACTTGCAGCTTTAAACGCGATTATTTCGAAATCATGTTATCCCAAAAACGTCTTTGCGGTGACTACGATTGCAGAAAAAGCTTTCAACCTATCTTAAATTTTTTTATCTCGTTCGTAATTTAAGTTTGAACAGAGAATGGGCAAAAATCGAAAACGAAGAAGCAGTTTTCTTCCATACCGTGTGTTAGATCTTCATAAAAATCAATCAGCAGTACTGTAACAACATTCTACATTAGTTGATTGATTTTTATGAAGATCTGACACACGGTATGGAAGAAAACTGTTTTTTTCGTTTTAAATTTTCACCCATTCTCTGTCCAACCTTAACTGCCGTGTCCTTGAACGATTTCATTTTGGAAGTAGAATACTTCTAACGTTTCAATATAGGGGTCCCGTTTCAAAATTTCTGCTAAGATATTTTCCCCGTTTTCCAAATGCGAATAACTTCTGTTGTACTGATTGAAACCGCTAAAATTTTGCACTATCTGATCGGAAATATGTGCACGTCTATTGTATTTTATTCCGTAAAATGTATTATATCTATAAATAACAAAAATAAGGTATTTTGTGAAAGTGGTAATTATGAGTGCTGATTAGTCCGAACAATTCAACCAAGCAGCAATGAACCGCGACACACATATAAAAGCACCACATAAGAAAAAAAATCGTCAGTTTGCTTTCTGACCCCGTTGCTACGTTCCGTCAACTCGAAGCAATATATTCCATGACTGCCGCCAGGCATCATTTCAATGATGTACATACATGCGCGCCAGTTTTATGCACATAATCATCACAGACCACAGAAAAAACAGCACGCTCTTTCTTTCGGAGCTAAATAAACGAATTTCAAGGCGATTGGGTGCGAGAGACCGCGCTCTGTTGCTCTTTCAATTATGTGTGGCGTTCTCAAATAAATTCACCACGGCGCGCGCTCCAGAGTGCACTGCGAAGGTGTGTGCTCTTTTATTAGTTTCTTTCTAGCAAACGGTAGTGTTGCTGCGATTGATGATTTGAAGGAGATTACGTTGGTTTGTTGAATACTGATATAAGTTTCTGTTGCTACGGGGGCAAACTGGAAAACGGGATTTTCATTTTACTTATTTTGTTTGCGAAAACACCACCGCTTAATTGCAGGGTTATTACGAGGAAACCTGGTTGGTTAAGGTTTGAATTTAAATAACAGAAATACTTGATAGCTAAATTTAATGCAAAAGATAGTAAAAAATACACCATTCGAATTACCAGCCTAAGTGTATTCTACTTCACTTCGGTTATGTCTCTGACATTACCTATCCATCTTTTTTTCGACAAAATTTTCATATTATTGTTATGAATTTTTTAATATTTTTTCAAGTGAAAATAGTGTTTTTTTTTTGGAAAAATCGTCCACGTTTCCAAAAAGATTTTTTTAATCAATTGTTGAAGGACACCATAGGGCAATATACTAATGATTTTTTTTAGTTTTATGCTTTTAGTTGAGTTGTTGGACTGGAATCGTAGTCACAGTAAACCTCTTTGAAAAAAATGCGTTTTGCGGAAATTACTATAACTTCGACAGTTATTACTATTTTTATGTTCTCAAGTGGATTTTGAAAATTGGACATTATATACCAACGACTACTCCAGTATCTTACGGAGAAGTTATAAAAATTTTATTCATATGATTTCAAGACAGCTAGACCATTCAAGGCTGTCTTTAAAGGGCTACCACAAGGTCAAAGTTTGGATGAAATATCCAACGAATTGAAACATTTACTTGGCTTTTCTCCTTCACAAGTTATTCTTATGAAGAGAAAGGCTAGCGGCGTGAACACGCCAGTGCGCTCTGGAATTATCCAGGAGCTTTATTTAATTCATTTTAATCGTAATGAGGTTAATAATTTGAAAGTATTTAAAAAAGCACGTTTTATGTTCCACGTGCGAGTAAAGTGGGAACATTATAGACGACATGGGGGCAGAATTCAAAATCTGATCCAGTGCTGTAGATGCCAAGGTTTTAGGCACGACACAAAAAACTGTCATTTGAATTCCAAATGTATGATTTGTGGTGATAAATCACACACGAAAGATACTTGTCCGGTGAAAAAAACCACAAAAAGTTTCAAATGCGCTAATTGTAGCGAAAATCATAAATCAAATTTCTGGGGTTGTCCTGTTCGAGAAAAAGTTATCCTTGTGGGAGAAGCCACGATCACTTCACAGCGGAGTCTGAAGTCTCTCGGAGTCATTATAGACGACAAGCTGACCTTCGGCAGCCATACATGCAAGAGAGCGTCGACTGCTGTTGCGGCTCTATCGAGGATGATGTCCAACAGCTCAAAGGTGTGCGCCAGTAGATGTAGGTTACTGGCAGGCGTTGCCGTATCTATCCTCAGATACGGCGGCCCGTCATGGTCAAGAGCACTGAGGGTAACCAGTTACCTACAGAAACTAGAGAGCACCTACCGCGTGATGTGCCTCAGACTGATATCTGCCTACCGCACGGTATCACACGATGCATCCTGCGTGATAGCCAGTCGGGCTGGCCATTCGGGAAGATGAGGAGTGTTTCGAGCTACGTGGAAATAGAGGAGCCCGTGAGCGCACCAGGGTGACCTCGGTCGCCAGATGGCAGCGTGAGTGGGATAACTCCTCGAAAGGTAGGTGGACCCACCGGCTAATACCTAACATATCGAGCTGGGTGGGAAGACCCCATGGGGAAGTTCACTTCCACCTGACAGAATTCCTGTCAGGCCATGGCTGTTTCCGACAGTACCTCCACAGGTTCGGGCACGCGGAGGTCCCAGCCTGCCCGGACTGCCCAGGTGTAGACGAAACTGCCGAATACATACTGTTCGTATGTCCTCGATTCGACGTCGAAAGAAGACCAATGCTTGACGTCTGCGGCTGTGACACAACCCCTGATACCCTTATTCAGCGGATGTGTCAATCGGTGGAGAAGTGGAACGCAGTCTCGGCTACTACCCAGATTTCCTGTAGACTACAGGTAATCTGGCGAACCGAGCAACAGACGACGGGCACGGCTAACTAGTGATTGGTTCGTTGGAACGAAAAAGGCCGAGCGCAAAAAAGGGAGTGAATGGTCTGTTCATGCTGAGGCAGGTTTGGCGCAGCGACTGGTAACCGCGTAAGGGGTAAACCCAGCCTCCCCGCAGCAAGGCAGAAGAGCGAGAGTATAGGCGTATAAGTGGACTGCCTCATGTCAAGATGGGAGAGTCGTAGCGTAGTATGTTGGGACTTAGCTATCGATGCCTCGTGGCGTGGCAGAGGAGTGAAAGGGTGAGCATTAAACTGCCCAGAAAAATAATGAATTTTTGAAAACTCAATCGGCCTACCCTTGATTCGTTTCCTAGTCCCACCAGGAGCTCTTCCACCAAATTTGAAGCAAATCGGACAAGTATAGCTACCGGACCAACGTGCCTGAAGTTTGTATGAGATTTTTCGATAATTTACATGGAGAAAATCCACTAACTCGCATTTTTGCCGCTGGGTGACACTGTATACATCGTATTATCACTGTAAGTGAAAATAAGAGATAATTTAATTGTCTACAACTTTGACGAAGACTGCTAGTCAATCCGGCTTTGTTAAAAGAAGTTATTAAATTTTTAACAAGTGATGTCTGAGTCTGTTTTCCATGGGGCCTAGCAGTGCAAGGTTGTGTATCAGTACTCGATTCCTAAGGGGCCTAAGAAAAATGGGATGCCAGTGGGAGTGACAGAGGTATAATAGAGTGGCACGATCGAGAGTGAACTAGGTGAAAGGGTGAGCACCCAAGTCAGCCTCACATGGTATGGGTGAGGCGAGCACAAAAGTAAGCCTAGCAAGGAATGAGTAAGGTGAGCACACAAGTCAGCCTCGCAAGGAACGAAAAAGGTGAGCACAACAGTCAGCCTCGTGTGGAGTATTTGAGAGTGAATCAAGGTGCGATAGAGAGAGCACTCAAGTAATCCTCATACAGGACGTATGAACGCGTGAGTGAGAATGAATGAGTACATCAAGTACAGCCATCTCCCCAGAAGTAATACCGAGAGGTAGTTCCTGGGGGAACGATGGCAAAGCCCAATGGAGTTTAGTCGGTATTAATGACAGCGTCACAGCAAAGTTAGTTCACTTACTGACTGTAAATCCACACACATGACATTAGTCGTAAAATTATTGTTTCAAATACTTGAATGTTTATATATTTAACATTTGTTAGAGCTAACTTTACAGTAAAATTAATACAACTCGAGAAAATTTCTTTTTTAAATTCATACATTTTAATCGCACATAAACATAAATTGTAAATTAGTTAAGAAGTACGAAAATTTATCGCTTTTGTTTTTGTAGGGTATAGTAGTACAGTAATGACCCGATTTTATCAGCCCCCGATTCCATCTACCCCCGATTTTATCAGCTTTTTGGCCCGATTTTATCAGCTTTGTATGAAAATTGATAGTTGGTAGTTTGATGGGCTCTAGCAGACGAACCAACTTGAATTCGAATAAATCCTTTCTTGAGCATATTTTTCTTGACTTCCGAGGGATCCGAAATATGCAAAAAAAAAAATTGGATTTTTTTATGAATTTTTCACTATTAGCCCCCTTAAGGGAAATTTAAACAAAGTAATCAGAAAGGGTTATGAGGCTATATCTAGGAACTAAAGAAGAATACTTTAAGAGCTTCGATTTTTTAAAAAGAAAGAAAAATATATGTCTCGATTTTATCAATGTCCCTGTTTTATCAGCCTAAGATTCACCAAGGGGCTGTTAAAAACGGGTTTTCACTGTATTAACTTTACCAGAAAGTTAGTACTATACGCTGAGGAATTTGAAATATGCAGAGTTAGCATACTTTCTATTCCCGTCCCTTTTATTCTGCTGTTATTTTTATGCATGTTCTAGCATATCCTTCTAGCAAGCAATGTACTTCTAGTTAAGTAATGTTCTGCGTGTATACAGGGTTCATGGCTAAAAATACCTTGTATATCAAATCTATTAGTTCCATTAGAAAGGTGAGAAAATCTTCTGCTGAAAAAATATCTTTAAGCAACCTTTAAATGGCGAAGTCTTTTGACTATGTATTTCGATGAGGTTTTTGCAGGTTTTCTCAAAATAAAGGAAAAATGAACATAATAATACTTTCCAAATGTCGAGTTTCAAAACGATCCATAATTTATTCTTCAACATGATATTCGTATCTCTTCTCCTTTCGTTGAAATTTCATTATTGAATATTATTTGTAGTCGACTTATAAGTGCTTAAAAGACTCTAGTCTAAAAGATATGGTTTATATCCTTGTTACCAAGATTTTATTGAAAAGCTAAGAAAATTTCTTACCAAATTATATACAAATACATTTTAGTTAAGTGTACTAAGTGACGTTTTACCAGTAAGGCAGTTAACAATTAATGTTTTAGAGGAGTCGTTAAAATGTAAAAAAGTTTCAGAGGAGTTTTGCAATTACTAATTACTTATGAAAAAACTTCATCATTGCGATTGTTCATTTGATGCCCCTTAAAAAATCTTTACAATTTGTTTTTTGACACTTTATCCCTATTTCTTTTTATTTCGCTGAAATTTAATGATAGATACAACATGACGTCGCCACAAATGCGGTGGGTTTAAAATCGTCGGTTTTGAATATGCAATGAAGTGATTGAAATGATTTTGCGTCGAAACGAAAAGAGATACTGATAACTTACAGAAGGAATTTTACAATTGAAGTATAAAAATAATGACGTTCACTGTTTAAGTTTCCGAGAAATATAACCCTCACATTAAGATACTTTAATTTAAAATGATACTTAAACTCAATAACTGAAAGATATGAGGACACAATTTCATATGAAATTTTCTCACCTTGCTAATGAAATTAATAGAATTGAAATATAAAGTATACTTTTTGAGTTAGAGGTATTTAAAGAAAAACAAGTCAATTTCAGAAAAAGTACAATAACTCTTTAACGACTGAGATTTGATGGCATGCGTAGACAATTTTTTTCCTCAAATATGAAATAGAAAGCAGAAAAGAAAATAATATGCAAATTTCGGCTAAAACTAATTAATGATACATATGTACGCATGATTAAATTTCATTTCATTTTCATTTTGCAGCGTTTGGTGGGGCAATGAGAGCGCAAGTCAGTCAAAGGCCGATGGGAGACGACAAGGGCTTGGGCTGGGGTAGAATTAAGGAATTTATGTATACTTGACAAATAATTGCGCTGCAGAACGTGATGAAAAAGTGAATTGAACAGGATTACTGTTATCTGTTCAGAATTAAAAATAACATGTTTCTCCATAAAGTTAGAGCAAAAAAAAAATAATATATATATATATATATATATATATATATATATATATATATATATATATATATATATATATATATATATATATATATATATATATATATATATATATATATATATATATATATATATATATATATATATATATATATATATATATATATATATATATATATATATATATATATATATATATATATATATATATATATATATATATATATATATATATATATATATATATATATATATATATATATATATATATATATATATATATATATATATATATATATATATATATATATATATATATATATATATATATATATATATATATATATATATATATATATATATATATATATATATATATATATATATATATATATATATATATATATATATATATATATATATATATATATATATATATATATATATATATATATATATTGGGAGCCCGTGGCTAGTTGGCGGTTTGGGTACGCTGGCGGAATCCCGTTTTCTACGTTTCTATTAGACATATAGCGCAGTCTCTCGTTGTGTACCTCAAGTTATGTGAAAATCATTATCCAATGTATTTTTATTGCAAAACATTTTGTTTTGTACAAGTTGTGGGCGATATTGTGTTTTTAGCCAAGCAAATTTTCTAAATTTTGAACGCTGTGTTGTTTAGGTTGATTTTCAATCTATTTCCCGAATGATTATATTTTTTTGATAGTATTTGAAAAGAGCTTTCTGCATCCGTATAGATATTACAACTATCCACAAGCAAAAGTTATTTTTTAAATTACAGCGCAGAAATACATACATACCACCAACTTGCCCCGGGGCCGGTGTATTTTTAAATACTTATATTAAAAAACCCTATCACCCAAGAAAGATTATTTTTATACAGCTAACTAAATGTAAATAAATCAGCTAGGGAAAGAAACATAAACCACGTACATCCAAACTACACCCAGATGCCCGGTGGTGCGGCCCACGTGAACTGGATTTCCTCAAAAAACATGTGTTTTGATGACCATGTATGTTTAAGAAAAAGGTCCATCCACAAGAGACTGCCATCCCTGTTCGCGAAGGCAGCAAATCGGATCCGTTAGAGACGAGTGCGACTCACCACCTTGAGGAAGCAAGGCGACCTTCTGAACCAGCATGTCATTCCCCCGTTCGGAAGCCGAAACAATCATGAAGTTCAAAGATCAAAGAACGAGCATTCGCTCAGATCTCGAACTCTCATCCACCAATCGAGAGTACGTAATTGCTTATTTTTGGGAACATAGCCACTTTATTTGACAGTCTGGTCCGCGTGGAGTAACTAGGCACATTTTTAATATTTGAATTGATATGAACCAACAACCATAGGATACTGCATCGTCAGGGCAGCGATGCCAGATTTACAGACATGTATGTACTTTTGACTTTTGATGTCTCCTACAAACGTAGCCAGAGATCTACAGACTTTTAAAAGGGTAATAGCGTTTAGTTAAATTGCACTAGAACAACTGTTTTCGAATACGAGTGATTCCTTCACAATAGAATTCTACCTGCAATCTATTTTTAAAGTAAAATTTTAGTGTAACTAGGATTTACACAACCATCTACAGATTTTTACAGACATTTTAGTTATTCTTCTACAGACATTTCAAAAAAACATGCGGCATCACTGCGTCAAGGTTCCCCTTAGCTTCTCTCTGCTACACGAAACACGCTCCGTTGGGCTGCTGGATTATTTAGGACCACCAGAATCATGGAGTTTGCTATACAAATCTCTAAGTATAAAGATTTCTAGACCAAAGTTCACCGCCAAACCCACAGAAATATGTAAGTGTGGTTAAAGTGCTTATACTTGTCTGGCATAATGGTCATTTGCAAGATTGTTTGGCATAATAGGCATATGATATAATTTTTAATATGCATTGTATTTTGGTATTTGCTTTTCTTCAATTATAGAGGTAAAGGTAGTGTAATGCGCAAACATGTGATCCACTCGTTTGCCCGGATTACTCAAACATAGGGGTTATAAATTAGTTCAAATCGGACGCAGTGGCAGCTACGTCGGATAACACGCGATTTGAAGCGTGAAATAGTCAACTGTAAGTGTCATATATTTACTTGCAATTCGTGGCAATTTCTTTTAAATTTGAAAGAATTTTGTAAAATTTACAGGTGTCAGGTGGTATGCTTGAAAGGTTTTCCAGGCATCCTTAGGATTTTCCTGGAGGTTCGCGGAATTTCCAGAGTTCCTGAAGAATTTACTTACGAAGATCGTACGATTTTCTTGAAGTACAAAAAACATTTTTAAAATTCACTGAATCACTAAAAACTTACAATATGCGTGAAATTCTCGAAAATTTGAAAATTTTCCTACATTCAATTCTACCTAAATATCATTGAGATAGTCTGTATTTAAAAAAAACTATGCTTTTCTTGTGTTTTGCACATATTTTCTGAAGTTCTAAGCATCTTTCTGTAACTTAGCAATCTTCCAACATTTTTAGAACTTTTCTGAAACTCCAACGATATTCGCACTTTTAAGATTCTCTTCATACTTGATAGATTTCTAAGATCCTTTGTTGAAGTTTGCAGAATTACTTTGAGTTTCACAGAATTTCTCAAAAGTACGCAAAGGTTCGCTTGAAACCCAGTTTGTATAAAATTTGTCCTATTTAGTAGACGTTTACACAGTTGCATATTGAAAATTTATGGGAAAATTTTAAATATTCCAGATAAATAATACGTATGCTATTTTGATCAATTCTCAACGACGGCAAAAAGATTAAATATATATAGGTACTTGCATGATCCATGCTAACAAAATGTACTGCTTTTGTGTAGCCTAAATCACACAGTAAATTTTAAAGTACATGATTGTGTTGTGTTGAAAGGCAGGTTAGTTGGGCTATAGACATTCCACGTTTGAAACAACAAATCATGAAGCAAACTCACATATGTTTTTGAGCGCTACCGTTTTTAATTTATATTTGCTCTACAGAAAATATATCTCATGAGAAAACAAGAATGGTCAAGGTCGATATAATTCCAAATCTCTTCTTTTTCGAAATGTTTCGCACAGATCCGACCCATCGTTGAGCGAAACGTTTTTTTTCTCTCGCAGAGCTGAAACTTGTCAAGGTCTAGGTAGCACACTGCCTCAAGTAGGAAGTAGGTATGATAGACATTTAAGAAATTCTACTGTAAAAAACTATCAGCAACGAAAGGTCCTTGCGAATTTCACACAGTTTTTCCACGACTTACTCATCAAGAAGAGTGTGTAGCGACATAGCAAAAGGAAAGTATCTATCTATTGGTTCGGAAATTGCTAGTAGGAAAGTTAATGTTTTTCTCATAGCTCTTACCTTTGCAGGCCGATATTAAAAAGTATCCGCAGTCGGTCAAATCACTAAAATCCAAATGTACCACTGGTCTTGTATGGCCGGAGCAGGTTAGTGGAATTTGTTTCAGGTTTGCCATGTTGTGTCTACTGAACCTTTACCGGACTCGGTCAAACGTAAGCTACTTCGTTTTCTTTTGCACAATTATCGACCAGAAAAGCACTAAGTTTCACTAGTTTTATTTTTTTTATGATGCACTTTCAGCTAGCCAGAGAAGTTGAAAAAATGTTCACATACGGTTGAATTTTCCACTTAAATTTAATCACTAATTTTTGATAGGCTGTAAGAGATAAAATAATAGATCTACTAATTTTCCTTACTTCTTCGAAGAGGACATTAAAAACAATGTGAACAGATTGAAAAAACTAAAAGCTAACTGACACTACAGTCATGACTTTTGTTGTTGACAATAACCCGAGAAGACAGCGAATGAACTTGAATCCTTGCAAATTTAATGAGACCATGACAGGGCAACGAGTGAACGCGATGGGATATGACTACACCTTATTGTCATTTGTGACAAACGTTGAACGGAGCTGTCAACGGAGCTCACACGCAAAAATAAAACAACCCACAGAATAAGTTCTTTTAACTTAAATTTAGGTACTTTTGAGTTGTGCATCACTTTCGCACTTAATAGTGGTGTCAAAAACAAAACGAGAAAATCGACTCAGTCGAGGTCTTCCGTGTTGTAACCCTAATAAAAAATATTATACACTAACTTTAACCCATATAGTCCAACGATTCCACATATTGTTTAAATGATACCCTGAACAGGTCGTTAGGCTCTTGAATGATAAGATGTTTATTAGGGGAGGTACTTTTGAGTTGTTTGGAGTATACTCAAAGTTAGGTAAATTCAAATAAAATTTAAGTAAATTGAACTCAAGGTTGAGTTATTATTTTTACCGTAGTGAAATGGAAACCATCTTCAACACGGTTTAATTACACGCTCATTCATAACATCCAATTTTATTAAAAGTGCACGTAGTCAAAAATTGAGTTTTTCTCCTTTGCTCAGTTTTGAGTTTGGGATAAAAATGTCAAACTTGAGTACATTTTACTCAAAAGGCAAAAACGAAAAATAATCATTCCGCATTTTAATAAAACTACAAATATATTCATTGTTATTTCAAATGTCATTTACCTGATCCTCCAGGCCGTTGTCCATGCGTTTGCGATGGCAGGAAATATAATCCGAGGGTCTTTCACTACATCTACTTCATGCCGATCGGCATCTTGAAGAAATTGCAGAAACTGCAAAAACAAAACTGGAAGTTATATTTGAAAACAAGAGAATTCAATGAAACCTACCTTCTAGTTTTATGAACGATCAGCTCTTGTTTAAGTCGACGCCTGACTCTGCACTTTTTTGAGAACAAGTAGTTTTTTCACTCAGAACTTTGAAAATTTAATGATTACTCAAGAGATGAGTTAGTTCTTTTTTTGTGTTGTCCTTAGACGGCTAAGACCGATCACGGTCCATCTCGCCATGAGTTAGTTCTACTCAAATTAAAACTCATTTTTTTGACATATTGCTATGACTTTTGAAATTGAGTGCTCCGAACTCAAATTTTGAGTAGTTCTGAATGAGCGTGTAATTTTACCTTCCTGCACGCAGAGTGGCCAGACCTACTGATTTATCGGTAGTCCTACCGATTTTGGTCTTCCCTACCGATTCATAGACGACCAAGGCAAAACCAGGGCCTTGCCTCTAATGATTATTTTTTGGTCCACTTTGGATTTGCCAATAAGTAAGTCACGGTCCCTCGAAATGTCCTAAGAGAAGAGACGACAACAGCCTTCTTGCTCTTCTTAATTTTATCTACCAGACCCTGTCGTAATTCCAAAGACAATAAGCATCCATCGTTGCCAGATTCCATTTGCATGTTTTTCACAATTGCTGAAAATAATTGTACCTCAAATATCGACCCTCTGTCAAGAATTCATAATACTAGCTGCATTTAAAAATTGAATTTTACTCGCGTCTCTCTTAACAATACACGTAGTTATATCGTCATTCAGGGAATTTATTCAATTTGCATGAAATGTTCATTTGTATGAAAAGTAGCCAAAATAAATTCAGCTGCACTGTTTTCCATCCCGTTTGAAAATATTATGAACGCTCTTGACTGGCAAAACGACCAATCAGAAGCTGGTTCAATATTTAGGTTAGGACCAAACTTGTTCAGTAATTTCTTTTGACGACTTGCTCAGTAAAGTGATATTTTTAAAGAGCTGTCAGCAAATTGTTTAAAAATTTGCGGAATAGTTTTCATTTTTTTGCGATTTTCAGTAATTTTTCGAATAATTTACTGAAACCCGCAATATTTTTCACTGAATTTATCAGCTCTTCTGTTTTTTCCGTACATAAACATTATCCAGTAAAATACTGACTGGTTGTTCGGAAAAATTGTACCAACGTTACTGAACCTCGTCAAAAACTTACAAAATGGGTACAGCAAATTATCTGTCAAGTCGCCGTTTTTAGAGGAAACTGCTGACTGATCAGTGTTTTTTGACGTTTGGATAGAACGAATTGCGGAGATTTCGTTGGTCCGGTACCAAATTGTTTTACTGACTTGATTACCGAACGGTTTGCTGTTCCAAACCCCAGCAAAATTTTACTGTACCCAGTAATTTAAATTAAGTGTGTACGCGATTGTCTTCTCTTCTCTTAGGAAATGTCAAACCCATCCATGACATTTTACTGACATCAAAACACGGGCACTCATTTTTCTATTGATGTAAGGTATCTAAGGAAAAAAAAACTACTCAAAGGTATCTAAGCAAAACAAAACAACTAGTATTTTTTGGATTTACTCAAAGTCTTCCTAAAGACAGCTTTGGGACCATAGTGCATTGGCTGTTGTGAAATATGACGACCTGGCACAGTTTTTATTTCCCGATTAACAGCCAAAGTTCGCCAAGGCTAGGATGACATGTGAGTGTTACACAGCAGTAAACTGCAAAATTTAACTATCAGAATGATGCGTGTTTCGAAACCGTTAAAATTTATCTGTTGTATCTATCATTTTGTTTCGGATACCAATGTTTGTACTGTTTTCAGAACATTATGATGCAGTATTTGCCTGTTGGAAAACCAAGGAGTGCAGACTGTTATGTACTATAAGCTAAAAAGCATGGCAAGATTGTCTTTTTACCAACTGCACAAATAGATTACACAAACTAGAGGACACATCAGACTCTTTGAGACAAACATGCGCAAAATTTTGCTCTCCTGAGAACCGATTTCTACAGTGACCAACTCATCCGACTAGGCAAAGTCACGGATTATCTCACGGTAGGGACTTAGCAATACGCTGCCTTCCAGTCTGTTGTAAGCAAGCAATAGACAGTAGATCCGAAAATAAATGTGTTAAAACCTCCTAGACATTTTCATAAAATCTGGGATTCAATAACGCACTCATATTTTCGGACAATACATCACATATGAACTGCGAACCCTTCAGGTCAAAGTATTAAGAGGATGGGATATTATGATATGCGCGATCCACCAGTTGGTCATGTGACAACGGTTTCCATCCCAAATATTAAACTGTGTAAGTAGCGGTTTGTCTACTACTCGGGTTCTTATATAAATTTGCCCGACGGTCCCTTCTTTTCAGGAGGCCTAGGTGCTTCGACCAAGACTTTCGGATTTTCGTAACACAAAAAAGGTAAACAAACAAAATAATTTAATAAATTTACCGACCTTTATTCTCCTTTTCCTGCTTGAACTCCAACGGCCGTGTTCTCTGTCGTGATTTTTGCATGGTGTTTTAACGCAACTATTAGGTTCCATCGTGTGTATTCGGATCAAGCACTCGGAATTTTGGTCTCAGTTGAGAATCGTTTGTCTGCTGCTGCTGATATTGTCGCTGCTCAATCCCATGAAACTTCCGCCCGTCATAGCGCCCAAAAAACTCGTACTTAATCCACCTTCAATCACCCTTTGGCCAATAATAAATACTGCCAAACCAGCCCTTACTCGTTTCACTGCTGTGCTTTTTCTCCTGGATTCCAGAACTCAGAACCACTGTTCCTGTTAATTTTGGTAGCTTCTCAAAAACCACTATGCTGCTCTGCCCATAAAAGATGTTAGAAAATCCAACATCAACAACATCAATTAAATACAACGACATCCAGAAATAACCTCAAAAGGGCTGTTCGGAGAGACACATGCAAGATTGGATGTTACACCAAATATAAAAGTTAAGGACCAAGTACCCTGTACCGCTCGTTCCGGAAACCCATAGCCTGCCATCGGACAATTCGGCACTGTTGCGCCCGTGACCGTCATACTTATCGAAAAATACAATGTTGCGATTCACTGGAAACTGCTACAGCCCGAGCGTCAAGTCTATCACGATACAAATCTTCCCACAGCACTCCAATGTAGAAGTTCACCAGACATTAGCGGGAATGTTCAACATATATGCACGAGCTCAACGGCTAACACGATAGTTTGATTGAAAGTGTTATATTTTGAGAACATTGCTATTATGCAATCTTCCACCGAGGAAAGATTTTTTATCTTTTGCATTCGGCACAGTTCATCACCACTTCCATATTATCTCCTTTATATTGTCATATAAAGCAACACATCAATTTCAAGATGAAACCTCTTCAAAATCCATTGTTGGTATAATTATTTCGTGCAGAGGAAGAATTTGCTTTTCAGCTCCCGAGTAGGTATCCGTTTAACGATACCAGCGTTTGCGAGCGTATTTTCGTCTCCGAATTCCATCAGTTCGCAATCTGTTTCAAACGTCCAAATGAATGTGATTTATATTCTCAATAAATCCGATTCCAACGAATCACATACGTTAAAAAACATAAAATCATCGGAAGCCGCGCAAAATAGGCAACGAAGTAAATTTCTTAGGTAACTTTGTCAAATCAAATTGGATGAAGTTTTATATGTTTGATGTTGATTATACAAGAATTTCATTCAGTCCTTCGGGTCAGTGTCAGCATCGAAGAACACATTTGAGAATTTTTTTTCCTGGAAATGAATATGGACATTGTGCAGATGAGGGAGTTATCGGAGACTTAATACATTACGGGACTGTTTTCTTCTGGTAGCATTCGCTAGTGGTGTGATCAAACCTACTCACACCTTAATGTATTATTCTGACTGTTAGTTTTGTCCACCTTTCCAGGTTCAACACTTCCTTGGGGCTTGTCAAATATTCTACTTCTGCTAAATATATATTAGGCATCCACATGATGATTCTGAGCATATATTTTGCCTCTTTTATAATAGATGATCACATAAGCCGTTCGAGTTCGCCGCAGAAGCTGTGAATGTGGTACAATGTAAGTACAAACAACCGGAATAGTAGAGAATACCTTACCTAACTCGGTTATTTAAAAATTGATAAAGGTGTTCCACATGTCAAAAAAACTCCGTCTATGGAACCATCTCAAGCGTGGCAAGAAATTGGGCTCCCGTGCGGTTCACTGTGGTAGCATAATGGGGTGGAAGTGAACGAGAACTTTGCGGTGTTAATTTATCGAAAAATTTTAACCACTACCAGTGAACCAATCCGATGCAATCCTCTCGGGCAAACCACTTGAGAAACCGCTTATAGGTAACGTTTAGAATCAGGTGCTCTGAATAAAAATGCCTGCATCTGAAACCAGTAACAATTTATGACTCACAAACATTGCGATCAAAGATAGAATTTAATAAATATACTTACACGTCTAACCACTTTAGAAAATGATGCACGGATACCAAACTTTGTTTATATTTATTTATCCGTATCCAGGCCTGCGTTGATGATATTCGTTTTCTCAGAACACTCAAAAGAAACATCAAACTGTGGCGCCACTAAGCGGTCATGCAGTCAAATTTGAAGGGACCGAAGTAACTCATTCTAAAAGTGTAAAATGAGCCACATATTTTCTATAACTTGTTCGTATGATTCACGTCTTTTGTCTTTGGCAAAACTACCGATATTTTGTTATCCCTACCGAAAACTACCGATTTTTATTGATTTTGGACACATTCTACTTAAAATTTCTTTTTTTGGGTTGGATTTGGTCTGAGATCTGTGTTTCAGTATTTTACAATAGACCTTTCTCGTCCGACCTTTTTTTCTTATTTTTATTCAAAAGACTACACATTTTTAAGAATATTTTCGCTGAAATGAGACTTTTTAGAGCTATCGTGATTTTTTAATGATTTTTTTAAATTTGAAAAATGCAAGAATGTTGAGTATTTTTTTTACCTTTGCAAGAATGGTGGTACTCAAAATATGTGTTTGGGCAGCACTGTTTTGTATATTTTTGCTTGGCTTCCTGGCAACGCGGCAAATGAAGTGGTGAGTAGCGGTACAAAGTTCATTGGTTATGTAAACAAACTAAAGTGAACCTCTCGGTGGAGAACGTTGCATGGTAATGTTTAACCTCACTTTTTTGACAATTCAAAGAGATTGTTTACATGATCTTGGAATTTTTGTTGATTCGATCATAGTATGAGAAACTTGGTTTGGTTCGCTGCCAAATGTTAACACTTTCCCAACAAGGTCGCTCAGCTGTATTTTTTAATTGACGTCGGCATCATACATTGTTCCGTTAAATTTAACATTTTTACTTTTCTTGTACATGATTCATTGAAGAAGCAAGGAATTTCTAGCCAAACATTTGAAAAAGGCCTACTGCCAAATGCAAACAAAGCGAATTTTGATGTTTTCTATTAAAATCCTGGTACAGAACCTGTGGATAGATGTTTTCTTTTTCTTTTTTCTGTTTATTTTATCTCTTGTCTTGCATAGCCACTCTTTCTTCCTCACATATTTTAAATGGACTGGCTATATTTGACAGTTACCCCTGACTGCATTTGACGGTTCCCTTTGGCTGCATTTGACAGCTCCCTCTGGCTACAATTGACATTAAGTTTTTTCGTATCCATACGTTCCGTCCCAGTTAAAAACTATCTATCTGGCCATGGACATAAACATAACGCAACAATGGATTATGAAGAATTTTGATAATGATTTTATAACAAATTATAAAAGGGCCCGGCTGATATAAAAGTCCTAACTAGCAATACGCATATTATAAAATGATTATAAAGGATTATTGTAACTGATTCCAAAAGGATTATAAAGGCAGAGAAAAACGTACTCAATGAATTAAGGGGTGTGTCTGATGTAAACAATATGCGCAATCAAACTAAATAAAACGGTATTCAATTTTTAAATAGAATTATAATGAATTCAACCAAAACTTCTTTTGCCTGTTTCTCATTTTCAAATGTTTGGGTAGAATTTAGATTATTTTTTTATCGTTGTTGCGATCAATTTCGTTTGGTTTGTTTTGTTCACAATGTTAGTCGCAGAGCATTTTGGTGATCTATGGCAATTGATGACCTTTACACCCCATACTAGGTCCGCTCCTGTTGCAGCTGTTTCGCCCTGTCCGGCACCGAGTCAACCGATGGTCCAACCTTCGCCGCACTCGTCTGTCGCTATGTCAATGGCAGGGACTTGGATTAAAGGCCAAAATTTCAGCTACGGTTGGTGGTGTTGCTGCAATCGGTTTGCCTTCGGCCACGTTGGACATTCGGCTAACGGGAATATTCAGCGATTCCGATTCGAATGAAGCAGCGCCAGTAGCAGACTGCTTCGGTTCAGCAATACGCCCCGGTATCGGACGAAACTAACACTCTGACAGGACGAAGGTTTCAATGAGGGGCTCAGGAACAAGTAGCAGAGTCCTTGCACTTCCTGCTTGTCGAGTGAACAATTCCGACGAAACCACTGCCGCTCTCGCCAAGTTTGATCACCGTAATAAGTGCGACGTATAGTGCCAGGATTAGTCGAGAACAGTGCCAGGACTGACTTGCCAAGAGCTACAAGATTAAATAGCAGGGCGTTTTTAAAGTGACCATAGTATAACGTAGAGGCTTTAGCCAGATGATTTATTCAGCAGAATAAGATAGCAAAATTACCCAAAACATAAGACCTGGCTGCCGAAGTGAATCCACACACATCATCACCTACAGAGGCAAGCAATATTGGAACGCAGCGAAATTCCTCACAATGAATTGATCTCGTTAGGTGAAATTCCAGGAAGTACAATATTCATAGCATAATTTAGTCGACCGAAATTGTAGTCCTCAGTCGAGAGAGAGAGACTGATAGCGTAGCAGCAGCTAGGAATTTTCTTTCGAAAGCTAGTGGTCCTTAAATCAAGCTCCTGTTCATAAATGGGAATATAAAGTAGGCAATTTTCCAGACGCCATTTTCTCAGCATGAGCATATTGTATTTGTATATTTGTATATATATATATATATATATATATATATATATATATATATATATATATATATATATATATATATATATATATATATATATATATATATATATATATATATATATATATATATATATATATATATATATATATATATATATATATATATATATATATATATATATATATATATATATATATATATATATATATATATATATATATATATATATATATATATATATATATATATATATATATATATATATATATATATATATATATATATATATATATATATATATATATATATAAGTCAAAGTTTGTATGTATATGATTTATAGACTCCCAAACGGCTTAACCGATTTCCGTAAAAATTTGCATACAGTAGGTATTTGGTATGGGGCGTGTTTGTGTGCCACTGATTGGGAATTATGTGCCCGCCAGATGGCGCTTCGGGACAAATTGTGTTTTCCTCATATTTCGTTGAAAGTCGCAGCAACGCGCGATGGGTATTGGCTAGTTGTATATAATGCCTTATGAAACGTTGACGTCGAAATACTCAATTTTAGGTATTTTTCGTCTGCGTGCAGAGAGAATATAGGGAGAGAGACGAATTGACTAATTCATATGCAGTTGTGTTAAGCGGACCCTACATGAGCAGAAATATTAACAATAAATCATATATTGACCAATATATTGATGGTGTATGGTCATTATAGCGGCCCTTACACGTTCAATATTTTTGACAATACTAGAGAATATTGACAAAAATATTGTACCTGTAATGGAAAAAAAGTTATATTGACGATGTGGATTTCAAAGGGGCCATGCATAAATGACGTAGCATTTTGGGGGGTAGGGAGGGTATACTAAATTTGTGACGAAGTGTGACGAGGGGGAGGGTAGGGTCAAAAGTTGTGCGACGTAGCATTAAATTTAAAACCCATTGTTTAGAGAAAATAATTTAATGATCCTCCATTCCCAAGAGAAATGAGTTTAAATTCAAATAAGTTACTTTTGACGCGGTTTTTCATGAGATAAATTTTACGATTCGCGGAATTACAAGTTCACAAAAATACGAAAAGATTTTGTATGCGGATTTAACTTGCTACATTACTTAGTTAATGTTGCTAACTAGTAGACTTAGTTTGGAAGCTGAATTAAGATTTCACTTCGGATTCAACCAAACAAAATTTAGTAATTTAGATGAACGTATGCTTCTAAGAATCATTGGTAGCTGCAGGATTGTGAACTGAGAGAACTTCTCTTTATGCTCCCCTTGACATATAAAATTCAAAACAAAACTATCAACACAATATTTGTGATGAAATGGGCTTATTTTGCACGCATTTTGCTGTTATAATGAAAATGTTGATAAAAGTCGTCAAACATTTTGAAAGGACATGTATTTAAAATAATTGAAAAACATGTAATTTTTTTTCATCACCCGGGTGCTTTGCATGGGACGAGGGGGAGGGGGTAGGTAAATGCTACGTTATTTACGAGGGGGAGGTTAGAATTTTGTGACCAAATGCTACGAGGGGGGAGGGAGGGGTCAAAAATCTCCGAAAAAAAGCTACGTCATTTGTGTACGGCCCCAAATGGGATTGAAATATTGTAAAGCGGACTCTACACGTGCAGAAATATTGACAATAAATCAATTATTGATCAATATATTGATCGTGTAAAGACGCTTTAAAAATATTGATTCTGTAGAATTCAAATGGGATTGACGGATTGAAGTAGTCTTGTCAATATTTTTATTGACGATATTCTTGTCTCGTGTAGGGACCTCTTAACAATATCGTCAATACTCGTATTGACAAAAACATTGAAAGTGTAAAGCGGACCCTACACGTGCAGAAATATTGTCAATAAATCGATTATTGATCAATATATTGATCGTGTAAGGGTGTCTTGAAAATATTGATCATGTAGAAATCAAATGGGATTGACGTATTGAAGCAGTCTTGACAATATTTTTATTGACAATATTCTTGTCCCGTGTAGGGACCCTACACGGGACAAGAATATTGTCGATAAAAATATTGTCAAGACTGCTTCAATACGTCAATCCCATTTGATTTCTACATGATCAATATTTTCAAGATACCCTTACACGATCAATATATTGATCAATAATCGATTTATTGACAATATTTCTGCACGTGTAGGGTCCGCTTAAGGGCTGCTTATAGCGGTCCTTACGCGTTCAATATTTTTGTCAATACTAGAGAGTATTGACAAAAGTATTGTACGTGTAATGGAAAAAGTGGTATTGACGATGTGGATTTCATTCTGACATATTGTAAAGCGGACCCACACGTGTAGAAATATTGTCAATAAATTGAATATTGATCAATATATTGATCATGTAAGGGTATCTTTAAAATATTGATCATGTGGAAATCAAATGGGATTGACGTATAGCTGACCCTACACGTGCAGAAATATTGTCAATGAATCGATTATTGATCAATATATTGATCGTGTAAGGATGTCTTGAAAATATTGATCATGTAGAAATCAAATGGGATTGATGTATAGCGGACCCTACACGGGACAAGAATATTGTCAATAAAAATATTGTCAAGACTGCTTCAATACGTCAATCCCATTTGATTTCTACATGATCAATATTTTCAAGATACCCTTACACGATCAATATATTGATCAATAATCGATTTATTGACAATATTTCTGCACGTGTAGGGTCCGCTTATTGAAGCAGTCTTGACAATATTTTTATTGACAATATTCTTGCCCCGTGTAGGGCCCGCTTATTGAAGTAGTCTTGACAATATTTTTATTGACAATATTCTCGTCCCGTGTAGGGTCCGCTTAACAATATCGTCAATACTGGTATTGACAAAAATATTGAACGTGTAAGGGCCGCTTATGAAAATATTGATTCTGTAGAAATCAAATGGGATTGAAGTATTGAAGCAGTCTATTTTAATTGACAATATTCTTGTTTCGTGTAGGGTCCGCTTTAATGCGAGATTGAGGTTAAATGGGGTGGAATTTTCGCCAAATGAGGTTAAATCAGATGGCGATTTGAAAACATCGCGTTATATGCATGTTGTCTATACACATTGCAGTTGGTGTCCTAGACGTCAAATAAGTCAATAGTGTGAAACCAAACATATTTTATTAAGCAGACCAATCGTGCAATGTAAATAAACATTACTCATGTCACTGGGTTATATTATTAAAAAAGGGAACAAATATTTCTTTGTATTAAAACAATAAATAAATTTTATTGAATTCAATAAATAAATCAAATATTGGCGGTAATTGAGTCATTAAATGAGAAAAAAATCTTTACATCGATAAAGCTGATTTTCGTGATTACAACAATGTTTTTTTCCAACTCAGGAAACGTGAAAATAAAATTTAAATTTAAAACAAAGAAATATGTTGACAGTCTTGATTTGACACTATCAGAGGCATTTGACATATCGAATTTCACGATAAATGATGCCCTGTCAGAATAAATGAATACATGTTTTCCCGGTTTTACCGCGGGGGGCTATTTTTATTTGATGGCCATGCATAAATGACGTAGCATTTTGGGTGGTAGGGGGTATACTAAATTTGTGACGAAGTGAGACGAGGGGGAGGGTAGGGTCAGAAGTTACGCGACGTACCATTAAAATTTTTTTACGGGAATTAAAACCCATTGATCAGAAAAAACTATTTAATGTTCCTCCATTCCCAAGAGAAATAAATTTAAATTCACACAAGTTACTTTTCATGAAATTTTTAATGTGGTAAGTTTGCGTGTATGCGGATTTAACTTGCTACATTAGTTAGCTAATCTTGCTAACTAGTAGACTTAGTTTGATAGCTGTATTTTGTTTTCTCTACGGATTCATCCAAACAAAATTTATTAATTTTGTTGAATGTATGCTTCTTAGAATCATGGGCAGCTGCAGCATCGTGAACTGAGAGATCTTTTGTTCATGTTCCATGACATATAAAATTCAAAACAAAATTATTAACGCGATATTTGTCATGAAATGGGTTTATTTTGCTCGCAATTAGCTATTAAAATGAAAATGTAGATAAAAGCCATCAAACGTTTTGTAAATACATGTATTTAAAAGAATTGTAAAACATATTTAATTTTTTTTCATCCACCGGTCGCGTTAGAAAGGTGGGGGGGGGGGTCAGAAATGCTACGTTATTTACAAGGGGGAGGTTAGAGTTTTGTGACAAAATGCTACGAGGGGGAGGGACGGGTCGAAAAACGCCGAAAAAAGCTACGTCATTTGTGTACGGCCCCTTGACATAAACACCATCCAACGCACACGGGAAAATAAAACAACCCGCAGAATAAGTCCTTTTAACTTAAATTTAGGTAGTTTCGAGTTTTGCGTCGCTTTCGCACTTATTAGTGTTGTCAAAAACAAAGAGAGAGATTCGACTCAGTCCGGGTCTTCCATGGAATAAGGTACTTTTGAGTTGTTTGAAGTATACTCAAAATTAGGTAGATTCAACTTAAATTTAAGTATATTTAACTCAAGGTTGAGTATAAAAAACCTTTCAATGAGTTGTGATTTTTGCCGTGGTTAAAGGGAAGCTACCTTGAACATGGTTTACCTAATTTTACCTTATTCCACGAGACCCCGAGATTGAATCAAAAGAGTTCAACTTTTGATAGTTTTTTGTATCCGTGCATATAATTTTTTTCATGTTGGGTGTTGTCTTCCCGAGCAAATACTCATGGGTTCAAACACCACATAGCCCCTTGAAAAGACCTTAAACATGGTCCATGCCAAAATTCACAACCATCAAAACACCATAAAATGGTCTCAGTAACCCATAAATTCACCAACATATGGTGTTTTATATGGGATCTACCGGACCATGGTGATGGTGTTTTCATGGGTTGAACCCATTTCAAACACCCATGACAAACCCCATGAGCATGGGGGTATTATGGGCTTTTCGTTTGCTTGGGTTGATAGGCCAGACGTAAGCAACCGCAGTTTTCCTATGTATGGTTGTCTATGTTTACATAAAATTTATTTTAAACAACAAAAAATCGTTTTTGCGTATTACTTTTTTTTAAATAATGTTGTATTATGTATATTGGTCCTGAAATTTATCGAATGGAATGGAAAACTATATATAGCTTAATGACCCAATTAATGTACTTCATGGTACTTAAAGTAACTAATTAAGTGCAATTTTTGGCACTCGTATTGAAGATTTAGTGTTTTCCCCGCGGCAGTGCATGTCATTTACTCTGAATTTAGCATGTTCCCAGATATTTTGTCAAATATCGCTGTATCTTTACAAAATATAAGATAATTGTCAACTGTTTAACAAAACCGGAACATATATTTCTATGATTATTGCGCGCTTCAACAATTTCAAGTTTAGACTTTTCGGCCACATTTCCTGAAGCTATGATAGAATTCAATATTTTCATTCTATGTCATTCATTTGTATTCGGGTTTCAGCATTGGCTATGATGAAAGAGGAAACTAGCATAGAATAGATGTCATGGATCGCTAGAGGAATTGACCATTGTATGGAACGCCCTAACCTTACAAATTTGACAAGTGCTGGTCCTTTTGTTTACAGTTTGGACTTTGAATTCCATTGAAATAAGCTTAGTGCTAATAATTAATTACCAAGAAATTTAACCGCAAAACTACTTACCAATTCAAAGAACACTAGAAGTAATTGATAAACAAATAATTAGTTCACTTATTACATCTTTCATATACATATTCGCACAGTAGGGAATAGCACAATTTAATTGTAAGGCGCTCTAGAGAACATTTATACTTCTAAAAACATGATTCCCAATATATTTTAAATGCTTCATTTTGAGAATACGAATAATCTCTAAGTTCAAAATGTAATCAACAGGACCACCACCTGTCACATTTAATGCATGACGTCACTGTGCAGTGACCATTCTGTCAAAAAATGCGGACGAACGTGGTCAGGCGATTTAAAAAGTTTGACGTTTGACTCAACTCGCCTGTGCTAATTGCCCCTAGGAACAAATGCAATTTGCGAATGCGATTTAAAGGCAATTTCAATACTTAGACAAATTTTCTGGCGGCTGAAATGGACTTGGTTGTTTTTTGCGTTTTTCAAACATGGCGGTTCATGTTTGGCTTAAGTTTAAAATTGTTTTTTTTTTAAACAATTGGCGTGTTCCCGCTTGTATTTTGTTTGTTTAGTGCACTTAATTTAGCCAACGAATGCGGAAAATTGTGGAATCGTGTGTAAGTATAGTGGAACAAGATCTCTGAGTCTAAATGAAAGTCAGATTGTGGTATGTTTTGGTGTGCAATACGAATTCCACCATCGTGGTGATTACCTAGTGTACCGATAAATTTATGTGAGTAGATAGTGAATCCGAAAATAATTATTATTTTTAATTTTCATATCCGGCAATTAAGGGCGATTAAATGGCGCGTTCCCTGGGCGATTTAGGGGCGATTTAAGGGCGGGTAGAGCGGCAAAAAAATGACGGCGGCAAATCACCCAAATGTTACATATAAAATAGCCCCCTAATTGCCAGCAAATTGCTGGCAAATTGTAGGGCAATTAGCGCATCCGAGTTGGCAAATAGCCCCCCGCTAGCCAGCAACTTGCCCTTTTTGACTGGGCAATAGAGCGTACAGTATAGAGTACACTAAAAAAAATTAAACGTTATGCCTATTGCCTATTGATGTTACACATAGATTTTTGCAATTAGCGGAGGCAGATAGACACTATTTGCTGGCAAATAAACCTAATGTGTGTATTTATAAGACTTAATAATCTTACATTTCATAAATATAAGGCACATAAAATCCGATTCTATAACAATACGCACATATAACTTATGTGTGCGCATACATAGTTTATAAAGTTGACACATAGAAGGTATGTGTGCGCGTAATAACACCCAGTGAGCAAATTTTCTGGCAGAGACCGCTCTGCTAGATTTATGTAAGTCTTGGTTTGGCAGCCCTGTCAGATTTCTGCACGTATCCTGTCGGGTTAGTTGAGCTAAGGCGAACTCGGTTTCGCTCCCGTTTTCTGGCAAATTTTGACAAGAACCGAGCTAAACCCTGGCATAATTCGGACATAAACTGTGCAAAGATCCTGGCAATTCCTACCTGGTAGAATTTAGCACGAATCGAGCAAAACATCTGACAAAGATGTGGCAGGAAGCGTGCAGAGATCTTGGTCGTACTTTTCTGTCTGGATTCTGGATAAAAGTGAGTAGCATCGGTTGGTTTAACCGCTTCTGTCAGAAACGGTTGCTGCATTTGAGCGAATTCGTTGCCAGAATTCTCGCACAAATCGCGCAAAATGCTCGCAGAAACTCTGCCAGCATCAATTTCGCTTTGCTCAACTTTTGCTAACTTTCTGCTTGCCACGCTGACCTGGCATTAGCATTTCTTCTTCATATGGATTTTAAGTGGTTTGAAGCAAATAGAATTAACGTTTGGATTTTTTCAGTGTAGGGCGCTCGGAGAAGATTTCTTGGAGGGATATCCTCAAGAAATCTGTCTCGTTGTTTGATCGTCCATTCGGTGGTTTGTGGTTGAGGACAGGGTGGCCAGATAGAATTCCTCAATATCGGTAAACTCACTAAAAGTTTATCGGTAGGCCGTGTTTTTGTCCCAAAACATAGTACGGTACCACGGCACGGACACCGAATTGCAGAATACTGAAAACACAGATTTTAGACCAAATCCAACTCAAAAATGAATGATGATATAGGCTGTGCCCAAAATCAATAAAAATCGGTAATTTTCGGTAGGAATAAGAAAATAGTAGTTTCCTCCTGGTCATCTGTGAATCAGTAGGGAAGCTTAAAATCGGTAGGACTACCGTTAAATCGGTAGGTCTGGCCAACTTGGTTGAGGGATTATACGTTGAGAGGTTTCGCATTGTAATCCATCCCATTTCGTATTGCGTAACTCAACAAGCTACCGTCAATTTTATCTCGACCAGACTTTTACTGTAGGAACTCAAAACAACACATGACAGTTTTGACGAAAAATTCTGTAGCTCGTACTGTGCATGCAATGCAAATGTTCGTTTGACAGTACGAGTTACCAATGTTTGCGTCAACTCTCTATAGAGATAATTATAATAATCTCTTGTCAAATCTAATAATAGAGTGTCATGTCAGTGACAACCCGTCCGGATCTGTTAATCGTGTCGTGTAGAGTGCTCTATTATTAAGCACAAGACATTTTGAATATACACGCAAAAATAAAACAACCCAAAGAATAAGTTCTTTTAACATACTTTTGTGCGTCCGCTTTCGCACTTCTTAGCGTTGTCAAAAACAAAACGAGATATTCGACACAGCCGAGGTCTTCCGTGCAGTAAGGTACTTTTGAGTTGTGTAGGGTATACTCAAAATTAGGTAAATTCAACTTAAATTTAAGTAAATTGAACTCAAGGTTGAGTATAAAAAACTTATCAATGAGTTGCGATTTTTGCCGTAGTTAAATGGAAACTACCTTCAACATGGTTTACCCCCAGTCAAAAAGGGCAAGTTGCTGGCTAACGGGGAGCAATTTGCCAACTCGGATGCGCTAATTGCCCTTCAATTTGCAATTGGCAATTAGGGGGCTATTTTAAATGCAACATTTGGGCGATTTTCCGCCGTCATTTTTTTGCCGCTCTATCCGCCCTTAAGTCGCCCCCAAATCGTCCAAGGAACGCGCCATTTAATCGCCCTTAATTGCCTAATATGAAAATTACATATAATACTTATTTTCGGGTCCATTATCTACTCACATAAACTTATCAGTACACTAGGTAATTACCACCAAACTATAGGAAGAATCAATGGTGAAATTGTGGTATTGCACACTAAAACTTACCACAAGCTGAGAAGCGTGAATTTCATAGTGCAAAATAGAGAATCAATATTTTTGAAATAACTCTTCGTCCAATCAAACCATTGTAATTTTATTATAATTGTACAAACAGTATAATGTATAATCAGTACAAACTAGCTATATACGCGATAGTTTATTTATTGCTTCATTGAAGATCTGTTCTTGCTCACGGGAGAAAAACCATTTCTTTAGCATATGTAAATATCAATTCGATTGTATATTTGCAATCCAAATTTCATTTATTTTAATTTATGCGTATCAACGAAAAGTTTTTCCCTCGCACATTGGTTATGTTTTTTTTAATTTTATACAAAGAATTACTGCACTCTTCCGGGTGACCTATCAACCACAGAAATATAACTTATTTCAACAAACGACAACGATGAAGTAATAAACAGTATGTGTGTATCAAGTATAATCACACAACATGGTCTCCTAAAATTGATTGATTGAGTCCGTCACACGCCATTTGTCAACCGAAACTCATTATTGCCAACTTTTATACTTGTCTAAACGTGTCGCGGAGCGTACGGCAGGTTCGCTAGTGCAATGTTGGTCCAAGCGCTCCGTGGCGACAAGCGACTGTTTCGCTCGCGCGCTGTTTTTCGCATACCGGGTAACACAAAAAATCAAATATTTTAAAAACCTCATGCTTGCTCAAAAAAAATTTTCTTGGGATTGAAAGCTGATAATATATGCAACATTTTTCAACTTAAATGGTATGAATATCGCGCGAAGAAACCATTTAAAACAGCATTTTTTTGAAAAATTGTTTAAAAAAAAGTAGAAATAGTTAACATTTGTTAAAACTTTTTTCGACATTTTCTAGACTAAACATTTGTTAAACTACCAGTGAAGTTTGATGAAATTCGAAATTAAGCTTTAGCTGTAAAAAATATTATAATATAATAATATTATTATAATAATATTATATTATAAATTTTCAACTAACTAAAACTATTAGAAATATTTCGAATAATGACAAAATATTTCACGAAGATATTTCGGGGTACCTAAACAATAAAATTAAAACATGTTTTGCAAAACTCACCACTTTGTGAAAAATGGGGGGGGGGGGGGCACTTCAGAAATTTTTACTCACAGGCGAGTTGAGTCAAACGTCAAACTGTTTAAATCGCCTGTCCGTGTTCGTCCGCATTTTTTGACCGGTATACTAGGGATGGTCGGGTTTAAATTTTTTCGAACCCGAACCCGCCCGGTCAGCGTGGCAAGCAGAAATTTAGCAAAAGTTGAGCAAAGCGAAATTGATGCGGGCAGAGTTTCTGGGAGCATTTTTCGCGATTTGTGCGAGAATTCTGGCAACGAATTCGCTCAAATGCAACAACCGTTTCTGACAGAAGCGGTTAAACCAACCGATGCTGCTCACTTTTATCCAGAATCCAGTCAGAAATGTACGGCCAAGATCTCTGCACGCTTCCTGCCACATCTTTGTCAGATGTTTTGCTCAATTCGTGGTAAATTCTACCAGGTAGGAATTGTCAGGATCTTTGCACAATTTATGTCCGAGTTATGCAAGGGTTTTGCTCGGTTCCTATCAAAATTTGCCAGAAAACGCGAGCGAAACCGAGTTCGCCCTAGCTCAACTAACCCGACAGGATACGCGCAGAAATCTGACAGGGCTGCCAAACCAAGACTTACAAAAATCTAGCAGAGCGGTCTCCAGAAAATTTGCTCACTGGGCGAGAGCTTGAAAATTGAAAAGGACCCTACCCGAGCCCGAAATCATAAAATTTTAAAAACCCGAACCCGAGAGCTTGAAAGCTCCTTAGGGTGAAATATAGCATAGTGCTTTCGCATAGGCCTGCTAAGGCAAGACAAGTTTCGGCTTCACTGTGTCTCATCGGCATAATCAGAACTTCTGCTCGAACGGGACATTACGTTTGATCAGTCGTTCGATTGAAACACAAAGTGTGTTTTAGTTTTAAGGGATTTGCGTCAAGCCGGCGCTAATCTATTCCGACAATGAGTTAGTGTCGGTTTCTGATGAGGCGAAGCCGAAACGCAACTGAGTATGGAACAAAAAACATGCTTCCGCTCAATCTATCTGAATTGTAGTTTGATTCGTCTTACTACCTGTTTGCCAGTGAGGGGAGGCACAGAAAAGAGGCTGAAATTTTGCTGCTCTTGCGGCACAGATCTTGCTTTTTTCGTTTTCTAGTTTCTTTTTGTGCGGTCGTTCTGCACATCGCAGTGTTTTTGTGCTGCTTTATTTTTCATCGGTGTATTTCGCTCTTTGTGCACATTGTGTGAGCAAATAACAAGCATGGCACTAAGGTCGTCGAAATGTGAGTCCAAAATAAGTTTGGGAGTGCATCACATTTTTACAGCAACTGGCAATTCGGAATAAAGTACTGATATTCTGGGTATCAGGCCACCAAGGAATTGGTGGTAACGAAGTGGCGACGGTTCATCAAACATGTTTGTTGAACCAGAACCATTTCCAGGTTCATTTACCTGTGATATCAAACTAGAACTTTCGGCTTGGACAAGAGACCAACAATTAAACGACTGGTGTAACGTAGTAGGCGCTCGACAAGCTAAGAAATTCATACATCCAGACACAATGAGAGCCAACAAACTAATGGAACTAAAACGAAAAGACTTACGTAAAATCACAAGTTTATTTATGGGACATTGTCCTGCTAAGAATCATCTAAAAAATGGCAAAAGTCAAGATGTCATTTGTAGATTATGTAACTACAAACCCGAGAGTTTGTAACATATTTTTTTGTATTTCGTTTATTTGACACGGCTCATTGTGGTAACTTAACGGAGCCGTGGGTTTATTAAATTATTACAATATGTAAAAATAAAAATGAATAAAAATAAATAATATGAAGCATCTTCTTTCGTGGCAAGATACCATTTGCCCGCTCGCCTAGTGCATCTTGTGGGTCGATTAATTTTCTTTTGTTTCCGTCGATGTCATCATCGTCACTATCGGATGTTCCTCCTTTCTTATTGCCCTTACGGGTTACGAGAGTAAAACCGTTGTCATGGTATTGGCTTCCTCGCCGATGTGCTAACAGTTGATTCTGAGGAATTAGATGCTGCTTTTATAGTTGTTATTATGGCCTGAACAGCTGCCACAAAACTGGTAACCGTTTGGGGTTCTGGTGATGGTATTGAAGTCTGTGTTTCAGATTGGTTTTCCGAAGATGTGTGGGGAATTGGGTGTGATGCATTTTCCTCGGCATCTTCCGCACAAGGTGTTCTATGATGTGCCGCCTGGTTGCAGTAATTGCACGTAGGTGTCTGCCCTTCGTGGGTGCATAGCGTGGTCTGTTTAATGTTGGTTCTGTTGTATTTGAATTGTATAGTCAAGTGGGAGAAAATAGGTCTTTCCACTCGCATCCTAACCACAAGAACACCGTTAGGAGTACCCGGGAAGAAGTTTCTCCAAGTATCAGGCGTAACGGATTCCACTTCTCCGAATTGCGACATGTATTTTGTAATAGGGATCTGGAAAAATTGTGCCAGTTTTTCATATGTTTTGATAGCGGGTGTCCGAGTGCATTCATATCATTCTTAAACCTTAATTATTCTTTTCTGATTTTTAAATTTAAAAAAACCAATTTAAATTTAACCAACAAACTGACAGTTGTCCCACTAAATGACGTATCTGCAAATATATCGTTCGCCTCATTGTTAACCGGGACAGCCCCCCACACAGCATGATCTGGTACTTTATCAATCCGCTAGCATCCTGCCATCCCAAGTTTCATCTGCAAACTATGGTAGATCTGATAAGGCAACCTATAGAGTCATGCAAGTCGCATGGGTTTGGATGTATTATTGTCATAGAAGGAAACAAACTAAAAAATGTTTTTTTCAATAGTTTCGGGCCTAAAAATTGATAAAGCACTGAGATATTAACTCACGGTACTAATCTGCATCAGAATATGCCTCAACCCGCACACCCCTAAAGATCCTTATTGATTCACGGGGAGTACGCGGTGATAAATCATGTAGCCTCACATCTATAAAATCATTTTCTATGTACACTGGGATCTTCATTTCAACACTGTAACTTTTAATCACGTGTGTCAGGTTGTTCTGTAAAGCGAATTTCTTTGCTTGGTCTGTGATGAATGATAGCAATACTGCAGTGCGCAGATGATGATATTGAAGATGGGTGACGTCCTTAAGCCTAAACTTCATGTTCACCTTCAGAAAATGTTCCAGCTCACGGAGACTTGCTCGTGTGGAACAAAATCTCAAGTCTACAACCGCTGTGTTGGGTCGAAGCAGCGCTTTTTCATCAAATTCACTCATGATGGCAGGAGTACATACAATGGTTCGTTTGTTCTAGACGCACTAACTGTCGTTCACTTTGCTCGTTTGTTACTGTAACTTGGCAGATGTAAAAGTAGATTGCACGGTTTCCTTTGTTCTTAAGACAATGTACACAAGATAAAAGTACTGTGTTGTGGTTCGTTTTGCGCTGGCTCAAGCAACGGCAGAATTTCGTGACCGGTCTCTTTTGTGGTTGTAAATCGACTGTGAGGTTGTAACATATTCTCTACCATTGTGCAGTACTATTTCTTCGAAGAAAGCGATACTTTGGAAGGCATCTTATGGCGCATCGCGAGGTCTGGCATACCTGTCCCAAACGGATCCTCAGCTACATTGAAGATGTATAACCCGTTTGGGACGACACATGTGGACAAACAAATAACTCGCTTCCAACTACATCGGATTCGGCAATTTGTAACATTTAGAGCAAACAGGGGTAGCCACACAAGATAACTTGAATAGTGGGCAAAAAAATCATCGCATTGGGATCACTGAGTTCTAGATGTATTGTGACAGATCCAAATTACTCGACGGCTTGTCATTTTGAAAGAAATTTACATCACAGCATTGCGAATAGCCTTAGTGATGTAAATATTTACTATTTGAGGGCCTGGTCACCATGCCTATTTTCACCACGTGCTTACAAGCTCCGTTTCGATTGGTTGGCTTTGTTGGTGTTATTTTTATAAGGTCCGGAAGCCATGAAAAATTTGGTCATTCAATTAAGAATAAAATTCGTTTTTATTACATAAACCGATAGAGCTCATTTTTTCTAAATATAACAATATATAAGTGTAACCCTGTTTCTTCTTCTTCTTCCAGTTCTAGTTATTTTCCGTCGGGCTATTTCCGCTACGAGGCCCAACACCGACGCCAGAGGGGTGACACCCACTATCTGGACTAGATATCGACCCATCAACACATGGACCGGGACCAACGGCTTTACTTCCCTTCCGAATGAAGGCGTGACCACAGATTTTTTCTACTTCAGAAAAATCTCAACGACCTCGACTGGGATTGAACCCATACCAACTGGGTGAGTGGCAGTTACGCTTACTACTCAACCACCGGCGCCGTCAGTTCAACCCTTAAAATTTCAGACTAATTTTTAATTGATTTACAACGAAAATGTAAACACATCCTCGTTTGACATTATCAGGCTCCCTTGACAGTGAATTTAGCCACATGGGTTAGCATTTTGATAGTCATCCCAGTAAAATAGTAGGGATCAAGGTAGTTCAATGGAATGTGGGGATGCAATAATTAATTTTTTTAATTGTTATTTTGCGTACAAAAAGGCGAAAAAATGTTCGATTTGATATCTTAAACTTCAATTGTATCGGCAAAAATCAAAAATAGCATATGGCTTAATGACCCAATTTCGCGAGCAAGAAACCACAATACTGTGTACTCATTTTCTATTTTATCATCTTGGCATACCGGTTCCGCAACGATCCTTCCATAATTTGCGAATTATTTGAAGGAATTCCCCATTATTAGGATCTATAACCATTGCACAGCGGTCCAGAATTGAAATTTGGCAGGAATTTTAACTTTTTGCTAAAACTAAATGATTTAGCCTTACAACATCTTTGGAAAAGTTTTACTTTGCAAGGCCCTTCTTTTTGAGTAAACACCAAAAAATGGCAAATGCAAAATTTTTGTTGCAATATTTACTCAAAAATAGTTTATTTTTAGTAATAAGCAGAGGTTGGTAAGAAAACCAACCGGTACGTACATTCGCCGGTACGGTTCTCAAAATCTCAACACGTGTAAACGAGTGATGCATATCGTATTTGGTTTCGTTTTCGAGTCACTCAGCACTGTTTCATGTGTGCATTAAAGAGACTAGAATAACAAAGAGACGCCATCTTAATTCATTAAAAATAATTCAACTACCAACCAAGTTACGGGTCACAAGACACGCTGCAAATGTACAAGCCTCACAAAACTTGTTTGTTGTTATTCCGTTTTTTTCTTCTAGCCAATATAAAAATCTGATGCGACTTCTTGTCTGCTGAGTTTCTCGACCAGCCAAAACATAGATATATGCGCAACAATGGTATTTTGCAGCAGCAAAACCATAATAGGCCAAGATAAATTGCGTTTTTTTTCGATTGCGAGCAAATCCACATCAAAAAGAGACGTGCTTGAAGTCTTGTACATATGTTCTTGCCTTGTCAGTTTGCTGAAAACAAAAGAGCTTTGCTTTGTTTTGCTGATTCAGACCAACAACGGAATCACTGACGTCTCTTTGTTATTCTAGTCTCTTTAGTTTTTTTCTAAGAGAAGAGACGACAACAGGCTTCTTGCTCTTCTTAATTTTATCTACCAGGCCCTGTCGTAATTCCAAAGACAACAATCATCCATGGTTACCAGATTCCATTTGCATGTTTTTCACAATTGCTGAAAATAATTGTACCTGAAATATCGACCCTCTATCAAGAATTCATAATACTAGCTGCATTTAAAAATTGAATTTTATGTTTATTCGCGTCTCTCTTAACAATACACGTAGTTATATCACAGGCTAACAGACATAACACTTAAAAACAAAATTTCGCCCGCTTTAACGGTCATTTTAAATATATTTGTAGTTGGGACTGTGGCCACATTTTGAAATTATGGCGCCACTGACATATGAACAAGCATATGGGGGGTAACCCACCAGTAAATGGGTGTTTGGGACCGTGAATAAAAGGTGGAGCTAGTGTTCTGGGAAAATTGTCGGATCGATGTTTTTTTAGGGAATTCCCTCATAGTGTTATGTCTGTTAGTCTGTGGTTATATCGTCATTCAGGGTATTTATTCAATTTGTATGAAATGTTCATGTTGCGTTGCGTTGCGTAAGCACGGTATACTTCGTAGATTGCAGACTGATGACTCTCATTTCCAGCCAGACTACTTGAGGAGCATTGTTTGGGAATAACAATTGATCCAGTCCAAGCGAGAATTTCGCCTGAGAACCACCATTGCTGGCCACGACCATCTTTACCGTAGCTTGGGATATGAGAAAGGAAGTGTTGATGTGGTACTTACTTAACGGAAGGCCCCGACTCAGTGACGCTCCCATAAGTACCACGGATTGGGTAGTGGGTGGGTTGTTAGTCTGGATTCGCCTCAAGCAAGCGATGCGACTGAGAATTTATTTTCGTGCATAATAGTTTATTGACTAGGATACGTAAATGTTCGCGATGCGAAGGCGTTTAACCTCTGGATAACCGTTTATAGAGAGTTTGTTCATCGAAAACAACTTGAACTCCGGACAGCCGGCTGTCGGGAGTGTTGTCGATAATATAAAATGGACCATAAATTATTGATTTAATTTAATTGATTTATTGGCCTAAAAGAGAGCCAATGAATATGACAATAAAACGTATGTTCTTCGTACTGGTATGACTGCTGCGAATTGGTAGCTGGCTTCTCATTCTTCTAAAGAAACTATCAATTCCCTTTTTTCACTCAGACAATACCATGCGTATTCCTCACGCACATTAAATTCCCAGTGGATTAGTTCCCTATTTGGTCAAATAAACACTAAACAAACAAATAAATTAGTTTGCTTTGTCCAAAGAGATGTCAGCTAGATTGGCATCAACCGGCGGATACGTGTTCCCTTGCAATGCCATCAAATCAAAGTACATTTAAAATTACATACGACACACTATGTGCAATTCTGAACATAATGAATAATAATAATATAATTATTTGCAATAAAATACGATCGGAAAAATTAGTTGAATAACCAAGGTTGTTCATTTTCAAAGATAGCACTGTTGATGAATCACCTTACAAAATAGGTGATAAGGGACGCGGACGAAAATAGCTGACCACCGCCAATTTGCATGAAATGTTCATGTGTATGACAAGTAGCCAACATAAATTCAGCAGCACTGTTTTTCATCCCGTTTGGAAATATTATGAACGCTCTTGACTGGCAAAACGACCAATCAGAAGCTGGTTCAATATTGGGGTTAGGAGTGGATCAAATTGGCTACGCGATTGTCTTCTCTTCTCTTAGGTTTTTTTTGTAAACACGGTGCTGCGGTTGAAAGAAGAAGCAGTAAATTCGTGTGCAGTGCTGCCGAATCGACAACTAAATTGAGTTCAATTAGTTGTTGGGAGTCGATGGGGCAATATCGAAATATGGCTGGTTCTGAGCAGTTCAACAATTGATGTTCGTTTCATATTTAATATTATATTTGATTCGGCTAAGTTGTCTAGATAACCATATAAATTGATGTTAATGTCAAAAATAAATAAATAATATAAATTGATGTTAATGTCAAAAAGTTTAAATTGAAATTAAAGAAAACAATTAAATCAGCGAAATAATTGAAATAACAAAAACAATAAAATCCATTAAATTAATGAAATCAATAACTTCACATTCATTCAAAGAGGCCTGTTGTATTTATATCGCCACCCAAATAGAATTTTACAATAGCTTTTACCCTACAAACATCCACAAAAACAATAAATATTATAGTTATTACTGTTTCAACATTGTTCGTCGCAGTAGATTTACAATAAAATTTCATGCAACAATCAATTTTACTGTTCAGCAAAAAAACTGACACAGTAAATTCACATTAAACTTTACTGTTTTCGAGAAAAAAATGCATGGAGAAAAAACGATTTTTGAAGTAGAATACTTCTAACGTTTCAATATGAGAGTCCCTTTTCAAAAATTTCTGCTGATATTTTCCCAGTCTTCAAATGCGATTAACTTCCGTTGTACTGATCGAAATCGCTATATTTTTGCACTATCTGATCGGAAATATGTGCACGTATATTGTATTTAATCCCGTAAAATGTACGTCTATTATAGATAACGAAAATAATGTAATTTGTAAAGGTGCGAGCAGCGAGCGTTGTTAGGACTGCCTCTTTTTTATCAAATGAACTTCGCCAGGTATAAAAACGGCACATAAGAGAAAATTCGTCAGTTTGCTTTCTGACCTCGTAGTAGCTGCTACGTTTTGTGTCTGCTCAAACTCTTCGGTTGGAATATATTCAATGACTGTCGCCAGTCATCATTCCACCCAATGATGCACAGGCGTGGCGTGCAAACAATGATCAGCGCACATCGCAGAAAAAGCAGAACGCTCTTTTTTCGGAGTTCAATATGCGGATTGCAAGTGTGCGCGTGCGAAGGGGTGGTTGAGTGCGAAAGACCCTGCTCTCTTGCTCTTTAAATTATGCGTGGCGAGCTCAGATAAATTCATCATTTGGTTAATTTTCTTTTGGCAAGCGGTAGTATGATTGACGATGACGATTTTAATAGCATTGGTTGTTTTTTTGTGTGAAGGAGATGATGTTGGCTTATTGGATACTGATATAATATGTTTCTGCCATTGATTTGATACTCGGGGCAAACTGGGACAACCTTTTACATATCATCTATGTATATGCTGTTATACACAGTTTAACTGCTGCATGCATGACGGGATTTACAGACATGTCGAAATTCTACAGACTTTTGATAACCTCCTACAGACGTAGCAAGAAATCTACAGACTTTTAAAAGAGTAATAGTATTTAGCAAAATTGTACTAGAATAACTGTATTTGACTACGAGTGATTCCTTCATTAGTATTCTAATTTCAATCTATTTTTAAATTAATATTCTAATGTAACTAGGATTTATACAACCATCTAGAGACATTTACAGACATTTTAATTATTCTTCTGCAGACATTTCATAAAAAAAACATGTAGCATCGCTGCCTGGCACGATATTCGTTGTGGGTTATTATTAGGGTTATTGCGAAAACTCCACGCTAAGAAACCTGCTTGGTGAAGGTTTGAACATATTATGTATAGGGTATTCGTCTTAACTCTCTAATGCTGACATTCCAAACGCAAATGCCCTTCTACTGGCTGTTAACTGTAAAGTAAGTACAATTTACAGTAAGTCCAAAAACTATTTGTTATCCGATTTGGCCCTTAATTTACTTTATTTGTACATGTCATACGTTAAAATGGCCTATTTCTAAAAATATTCAGCAAGTGAAAGCATTTTGATCCCACTATACATATGTGTAATGAAATATTCAATAATCAGGGCCGGTGGGTAATATGAGTGGTAAAGGTAGTACTATCCAAGGTGCTTAGAGTTATAAGGTGATTCGTCTTTGGCAGTAACTAGGTGAGGAGTGAGGTAAGCGTGCAGCAAGCTGCGGATGAGGAAAATGACGGCGAACAACTTTGTTTACATACTGAAATGTTGTTAGCTGTCGTTTCTAGAACCAACATGGCTGATCGGCGATTTAGAGGATCGTATCACCTGAGAATAAAAGCTCCTTGGTACTATCCACTTGAAAATAATCGAGTTGGTAATTATCCACTCGAAACTTTGGAACAAACCTAACAGTTGAATTTTGCAACACATGTGTCTCGGGTGCACGTTTGAAATGTTCAAGGTTTGATCAAGTCTACATTTGCACAAACGCGTCGCAAGTGATTTATGTGAATGTAATGCAAGCGTATGTATATGTAGAGGTGGATACACACCAAAAATATATGAATTTTATCGTTGACGTTATTGCAAGCATGACTTAATTTAGTAAACTGTAATTCTCGAAATGACGAAATATATCCGCGCTCCGTTTAATTTTACATGAAACATATACTTTACATGCGCAATGACATAAAATTACACGTACTGCCATTCAGAACAAATGTCATATGTGGTGTAAAATTACATGATTTGCGAAATTCAACGTCATGTAAAATTAAAATGAAACGTAAAAGTAAGTCATTTTTGATGCTCGTATATGTCAGGGTCAGGAGACGTAAATTTACACGATTTTTTCTAGGTGTGTAGGATAAAATACACCCCTAAGAAAATATAATCATAACTTAGCTATAGACCATCAATTGGGAGAATTTAATTAATGATATCATTTAGCCAACATGTTACTCTGAAATCACAATCGCTTTGCAAAATATTCAGGAACATGAAAAATATTCAATTTTTCAAAATCATTATAAATTGCTCTTTGAAAAATGGGCAGGCCAAAACACACCTGTGCAGGGGTAAAATGCACCACAACAACGGGGCACAATACACCATAACAAATATCGAAATAGCTGATTTTAATGCAGAAGGTAGCAAAAATTGCAGCATTCGAATTAACAGCCTATGTGTATTCTACTTCACTTCGGTTATGTCTCTGACATTACCTACCCATCTGTTTAATTGTTAAGATACATAACCACCCCCCTTTTTCACAAAAAGTCGTTTTTACATTGAAATTTACTGTAAATACGTTAAAGTTAATTGTTTTTGTATTGTAACATTACAATAGAACTTACTGTAAATTATTGTAAAATTACTGTACTGTCACAATGAAAATCATGGTTTTGTTATTGTTACACCTTAACTTTAGTGTCTTGAACTATCTTTCGTCACCTTACATTTACCTTGTTATTGAGCTGTTGCACATAAGCGTGTACGTAAAAAGCGCCAGAAGTAAAAATACCGTTAGAAAAATAGACGCGTATGGAAAACGCGTACTGGTTCATTTAACCGCGTAATAAATGGAATTCGTCGATTAGCTGTTGTGTTTTGATTTATCTCGGTCGTCACAACAGTTCTGGCGACGAGGATGGTGGATCCGGATAATAATGTTACCCGTGCCGGGCGTGCTGGTGCTGGCGTTACGCCACCAATCGTAAAACTGACCCCTTCGACAAGCGGAAGCTGAAGTGGATGCGATGGGTGGAACGGCTGGACAATGCATTCACCACTAGGGGCAGATCACTTGTGATGCATTTTAAAAAATTAGCTAAATTAAATGCATTTCTTTCCATTAAAATAGAAATTCATAATGTATTTTGCGTTGCGTGCAATATATTTCGACACTAAGTCGCAATGTACTCAAATGAAGAAAAATCAGTTTCAATATTCGGTGATGCTTTTCTAAATGTAGTTTTTATTGTAGGTATAAATTACTTTTTGATCATGTTTTCCCTGAAGCATCTTTGGTTAAACCTTATGACAATAGGTTTGTTCCAGTACCAGGAGAAACTGGAAGTACTCCGGAGCAAACTGGAAGAAAACTGTTCCTGTACTCACTTCTTGGCGCCATATTGGATTTTTTTTCGGAGCAAATGGGAGAAAACAGGAGTAAGATTTTTTTGCTTCCCTTTGCTTCTTACGCACACAAACAAAACGAAACGTCAAATCAATCAGCTAACTGTATCGTGTTGTTTATAGTTGATCGCGTGGTGATTTAACAAAATTAAGATCAAATTCAACAAAATTCTCGTTTCGTTTTTTATATATTTATATATTCAAATATGGAGAATATGCAGATAGAAGTTTCTCCGCGAACTGTTCTACGGATTCAGCGTGGTAAGTTTGTGATTATTGTTTTTTTATGGTGTTGGATGTAGAAATTCTAGTCCGGATCAGGCGATGAAGGTTTGTTTACTTCTAGGGCGATTTTGACACCAAAGTCTTTTCCTGTCTTTTTTATTAGACTTTGCCAAAAAACAACTGGCTAACACCGTGAAAACAACGGCTTTTTGCTTGATGTGTACCGAGGTAGTGCCGTGGTTTTGCATATTAGAGCAGAAGTGCAGAAAACGAAATGTTCCATCGACACTTCTGCTCGAAAGTGTAAAACCACCCAGTTCATCCCATTCCGGAACAGGTTCGGAAATCTGAATGCAGTCAGTATGGATTCTAACTCAAATGCAGCAACCGATTCCGACTCAATCGGTTTCGGAATCAGTTGCATTTGAGCTGGAATCCATACTGACTCCATTCAGGATTCTGAATCTGAAGGCAGTACACACCACTACTTCGGTACACTGCCATCGGAAGCGAAAAATGGTCGTTATATTAATTTGCTTTTGTCTGTCATTGTTTTAGATCCTTCCGTGCTCTAACATTTATTGGGACAATCTAATTTGATGTGTGTCAATCAAGATCCGTCGGAAATAACTACGCAGGAAACAGAGGTAGCTTCGCCGATTATTTCCAGGAAACAATTGCTAACGTAGGCGGATCATCAGATTCGTTGATCGAATACGATGCATACGAAGGAACGTCCCAAAGGAACGGTAAGTAATTTTACCATTATTTAAATTGACCCTACTTGCGCTGGTGACATCAGCGGAAAAAAGACTCACTTTTAATTTTTTTTATTCGACCAAAATATAAACTTCGCTTGCGTACTCAAAATTGTTTATCTTGATCTAGTGGCAGAAAAAGCAACATGGGATGAAGCTGCTGTGAAGCTTCTAATCTCCTCGGTCGAAGAAATTCGTCCATCGGTCGGTAAAGTAAATAAATATCAGACTAAGCAAAAGATGTGGCAGGAAATACAAGAGAGGCTGCAAAGTTACGGCTACGGTTTCACCACTAAACAAATTTCCAATAAATTTTTAAAGCTGGAGCAATCATATAAGCAAACAAAAGACCATAACTCAAAAACTAGACGAGATCGTCGGTCCTGTCCTTATGAGAAGTATACAAACAGTTTATATATATATATATATATATATATATATATATATATATATATATATATATATATATATATATATATATATATATATATATATATATATATATATATATATATATATATATATATATATATATATATATATATATATATATATATATATATATATATATATATATATATATATATATATATATATATTAGAGTGGGACATGGTTATATGAAAAAAATAAAATTTGGCTCCGAGTAACTTTTTGGGTCCCATTTAGCTCCCAGAACAACTCTGCAAATTTTTAACTCGATCGGTGAAACTATATTTTTGCGCCCACGGTTTAAAGTTTACATGGAATTTTGTATGGGAAAATTGTCTTTTGCAAATTAATTCTTCCAAGAGTCGCCCGTTATCTCCTAAAAATAAACAGATGTCTGATTTTTTCAAGAAATTTGTCAAGGAAACAAAGTCGAGAAGACTGCAAAACGATCTGATGCTTGTGAAAAAGGTTATTAAGCAAAAACCGATTGATGCCCTGAAGATTGATGAAAATTTCACTTTTCATAGCATCACTGCTTCTGACGGTTTTATTATATACAAAATTTTTAACTTTCTTTTATTATGTACAAAAGAAGCCTCAATTTATAACTCAAAACCTTGCGAAGTGGCCAAATAGTATAGATAAACGATTTAGATACGTTAAGAGACGATTAAAACAAAATTGCGTATAATTGGACAACCAACAGCAGTGGTGCTAGAAAAAATGAATATTTTTTCAGTCGTCAGAGCATCAATTGGTTTTTGCTTAATAACGTTTTCCACAAGCATCGGATCGTTTCGTGGTTTTCGAGACTTTTTTTCTTTGTTAAATTTCCTATACAAGCCACATAACGATTTATTTTTAGGAAGTAATGGGCGACTCCTGGAGGAATTATTTTGTAAAAGTTAACTTTCCCATACAAAATCCCATGTAAACTTTAAACAGTGGGCGCAAAAATATAGTTTCACCGATCCAGCTAAGAATTTGCACAGTTGTTCTAGGACCCAAATGGTACCTAAAAAGTTGCTCGGAGCTGGAATCTATTTTTTGTCCCACCCTAATATATATATATATATATATATATATATATATATATATATATATATATATATATATATATATATATATATATATATATATATATATATATATATATATATATATATATATATATATATATATATATATATATATATATATATATATATATATATATATATATATATATATATATATATATATATATGATTTTAATTATTGTTTTCGTTGCAGGGAGCTAGATGGTATGCTAAAAAATAGAGCTGCTGTTAACGCCTTTCACACAGTTGACGCCTCTGGTACAATAAACATGGAGAATTTGGATCCCGAATGCAGCAATGACAAGCCAGGTATAATTTTTATTTATGTTGAAATGAAAAAGTTTATATTACGAAATGATACTGCATCTTAATGGCTGTGGCTAAATGATGCACTCCTAATTCCGGATACTATGGCACATAGAAACTGCATACATAACGTCTGGATCCGTCATCAGTTAGGCACAAGTGATGCGTCATAAGATCCGAATGCGAATATGTATTATAAGGCTTAGGGCCCTAAGATTTATTGTGCGTCATAATTGTCGAGTGTTCAGCTGGAAATAGCGACCGATTCCGCTGACTGAGCAAATCGATTAATACTGAATATTGTGGGACCGGAATCATCAAATTTATCACCAAAATAAGATTAAGCTGTTTTGTTCTATATATCCCAACGCTGTTGGAATATCTAGAACAAAAGCCATAGTGAATATTCATGGCGTGTGTCCTGTCGCCTCGTGTGCATACAGCTTTATTGTACAATTCTTTTTTAGCTATCTAAATAATAAATTTTATTCAATTCTAGGTACATCAAGAAACACAAACGAAGATCTCGACACTCAAAAGGAAAGGTCTAGACGGAATCGTAAAGACGATATAGTGAATGAGTTGCGCCATATCAGAGAATCCAACGAAGCATTCCAAGATAAAGTTCTGGAAATTATTGAAAATGCAGAACAACAGAAAATTAATGCAATGGAGGCACGGAATGCGCTCTATGAAAAATTTATTAATAAGTTGTAATTAGATGTAACAAAAACATGTGTTCTACTACAGTGTTTTCGCTGGTTGGTCACTTTTTAACTGAACCGCTTTTTAGTTGAGCCTCCGCTAGTAAAAGCATATGAATGTAAAATTTCGTATCAAATTCAATTTGACAAGCTGACACTAGTTAGAGATGTTAACGAATCGAATTCGTTAGTTGGACAGAGGCTGTGGCCCAACCAGCAAATCACGACTGTATTACTTAAGTGTCTTGACTAAATTCTTATCTTTATCGAAATAAATAAATAAGCTTTAATTAACTTATAACAGAAATATTGTACTTCAAAAAGAATATACAACGTAACAGCTCGGCGAGGAAGAAAAAAAACTGCCCTACAACTTGGTATTACTGCGGAAGGGATTGCACCCTTGCACTTTTCTTTCGTAATAATCGTAGGTGTATCTATCCATAGCTGTTTAGTTTCTTGTGCCTATCCTACTTTCGTGGTACAACTCATCTGCACAAGTAAGTTGCGAATATAGATTGGGAGACACACAGCCACTCTCACAGAGTTTCTCCTTCGACTTAGATCTCGCTTTTAGGCTGCTCGGCCGTCCATGAAAGCTACCTTCAATGTCAGCTTCTTCTTTCAAGCAGCTAAGATAAGCTGTGTAGTATTGATAGCGATTATTTCAACCGACCATGACCATGTTCCAGTAGTAATATCCCACCAAACAGGTAACCCGAATTCAAGTATCATTGTAAGTATCGTACAATGGTTAAATTAATGAGGGTTTTTTTAAAAATATTCTCAACAGCAAACAAAAAAAACGATATATCATACTTAAACTATAATAGCATTAGTTCAATGAGTCTTTTTGCTCCCTTATTTTGGTACGCGGGGGTAGGTGTGTGAGGGAAATGAAAACCCCACAACTCAGAGGCACCACCCCCGGCTTATTTTAGTATGCCTGGTGGGTGAAGGCGATGGGAATGAGAGAGTTATGGGTCTGTAAGAGGTGGTATGGGGTTGCAGCCTGACGGGGGGTGGGGGTTGTAGGGTGATGCAAAGGGATCTGAGGGGATTTGATAGCGGGCGAGGAGCGCTATTTATGTTGTGCGATATGTGGGGGAGTAACCTCCCGCCAACCCTGTTGAAATCCAGAATATTTAAGTTTGTTTTGGATTAGGTTGACGATTTTCAGAGTAGTGGCAAAACCTATCTATATGAGAGGCAAAAAGTAAATATTATGATGGTACAAGGAGGCATGCACAAGAACGGTGCTGCACCGTATCCTATTCCTGTGCACTGACTCATAATGTGCCAGAGGTAAATTCATTGAACTAGTGCTTGTGCTGGGTTCCGATGAGATAGCGTTAGCAAGTAGCACGAGCACCGATGAGCGAGAGCTCTCGCTAGCACGGTGATAGCTAGCACACTGCATGGAGCTATAGCTCAGCTCATAGCAAAGTAGAAAAAAATACAATACAATTTTTTCAGCAACCTGTCGCACATTACCAACGCATATTTCTGGCATTGTTCTATTCTTTCGTTCCATAGCTTACACTACTGCACCGTTCTAGCTCATCGGACAAGCTCACCGTGCTAGTTCATTGAGCTAACACGTGCTAGCTCACTGAGCTAGCTCGTGCCAGCTTGCCGAACTAGCTCATGGTGCTAGCTCATCGTGCTAACTCGCTCGGTACAATTTCGAACGCCGATGAGATGTCGGAAGCATTAACGAAGGCGTGTGACGTGTCAATGCCGAGAAAAATGGAGACGAGGAACTGCCGATGTATTGGTGGAACGAAAGGCTCAGCATCCTCTGTGCTGACTGCCTAAAGGTTAGAAGACGCGTGCAGATTGCAAGATCTGAGACAGTCAGCGAAGAGTAGAAAATAACACTTCGGGCGACTAGGGACGATTTTAAACGCGAGATAGTGCTTAGTAACTCAACTTGCTACGATGAGCTGTGCAAAGAAATAAACGCTAACCCCGCTTACTGTTTCGGGTGAATGATCATTTGGTTAAAGCCCCCAATAAACAAATTACAATTACAATGCTTATCGTGTCGTGATGGCTAAGATCAAGGGCCCAACGACGCAAGCTGCAAAATGCACTAACAAATTGAAAGTCATCGTCGAGGGTCTTTTCCCGAAGCACGCCCCAACCTCATGGCCGCCTACACTGTACGTTGAAGCAAACGGTGGAAATGCTGGTGACAATCGAGTCTCCAACGACGAGCTCCTTAGAGTGGCAAACGGACTGAAAGCGAAGAAAGTTCCCGGTCCAGACGGTATTTCCAACGTGGCACTGAAGACCGCGATCCTGGCGTTCCCGGACATGTTCAGGCTAGTCCTACAGAAATATTTGGGCAAAGGCTACTTCGCGGACAGATGAAAGATTCAGAAGCTGGTGTTGCTGTCAAAACCAGGGAAGCCATCAGGAGATCCAGCATAGTATTGGCCTATATTCCTGCTGGATACTCTTGGTAAACTTCTGGAAAGGGTCATCCTCAATAGGCTGACGAACTCCGCTGAAAGTAAGAACGGACTATCGCAAAGGCAGTTCGGATTCCGGTAAGGAATATCGACGATGGACGCGATCCGCACAGTCATCGCGAGCGCGGAGAAATCGTCAAGGAAAAGAGAAGTGGTAAGTGGTAACTGCACCGTTATAACGAACGACGTGAAGAACCAGTTCAACAGCGCCAGTTGGAGGCGATCACCGATCCGGACTATCTGTGCAAGGTTCTGAAAAGTTACTTTCAGAACCGAGTACTGGTTTTCGAAACGAACATGGGGCAGAGTTCGATTATGGTCACGGCAGGAGTACCTCAGGGCTCCATACTCGGTCCAATGCTCTGGAATATAATGTACAGCGGAATGTTAACACTGGATTTGCCCAGAGAAGTTGATATCGTCGGCTTTGCAGATGACGTTGTCCTGACGATAACCGGTGAGACCCTTGAGGAGGTGGAGATGTTGACGACAGAGACAATAGGCAGCGTGGAAACCTGGATGGTTGACGTCAAGTTGCAACTGGCTCACCATAAGACGGAGGTAGGGCTGGTCAGTAACCGTAAAAAAATCCAGCATGTCGTGATTAGCGTCGGGGGACAATCTATCCCATCAATGCGTTCGTTTAAGCACCTGATTGTGACGGTCGACGCTCGGTTAAATTACAACAGCCATGTCGACTATGTATCTGAGAAGGCTGAGAGGACAACTAACGCATTGGTAAGGATCATGCCGAATCACGGAGGAGCAAGATGCAGCACGAGACGTCTTGTGGTGGGAGTCTCATCCTCAATACTGATGAATTTATTTATTTATTTATTTCAAGTCGTCAATCAGATGTAGACCGGTTTCTTACAATAATTATTAAACTAACTTAACACTAGTTAAAATTTTGGTTTACTTTAAACTGCTGCTTAAGTTTTGTTTTCGACATAGTGAAGTCAATGCTTTCGCAATGTTTGTTGTAAATATTCATCATTTGGTTTAAAGGGCCAAACTTGGCATAATTGGTGCGATGGCGAATTGTACAAAAGATGCTGCGGTTACGTAGTTATCGAGAAGGAGCATAAAAATTTAGTTTCGATAAAAGTTCGATTGAATCAATACGATGTGATACAATGTCGTTTACAAATGATACCATAGAAAAATGTAGTCCAGTCCAACCTAGTTTACGAAGAGCGAACATCAAAAACTGCTTTTGTACTGATTCTATCCGGTTTGCATGTGTTGCTGAAAAAGGCGACCAAACTATACTACAATATTCTAGTGTTGAACGCACATAGGCTACATATAATGTTTTTATTGTGTAGGGATCTTGGAAATTATAGCAGAAGCGTTTAATAAAACCTAGTGTGCTGCTTTGTTAATTATTGTGTTATAATGATCTATGAATGTTATTTTGGAATCTATAATAACTCCTAGATCTCTTATTCTGTCACACTTTTCTACTTGTTGATTTCCCAATAAGATTCTATTGTTCTGTATATTATTCTTTCTACTCAATGTTATGGAATTACATTTTTTTACATTCAGTTTCAGCAGGCTTTTATTACACCATGTATAAAATATATTTACTTCGTTTTGAAATGTCTGAAAGTCTTCACCATTTCTTATTTCTAGAAATAGTTTCATATCATCAGCATATATAAGAACTTTTACATTTTTGCCTTTCTCAATAGAAAGGTATTGCAATTGCTCTGAAAACCGACTTTTTAACGGAGGCCCGGAGGGCCGAGTGACATATACCATTCGATTCAGTTCGTCGAGTTCGGCAAATGTCTGTGTGTGTGTATGTATGTGTGTATGTATGTATGTGTGTATGTGTGTGTGTATGTGACCAAAAATGTCACTCATTTTTCTCAGAGATGGCTGAACCGATTTTGACAAACTTAATCTCAAATGAAAGGTGCAACGTTCCCATAGGCTGCTATTGAATTTCTAATGGATCCGACTTCCGGTTCCGGAATTACAGGGTGATAAGTACGAACACGCAGAAAATGTCGATTTTAATAAATTCTGCAATGAATGTATAAAGGTGAAAAAATTTCCAAAATATGACCACAACTGCTTCGATTTGTAGTATTAGGTCACTAACATCCATTCAAAGTCTATTTGGCCACATTGGCCACCATCCTCGGTTCCGGAAGCCCCGGCGGAAGTATCTAAATTCAGAATAACAGTCACATCGGTTTCTCGGAGAAGGCTAGACCGATTCGACTAAACTTGGCCTCAAATGAAAGGTATTGCGTCCCCGTAAATGGCTATTTAATTTCATCCCGATTTGACTTCTGGTTCCGGAGTTACAGGTTGTGGCGTGCGATCACATAGCAAATTGTGATTCAAACCGATACTCCGATGAAAGCAAAAAAGGTAAAAATTTCGCTAAAATGTCTCTCAAACAACTTAAATTTGCTGTTCTAGGTCACCGACGGCCAACCAAACTTTCGTTGACTACATTGACCACCATAGACGGTTCCGGAAGTGCCCGGGAAAAGCGGCCATCTTTCAAAATTTACGAACTCACATCAGTTTCCCGGAAATGGTTGGGCCGATTTTCACAAACTTAGTCCCAAATGATAGCTATAATATCCCCATAGATGTCTATAAAATTTCGTACTGATCGCTTCTATGGGTCCGGAAATATAGACTAAATCGTCCGGTCACATATGAAATTCCCATATAAGCCGGAACTCAAATTTTTTTTCAAATGGGGGACCTCATGAAATTTCAGAAATCGAATTCGTATTTTTGATGCCAAACATCTTTAAAATGCATGAAACGTCGAGATTTTATGTTATCTCGAAAAATTTTTTTTTTATAAAAATCGACTTTTTGGGACTTTGCCGATTTTGCACCTTTTTTCAGTTAAATATTACCGTGGCTGTTTTTTCTTTTTCAAAATTTTAGAACTCGAATAATGATATTTTCCTGTATATAGTTGTCATGTGATGTATAATAATAAAATGTAATATATGCATTTAAAAGTTTTTAATGAATATAAACAACGCACACATTCTCGTGATTCATGATTGAGAAAGGCACAATTGCACCGCTAGGTGGATTAAAATAGGTTTTTAGAATGTAGGAAATGTCGTTAACAAATAAAATAAAGAATAGCGGGCCCAAATGAGACCCTTGAGGGACTCCTGATGTAACTTGAATTGGGATTGATTTTATCCCTTTAAATCTAACTGCTTGTTCACGATTTGTAAGATATGATTGTACCCATGTAAGAAGTCCTGGCTCAAACCCCATTTTTTCTAATTTAAAAAGTAGCATGGGTATGTCGATGCGATCAAATGCTTTGCTAAAATCTGTATAAAGAGCTTCAACGTGGTTTTCGTTATCCATTGCTGTTAATGTGTAGTTAATGAATTCGAGTAGATTTGTACTTGTAGAACGCCCTTTGAAAAAACCATGTTGCACATGGGTAATTCTGTTCTTGATTTGGTGGAATAAATTTTCATTAACAATCGCCTCGAAAATCTTGGGAATGCACTAGATGATAGCTATTCCACGATAGTTACGCACATCGGATTTTTTACCATTTTTAAAAATTGGAACTAGGAAAGAGCTTTTCCATGTTTTAGGAAAACAACCTGATTCTAGAGACATGTTAAAAAGCCAAAATAAAGGAGCGGTTAGTTCTATTGACAAAGTTTTTAAAAACACCGGTGGAACGCCATCAGGTCCAGGGCTTTTAGAGCTATCCAAGTTTTTTAAGGCATCCATGATTGTATGTACTTTTATCTGTTTAATGTTAATATCTCTTGAAAGTTCTGGGAGGAATGAAAAGTATTCACGCTCTCGATCCTTCTCTGAAAATGTAGTGTAAACTTCCTGGAAGAATGTTGCAAAAAGATTGCAGATTTCCTCTGAGTTATCGCCTACCTTTCCATCAAGAGGCATTTCTGTTGGGAAATAATCCGATTTTATTTTAGTTTTTACGTAATTAAAGAAGTTTTTTGGGCAAGTTTTTATATTGCGCTCTGTTCTTGCATTGTACTCTTCAAACGCAATATCAATGGCAAGGTTCAATTGATCGCATAGATTTAAATAGTTTGTTAAGTTATCTTCGCTGTTGTATTTTTTGTAGATTTTGTGTGCTTTCTGCTTACGATTTTTTAAATTTTTGATTTCTCTATTAAACCAGATGGGATGTTTTGAGTTATAGTGACGCCTTCTTCTTTTCAATGGTATATCTTCGTGAATGACTTCAAATAATATTTTGTAGAAGATGTCTACGGCAGCTTCAACATTTTCTTCATTTCTTAAAATCATTTGCCAGTTTATTGCATTAATTTTTTGCCTCAAGCTTTCATAGTTAGCGGACTCGTAATCAAATACCTCCTCGAATTCACTATCACCAGGTCTGTCGTTAACATGCAAGAATATAGAAAACTCAATGGCTGTATGATAAGCTTCATTCTTCCATAAGGGAGTAAGTAATTCCGTTACACAGAAGTCTTCGTCTATATTCGTCATTAATAAATCTAAATAGCAATGTCGCTGATTTCTTATGTGATTTATTTGATTAAGTCCTAAACTGGCAGATTTATCGCAAATGAACTGCAAAGTTTCATTTTCCCCTACAACAGGAAGTAGGATGCTCTCATTATCAGCATCTGGTATGAAATCAATACCGCGTTGATTGAAATCGCCATATATGTGAACTTTCACGTGCGGGGAAAGACTATTAATAATGCATTCAGCAGCATGATAATGGTGCACCGGTCTGTTCTGCTGCGCTGAATTCAAAGCGGAACCGGACGAAGTTGGCAAGCACGTTTCGCCTAATGGCAGTTCGTGTCGCGAGTGCGTACGGAACGATATTGTCGGAGGCGGTGTGCGTAATTTCTAGGATGATTCCCATATGCATCACTCTGACTGAGGGCGTGGAATGCTACCAGCGGAGAAATGACGAAAGCACAGCGAGCCCCCCAAAAAGTAATACCTTGAAGTAGTTACATACACCAATGCTTTACGAAGATTTTTAAACCGTACTATTAAAAAAACTTAAATTCTCGCTTCATCGCAGCAAATAACATATCTTGCTATTTTTGATAAGTATTTCGAAGACACTATTGATCGAAGCTGAGCCGTTCCAACGTAAACAACCAATTACTATTTGAATCACTATATTTTTTTCTGAAATACTTCGAAATCACACGAGGTAAGCTAATGTTGTAATATAGAATGTTGTTAAATTTTTTTCGAGAGTTGTCCTACAGGAGCTGTAGAGCTAGGTTTTCGGAAGGGCTCCCCGTCAGAATCACATACTACAATTTGCAGGCGAGACAGGCAATGGCGCCCACTAAATCACTGCATTAGGCCAATTGTAGCGGGCCGCGATTCTGAATGTGATATTCATTGTACGGTTCACGTATGTGCGGGCGTAGGGACTCGCGATCGCGTGTATCGTCGCGAAAAGCTCGAGCATTTGTACGTTAACGTGTTCAATCGCGTGTGCGATTGTATGTCGCGTGTGCTAACGTGTATGTAACTTCGCGTGTATGAATTCCATTCTATAACCGTGTACCTTTCGCATATTCGCGTGTGTTCTTGGATAATCGCGCGCGGACCGTGAATCTAATACTTTATTTTTTGGTGTACTGCTAAGATGCTAAAAGAGTGTGAGATCCTCCATATCACTAAAGTGCCCGGTGACGTCGCCATGGAACGCGTTGTCTAGTGGATATTGGTTTTTTTTTATTGGTCCCACTGAATGTATGGACCTAAGTTTTTAGGACAGAGAGTAATGGTTTCAGGACGTGACAGATTCATGAGCGCGCGAAAACGGACGTTTGTAGGTTCGTGTTTGAGACAGCGTTTGAAACTTCGTGAGTGCTAAAACGTTCTCCTTATTACCGGGATGTTCCTAAGTTTGCGCGATCGCGAACGTAGGTGTGCGTTGTTAATCGCGAAGGGCTTAAGCGTTCGTATGCTAACGTGTTTGTCACGTGTGCTCGCGTTCATGTGACTTCGCGTGTACAAGATTGGATTTTGTAACCGTGTGGCATTTCCTATATACGCGTGCGTTCTTGGATGGTCACGCGGACCTTCATTCTGATAGTTGGTTTTTGGTGTACAATTCACATTCTGACAGGGAGTAAATTACCGCATATCACTAGAGTCCTCGGTCATGTCACCATGTAACGTGGTGTCCAGTGGATATAAGAGCTTTCTTTTTTTAATTGATCCAATTGAAGGCATGCACCTGGTCTGCTGATATCAAGGATAGAAACATCCGGAAGTGACCGAATCATGATCGTGCGAGTGTGGGAGTTTTTAGATACACGCTTGAGACCGCGTTTGAAAATTTATAGGAGCTGAGACATTCACTTTATCACCAAGATGTCATCATGTTTACGAGATCGCGGGTGTAGGTGCCGGGGATGGTCGCGAAGGGCTCAAGCATTTGTATATTAACATGATTGTCACGTGTGTGTGACCTCGCGTGTATAATTTTGATTTTATAATGATGTAGTGTGTACTCTTGTTTGATCGCGCGCGGACCGTGAATCTGATGCTTAATTTTTAGTGTATGGTACAGATGCTAGTCCGTTTCCCTATGGGGAAACTTGAGTTTCAGGTCATGTCACCATGGAACGTGTTGTTTAGTGAATATGAGCGTCACTTTTTTGATTGGTTCAACTGTAGGCATTAGTCCAGACAGATAAAACTTTCGGACGTGACCGTTTCATTATCGCGCGAGGTGTGGGTTAATGTTTGAGACCGCGTTTGTAAGTTTAAAGATGCCACGTTTACTTAACTACCGGGGTGTTTTCATGTAGGCGAAATCGCGAGCGCAAGTATATGTGGATTACTGCAACTGCATAGTCGCGCCCGTGGCCAGGCCTGTGTTATCGCGAAGGCCACGAGTGTTTATACCTATATGAGTATAGATAGCGTATAGTAGAGATATACTAATAAAAGGAATCATAACATGCTGAATAAAGAAAAAAGATGCAAAGAGCTTGACTAGAAGTGTATAAATTGAACAATACTATTTTGGAAAAGCACAAAAGAAACAGACCAATGAAGTAGAATAGAAAAACACATGTAACATGCAATCAAACTCGTCTAAATGCAGCAAATGTTGTATATTTATCATTACCGACAATTGCATGCTGTTAGACTTTCATCATGCTATGCTGGCCGGGAATGGATGACCCACGTGCGTCGGTAAATTTTCTTTACCCTAATTTATCCAGCCCGACTTTCCCCAATGAAAAGAACCAAATGCTCAGATTGATCACCAGAAGAATTAGCCACTATTCTATCATATACGTCAATTCTGCATCCATTCCCTGACCCAACTATCACAAATACTCAGACGAATACATACATAGATACACATACGACTAGCACATAACAGTTGTACACTAGTACGAAAAACTACGATTATCACAAAGCTACAACTAATAGGTTTCTACTTATTCTACTTCATTGAATTAATTTAATTATTAAATTAATTTAATTAGTATATGCACGATGACGAAGTCGACCGATAAATAGACACACAATGACTCCCTCCGTGAGCCCCGTCCACGAATACCACCAACAGAACAATATTTGCAAACATGGCACACAGCAAAAGTCAATCTACGTCGATCCGCCAGTCGGCCACGCCACCGTCCATAGACCAGTGGTTTAGCGTTGGTATGCGCTGGTGCGGAGTATGAAAAGACATATAACATAAAAAGGCGCATAAGCCCTGTCGGTCTCCTCGATGCACCACTATCGAGGCGTAATGCAATACCCATCTTAAAGCAATTGATGCTTGATGATGTTTGCAATACCGTCAAACCCCAAAACCTTGGGGAGGGAATATAGAATGTTGTTAATTTTGATAATATAACCTTTTCACGGAACATATAAAACTAATCAGGATGATGTATATGTACAAAGTTCTATCGAAGAATAGGGTTTGAAGAGGTAATCCATTAACAACAAACAAAAATGGAACTATTCGAGTCAGTCTTGGATATCACATGCATTTAGCAACATCATATGTTGCTTCAAGATGTTCTCACCCCATGTAATGAACACGTATATTGACTAGAACAGGGATAAACGAATTCTGTTATAAGACAGAGATGAAACAGCACAGTTGTTCTTCCACTGTAGTAAAAAAACATAGCTGTGTCACAACATGGTAATTCAATCTGATGTAACAACCATTTATACAATCATTAATACACAATAGAACAGAAATAATAACTGGTAGAATCAAGGATAGGAAGAATCGCATCGTTTTACGCTCACTCAAGGCTCATGCGCACTCACCTACCTCCGATGCTTTATTCTGTTTTTCTTGTTTATGAGTGTGCATCTGTTGAGCGCCCGATCGGCCAAAGCCAAGTGAATATGGTATCTCACATGTTCGTATTTTTTCACTCTTACGCTCACCTTGGATCGCTGCAATTTAGGTTCTTTCCGATACATGTTCGGAATTGTATCCGAACTATGATGATCGGATCCGTTCGGCAATGCGATTCTTCCTTAAAAATTTGGATCGCGATCTATGTTCGCCTAAATCGAAAATCGATTCAATTCCCACCGCATGCGAGCGGGAGCGGTGCTTGCGATTGTTTGCATTGACGCTGCCGCGGTGTTTTGTATCGATGGAGTGGTGTTTGTAATTTGCTAAGCGAGCAGATTGATTGTTGTATACAGGGATGCCAACGGTACCGATAAACTACATTTTTTTTCGATATATTTACATTTGCACAAGCCGTACAGCCCGCTACAGCGACGCATCACTACAGCTCTTGCCAGAACAGTAGTCAAACCGAGTACATTTTGCCGTACAGCAGTAGAATACATTTTTGTTTTGCTGCTGTACTCCGACTGCTCGGTGAGAGTGTGGCGTAGTAAAGTTTGTTCTCTCGCTTTGTACATTTTTCTCTGCATAGTCAAAGGGAGAGTCCCGCACACGAAAGCGTTGATGCCGGCCGTGGCGTAAATGAGCCGTATTCATTGTAGTCATTTTTGAATAAAAATATTAAAAAGATTGAAAATATTAAAAAATGTAAAATAAGGAAAGCGAAGCTGTATAGCTCGCGTCTGGTGGCTGTACTGGGGACAGTAGTTTTCTGTCATGTTACTGCTTTACACACAGGCAGCCGTACAGCGCTGGGCGTCCTGCACTAGCGAATGACAGCAGCATCGAGAGAGAAATGAGAATGTAGGCAGAAAAATTACAACCGTGGAAAAGGTAGGCATTTTGCATCCTTGGTTGTATATCGTTCATATTCCACATAGGTATAAATGAATAGCGGACTTTACGCGTTCAATATTTTTGATACACATCGTCAATCCAACTTTGTTATACCACAATGGATTATTGAACGCTTAAGAGCTGCTAATCATTAACAGACTTTGGAGTTTTTGTTTTCAAGACAGTTTGATGCTTTGCATAATTTGTAGTATGATAGTACAGTAAGTTGACTTTGTGGCCAAGCCGGGGTGCGTGGAATCGGTTTCTTTCACTAGGCTGTTCACAGTGATGTCATGTGGATCTAATTCGGAATGATGAACGGTCAAGAATGGATGTGGAACGTGATGTTCCGGGTACGACGATTTATCCATCTGTTCTAAATATTGTTTTCCCGATGTCTTGATTGCTTATACTTTTTGTGGTGCTTTTTGTTTTTCCTGCTGTGAATCATCATATATACTAGTAAAGAATTTTGATCTTGTTTGTGTTCCATATTAGCGGTCCTTACACGTTCAGTTGTTTTGTCAATACTGGAGCGTATTGACAAGGTTTTTCAACGTGTAATGGAATGGTGGAAGTATTGACGATATGTGTTTTTTTTTATGTTTCTTGGAGGCTGTTCAATGATAGTACAGTAAGATTCCGTTTTTGGCACGTTCCGATTTTTGCTCCCTTTTCGGTACACTCAGATTTTGGCAACAAATGGGTTCCGTTTTTGGCAACATTATTGTTGTACATAATAGGTGTTTTAAAAATGTGCAATAGATATTTTTTGTATTAATTGATATCACATTTTACTTTATTTCCAAACATGGGAGTCATATTACCCTCAAAGGCGCAAATATTTTTTTTAAACTTTTATGAAAATTGTTTCATAGATTCAATACATTACTGTGATAATTTTGAGATGTTTTGCGTAATATTGTTTTAAAACAGCGTTAAGGGTTAACTATATTTTATGCTATACGTGTTATATTTATTGATTACAATGCATAGAAATGTATTATTTATGTATAATATAACTGGTAACAGTGTAACTAGTGTCTGACGGAATCAATTTTTATAGTAAGACCCAGAGTCTGTGCACTTTAGGAGTCAAATACAGAGGAATTTGCTACACTGGATAACAAGACTATTTCTGGAGAAAATTTTCAAAAGAACCTTTTGTTTGGACAGTTGAAAGTGATTTTTACAACAAAAATGGTTTTCTTCAAACCTAAATATCTTCAGGCATTACAATTCGATTTTCAATCTATCGAACTCGGTCACTAAAAACATGACGACAGTAACGCACCGGGTGGAGATATCCCAATTAGCTTCGACAACGTTAGTGATTTTTACACAAGTTGAACGCTAAAGATGGACGTCTGTTCTCTGTGGTATGTGCTTCTCTTTCAGTAATAAGCTACTACTTAATGTTTACTTTCCGAAGCACAATAGAATCTTTGCAAAAATCCAGTTGCTTGGAAAAGATAGCCGAAGACTGTCCAAATTGATAGTATTTATAAGTTCTTCAGTTCTACGCATTTCTATGTCGTAAGTGCCCCAGCTATCGCAATGGACACCATTCTCAGCAGATAGCTAAGCTTTTACAGGATTGTCATCACTTCTTCCATCTGACACCACACAAGAACATTATCAAACATACAATTTTTATATAAACTCAAAGATGTAATTCGGTTTGAGACTCCAAGTTTTCCTAACAGCTTTTCTGTGCTGTCTGAAGGCTTTTCACATTCTTTTGGGTCTGACCCTAATGAGAACAGGTTAGTTTAAATTCTAATATAATTCACACAATACTCACAATCATAGAATTGCGACCTGGATTAAAATTCGCATCTTCGTAAAATTAACCATGTAACATTTTTCAAATTTGAATCTTAGGAAAGTATCTTTATACCGTGAGATTTAACCAATTTTCTCTGATAGTATTATATAACATGGGGTCTACTATTAATATTCGATTCAAACTCAACTGATCTTGGCCAATGCAGAAATTCCAATCGATATGAAAATACTGTGATTTTAAACAATTTGAGGCGGATCGAAATGTTGTTGGCCAGTTATTATGATTGGAAAAATATATGGCTACGAAAGTTGCACACGTTTTCCATTCCCGGTTTTTGAATGATGTCTATAAACAAATTCATTCACACCGATCACTCGAAACCTTTCATGCTAAACTTTTTTTTGATTTGTTTGTATCAAGAAACACTAAAAATCTCTGATTATCAAGGATGATGCTTCTATCAGAGTGCTATCCCAACAAACATTTCGTGGTTTTATAAACGTTTTAACAGTTGCTTTATTCAGCTCTAGCTGAACATTGAAAGTATGCGTGCAATCATATATCGTTTATTTCACCCTTAAACATCCGGGATTTGGAGAATTTATTCAGCTTGTCTGATTAAGACACATGAAAGAACAATTCTTCAGCACGTATACAGCCTGAAGAAAACCACAGTACAGCTTTATCAATAAACCTTTTCGTTACCGCTATTCAGCTGAGAGAATTATCATAGGAAAATTGTTAAAAAAGACATTTATTTCAAGTTACACACGCCATCAATCTCTTTGGAAGCCATATTCTTTTATTAGTGTTACGTTACAGTTAGAGAAAAAATGTATTACCTTGTTGGAAGTCATATCACGTACCTGGATCCGAACCAGCAACCTGTTGAATACTAAGCACTTACCTTACTGTCTGCACCAATCTTGCATACATCGAATGCTTAAGATTTCACCGATGTACCGACAAGTCTAGGCTGCTGAATAGAGTATGTACAAAGGCTACAGTAGCCTTCTATAGATTTGAGTGAACCTAGTTGGCTTGGGTTCGAATCCCAACCTACGATAATTTTTTATTTCAATTTTTTTTAATTAATAATTTTTAGAACATTCGGGAATTTTAAATTAGCTAATTTTTTTATTTCCAAAATGATGATTATAGTCGTTTTTGTTTCCAAGGTGAGGATTTATGGTTGTCACAAAACATTTAGATAAGTAAAAATGGGTGTTATATGAAAGTGGTGGTAACTGAATGATGGATTGAAGTCATTTATAATTCAAAGGTGGCAATCTTCTCAATTTATTTACCACTCCCTGCCAAATGATTTTCTTTCCATTGACATTGAAAAACTGTAAATCGTGTATTTCCCGTGGTGAAAACTCAGTAGATATAAAAAAACTAAATAAACTTTCTTTATTTCTTTATTCATTTATTGATCTATAGCTCCTTAACTGTAATATATGCAAAACATCTCAATTGGAATATACCGAAATAATAAAAAAAATCCTTCACTTAATAGTAAAAAAAATATTGTGTGTGTGTTGGGACTCGAACCCAGGTCGGTTGACATTCCTCATGATTTGCTAATCGCGCCAATTTTTGTAGTAGTTACAATTACCTTTGTTAAACACATAATTCAGCTAAAAGTCAAAGGTGGTATAACGGCAAATGTAAAGGTAGAAACAACATTTTGAAGACATGTAGTGCAGCTTAATAATTAAAGGTAATAGTATTGGTAACAGCATCGTTTATTCAACTCGCAATTCAGTCTAATTAAGATGGTTGAATAAAAGCTTTAATATTGTCGCTATTACATTTATTAGCAGTATAGTTCAGCCTAGTTGGAACTGGCGAATACTGGATTTTAAATAGGCTGAATAAACTGTTAATGTTTAAATAGTTCAGCGAAAGTTTTATTCAGCTTACATAACCTTTAATCTGCTTTAAATCAACACGTAGTCTTATAGTTCAGCTCCTAATGTTTGTTGGGATGGCCTGCCCAATTGTTCAATAGCCCATAGCACAGGAAAGATAGACAAAGATAGTCTACATTTATGTGTTTTTATCAGTTTTCAATAATAATGCAATATAACGAAAATATCTACAAATTTCATTTTCACTGCTAACTGAAAATGTCCCTGATCTCTTCTTGCTTTACCCTCAGACGTATCTTGAGTTTCATCAAAACTTCTAATGTCCCTATCTACAGCTTTATTCTGTGGTTGAAAATCAAAATTAAAATCTTCTTCACCGCTTAGATTATGCAATACGCAGCAAGCTCTGATGAAATGATTCAATTTCAAAATTCCGCGTAATTTGCAATAATATAACTGACGAAATCTCTGTTTAAGTATCCCGAATGCATGCTCAATGGCGATTCGCATACTACTCAGTTGCCTATTGAAATTCCTTTGTGATGGAGATAAATGTCCATTGTCATTAAACTGTGTAAGTAAATGATTACTTAGTGGGTATGCCGAATCGCCTAGAATGCAATAATCTGTAAAAATTGGTCAATGGAAAGTGAATTTGAAAGCTTTGGAATGAAAAATTATTACTTCCGCATGCGGACAGTCTATCGTATACTGAGGAGTTTCTGAAAACTCGACTGTCATGAACGGATCCAGGAAATCCAATAAAAACGTCAATAAACTTTCTATCGTTATTGCAAATTCCTTGTAGTATCAGGCTTACATTTCCTTTGCGATCAATATAGTCATCTTTGTCCTTTTCTGGAGGATCTATAACGATGTGTGTTCCGTCGATAAATCCTGAAAGAAAATTTGTTGTTATAGCCGTGTAAACCATGAAATTTTATACGCCTACCAAAAAACATTTGGAATTCCAGATTTATAGGAAGCAGTTTTAGCCATTTCGATTTTGGTGGGCCATTTGATTACGAGGGGTGCTTGGTTTGATAGAAAGCATATCACACGCATTATTATTCGGTTCACACTTGAAATTGAAACATTGAAACGGTCCGACAAATCCCGAAAACTACATGCTTCATGTCCAGCAAACCACAAGAAAATTAGCATATGTTTAGCTGCTGGTAATCTTTTGTCCTCCCTAAGTGAATCGTACACACTGCTTTTCTCGAACTGAACTACTAAATTATCGAATAAATTCCGCGTTATTCTAAAGTGCTCCTTGAATTCGCTTGATATGTAAATCGGAACAACTTTCTCAACGTAATTTTCTATTCTGTTGCGCGGAGATTGTTTTACAGTTTGTGCATTTACGCAAAGTTCCAAAACTTCTTTATTTTTGTTTGCATGCAGAATTAATGGCAATACCCAAGATGTTTCGTCTTCCGTCGGGCACATGTCTTCAAAGACAGCAATGGCAAATTTAATTTGGCTATTGCGGTTCATTTCAATCAAAAACTAACAAATAAAACGAAATAATCTTAAACATAAATTCTCGAGTACTTTTTCAAATGGACGTAAGTAACAATGAGAGATTCTCTTTGAGGTCTTTCTCTTCTGTTCATTACTCGGCCATTTCAACATTTACTACTCTACTCTTTGCATAATATTGTAGTAAAAACCGTCGGCTTTCGATATGTACTGGAAAATTAGTACAAAGTGTTGTAATGACGTCGTAATAAACGAAAGAGAAAGTAAACAAAGAGAGGCTCTCAATGTTACTTACGTCCATTTGAAAAAGTACTCGAGAATTGTTCTGAAATCGTCGACTTTTGACAGTTCGAATAAAACTCGGTTTACATATGTGTATGTAAGCCGGGAAGTGAAAAACGTCAAATTCCGTTCCAATACTTCTCGACAAACATATGATTACGGCCTAAAAGCCAACTGTCAAAATCCACTTTGAATGGAAATTCCGGACAAACCGTTACTAGTCGAACACAGTTCACAACAGTTTATGAAAGAGAAAACTTTTCTCTTTCGTTTACTACCAACATCTGTGATTGGCGCGTAACGGTTTGTCCGGAATTTCCATTCAAAGTGAATTTTGACAGTTGGCTTTTAGGCCGTAATCATATGTTTGTCGAGACTTTCTCTTTTTTATCCCCACTCTTTGGGAGCAAAGAGAATGTACTGGAACAAACCTAATAATAATATTATAACAAAGAATTTAATTCCTATGTGCTTTTAGTGGGTATGATTCACTTTGTTCGACGTTTTGTTGAGTGTAAGGCTAGTTTTTTGTAGAATTTTGACATCTCACACGCAACGCAAAATCGACATAGATCTTTCATTAAGGCTTAAATCGCAAATGTAAACAAACAGCGTTTTCAATATTATGACATTATGCGACAAAAATACTACAAGATTGAGGTGAAAATTAGTTAAAATGGTTTTTAGGTTGATTTATAATTAAAGAAAGCAAAACGGCGAAACATGCATTTTCTTCCAGATTTCGACTTGGGCCCTTCTTCTCATATGGAATATAAAGGCTAAACTTACATTTTTAGACAGAACCGGGCGTACGGTTATTATTCACAAACCTATTCTTTAAACGGCAGTTCTATTATATAAATGATAAGCAATATCTACTATGATCATGTCTACTCGATAGTTATTGCACATAAATATTCGAATATTTCGATATTTTCATGAAATTTGAAGAAAAGATGCACACGCCCTTTCATTTGCATTGGGTTTCTATGCGTGAGGACGTTTGTTAAACAAACTTTTCTGCGAGGGAGTGCAAAGTTGATGCAAAAATGGAAATTAACCCTTGTGAAGGCAAGCTAAAATCCCAACGCTAAAAGGCAAACCGGGCCTCTAAGGCCCGGTCAAATTGTATACCCTCTTACAGTAAAAGCATGAAAAATCCATAGCATATTGATATTTTTTTCTCAGAAATACAAACTTTTCGAGTGCTTGAATGATTTCTCTATTCGAATTTATTGGGTGATGTAGAATACACTAAAAAAAACAATATACAGCGCAAATTCGTTAGTTGGGTCACGACTGCGCCCCAACTAGCGAATCTTATCCGTTAATTGGGGCAACTGACAGCTGACAAAAATTACCCAAGGGAAACGCTGATTTTTTGTTTTCTTTCATAAAAAACAAACAGAAATATTTTACAATTCACAAAAGTTGGCTGTTTCCTTCCAGTTTAAATTTGTTTTTTTTTGTGACAAAGTATATCATTAGTGTTCTTTTTGCCATCAATTATTTTTTGATAAATTCCTTCACATAAAACAGGAAATGGATACACCGCCGGGAAAAAGCCGTTAAAGCACAAACATACTACGTTGCCACTAGCTAAAAAAGATTGGATAATGTGATTGAATACATCAGAGATGACCTTCAAGAGTTAGTAAACTAACCTCTTTGCGACACAAACTAATTGATGCTGAATGGAAGAAGCGAAATATTTAACACATTTATTTCAAATCATTCCGGAATATGAATTGAAAAAATAAAATTCCATTGAATTTCAAAGTATGCTTTTTTCTGGATCGTCACAGAAATCAACCAATGAACCCCTTGAAATCAATGACATTCAAACGTCAAACAGTTTTTGACTTTCAGTTTTGACATAAGAGTGTCTTTTAGTTGGGGCATGCCCCAACTAGCGAACACCCAACTAACGAACAGCCCAACTAGCGAACACCCAACTAACGAATTTGCGCTGTATCCATATTAAATCTGCAAAAGGGCGAATAAGATTGGTAAACAAACTTTTATTTTGATGGTTTCTCTTAATTTACTATAATTTCAAAGCAGAAAACAATTGAAATTACTTCTACGAAGGGTAAAAATTTACATTAACGCATATTTTTCATGAAATTCCACTCTGCAGCAGACTAATGAGCGAAATAAGTTTGTTTACAAAAAACACTTCCGCCTTTTTGACGAAATTATATTGATATAAGCAAAAAATAAAGGACTAGTAGATTGATCCAGAATATTTTAAAGGATTCAAAATAAAGCTCACGCTTGTAGTTACTTGCTATGCTATATACTAATTAAGTCAAATTCTCATAAACATACGAATCTCCGATGAATACTCACCCTTGGGATTAGCTAGAGTAAGCATTGGGTTAAGCCAAAAGCGAAAAATATGTAAATAAATAATTACCACTTTTCGAATGTGTCGAGAAATATCTTGTATTACCACAGGCTAAAGATGGAGAACTTTGTCCTTGGAAAACGTTCATTCCTTCACATATTATGGCAATTTACAATTTTGATAGTTTTCGCTCAGGAGCAAAAGAATTGCCGAGCAAAATTTTGCTTTTCAAAACGCATGTCTCAAACTTCTGTACTGCCCATGATTATATATTTGCCCCGTTTTCTATGGAATTTCCTTTGTTTATGGGATTGATTTGCGATCATAAGTAGTGTAAGTTTGTCAAATCTGAATATTCTAAGATGACAGCTTCGTGTGCAAGAATATTGACATTATTTTACTCAAACTATGAATCCTTAGCTTGCTTTGACGCTATGTAATAAAACGGCATGGCAAAAACTTTCATTCTGCCATACAGACCACAAAAATGTCAGTATCATCTTATGTAGCCTAAAATCCTCAGATGCAGATGAAAGGATTAACATTGCAGAAGACTGCAAATAGATCCGACTTTGTGGTACAAGATATTGTAATATAATGTTAAATGCTGCCTCTCTTTTTCGCAAATGCTTAGAACATGACATTCTCAAAAATTCTTCTAATCATCAAAGTTAAATAACTTTGCCCGGTAACCTCCGATCATTATGCAACTTTCAACAAAGTTGTTCGTTATTAAAAATCTACACTACCTAAAGTTTTGAGGTATGCAGAGTAACTGTGGGAATTTTTATTTCTTTATTCCGATTTTCCACATATTTCACCATAGAAACTTCAAAACTCTTGTAAGTGAACTAGAGCTATAGGAAAAAGCTCATAAGTGGCATATGGTTTGTAGAGCTAATTAACATTAATAAATTAACGAAAAAAGTTCAAAAAAGTTGCCGGTCTAGTATGCGTGCACAGTTCTGGGTGTATTGGAAAGCATTTAAGCGAGAAAAATTACGACATAAATAAATGTTAAATGTGTTTTAACTTAATCGAAAATAAGTAAGTCAAAGCTTAGGAAATATTTGTAAAAACTGAAATGAATTAATCAAAATTGATTTTTGGGTGCAAACGAATATTATTTGCATCACCAGTATGCACAGTTGATGGTGGAATACCCAGCGGGCCTGCAAGATGGGCTTGCCTTTTTATCCACACCATATGTGATATTTCCGTAATATCTTACTTTTTCAATGAATTTTAGCGTCAGGTAATGGAATTTTCATGCTCAAGCTCATACTGAATGCATAACGCTTTGTAACTAAGAAATCGATAGCCGCCGGGCCTGGAAGGTCCGCGTGCCTTTTTGAGGGTTAAATGCATTTGTTCTAATCTGGTGCAAATTTGTTATACATTTCTAGAGTGATCTGCCCCTAGATTCACTATTTATGCAGTCGACGATGAAGATATGCGAAAAAGTTTATTGCTCCATCATATGGGCGCAGAAAGCTACGACATAATTTGCGACAAAATTGCGCCGGATGTGCCCCGTAATAAAACGTATCAACAAATTGTTGACATTCTGGAAACATATTTCAATCCTCGTCCACTCGAAATCAATGAAAACTTCCGTTTCAAGTGCCGTCGCCAAGGCGATAAAGATGCAGCAACACCGGAGGAGTCAGTGGATGATTACTTGGTTGCACTTCGACGGATTGCTGTTACTTGCAATTTCGGCCAGTATTTGGAGACAGCCCTCCGGAATTAACTGGTGTTCGGAATAAAAAGAAATGACATTCGAAGCCGGTTGCTAGAAAAAAACGGGAGCTCACACTGCAGAGCGCTCGTGGTATCGCCGTGATTATGGAGCTGTCAAGGAAAGGTGGAGCTGAAATTGAAGGTTGGTAAGGTAAGCAGGAGGTCCACAAAGTGCAGCACCAGTCAGGTAAGCGGAATAAATCGAAGAGCAATAACATAAACGAAGGGGGAAAAAGTTTTGCTTCAAAAAGAGCTGGTGGAAATAGCATAAGTTGCTTTCGTTGCGGTGATAAGTCTCACCTTGCTAATGCTTGCAAGCATAAACAAACTGAAAGTTTTGTGGGCTGAAAGGGCACCTAGAAAGAGTGTGCATGAAAAAATCAGGCTCGAGACCGGGTGGTTCGCAAGCGACGGGTAAACAAAATACATTGCAAGCGAATTTCGTGGACAATTTCGAAACAAACGGTAGCGATAAAAATTCCGAAAAACTTTGGATGAAAGTGCGCGTAAATGGAGTGGAATTGCGTTACGAGGTAGATACGGGATCACCTGTTACGATCGTGAGTACGGATTGCTAGAAGAAATTGCTCTCGAGAGTAAGCTTGCGGAAATGCGATACGAATCTCGTGAGTTATTGTAACACAAGCATCGGAATGCTCGGAATAATGAACGCGTGTGTCGAATTCGCAATTACCGTTGTACGTCGTGAAATTCGAAAAACACCCGTTAATCGGACGCAAATGGTTGATGCGTTTGTCGGTCGGAACAAAATACTGCGAAAAAGTGCGGTCAATGAAATAAGTAGAGGTATTCCTGAAAGCAACCGAGCTACTCCGGATATTGTGCCTGACTCTTCTGTTGCGGTGAAGAAAGTGTTGCTAAAGTTTTCAAGAGTGTTCGAGGAATCAATTGGAAAAATCTCCCGTGATCAAGCCAACCTTCCTTTAAAGAAGGATGCTCGTCCCGTTTTCTTAAAGGCCCGTAAAATACCGTTCAATCTGCAGAAGGTTGTCGAAGCAGAGCTTGACAAACTAGTAGAAGAAGAAGTTTTAACGAAGGTCAACCAAAGTAACTGGGCAACCCCAATTGTGCCGGTGAAGAAATCCAACAATCGTGTGCGTATTTGTGGGGACTACAATCAAACTGTCAACACTAACCTTGTGGTAGACAAACACCCGCTTCCAACGGTGGATCAGCTGTTCGCTTCCCTTGCTGGTGGGAAGAAATTTAGCAAGATTGATTTAGTGCAGGCCTACTTGCAACTTGAAGTCGCTCCGGAAGATCGCGAAATTCTAACCCGGAGCACTCACCGAGGTTTGTACCTTCTCAGTCGCCTCATGTACGTGGTGGCGTCGGCACCTGCTATCTGACAACGACAAATGGAGGCATTGCTGCAAGGGATCGAGGGGTCATTGTCTTTTTGGACGATATAAAGGTAACTGGACCCGACGATGAGACTCAGTTGCGCCGATTACAAGAGGTATTGCGTCGTCTAGATGAAAGAAATATTCGTGTAAACCGAAACAAGTGCGTGTTTTTTGCAAATGAGATAGAATACTGCGGATACTTAATTGATTGCGACGGCATTCACAAGATCCAGAAAAAGGTGGATGCTATCCAGGAGATGCGTTGGCCAGAGAACAAGGATGAAGTACGATCGTTTGTAGGCCTAATCAACTACTACGGTAGATTTTTCTGCGATTTGAGTACTGTACTCTATCCTTTAAATAATTTGATGAAGAAAGATATGCCGTTTAAATGGAGTAAAGCAATGTGAGAAGTCCTTTCAGGTAGTAAAAAAGCAAATGCAAGCGGAAACCTGTCTCGTGCATTATTCCCCCGAGTTGCCTTTGCTATTGGCTACCAATGCTTCGCCGTACGGGGTTGGAGCTATACTGAGCCACATCTATCCAGACGGGTCGGAGAGACCGATTCAGTTTCAGGGTGGCGATTCCTGGAAAAAGCCTGGAAAATCAGGGAATTTCAGGGAATTCTATTTGTTCTAGAAAAACCTGGAATTTTAAGGGAATTTGTATTCAAATCAGGGAGAAATTTCGACCTAGTGTTAATATTTTTTTTTAAATATGTACGACTGGAAAATATTGGCTCCAATATTAGGTTGAACGCACTTACTCCCCTCAACACATTTTATACAAGGGAGAATAACAATATTCGATCCATCTCATAATTACAACTTTTCACAACAATGTTTATATGGGTCATCCCCCGTCAGATTTACAACCAAAATTTGAATTCCTTTCAATTTTTTTTCTTGCATTCTCTAGCTAAAAATAATTAATATGTATTTTTTGTTTTGGCTGAATATAATACTTTTTTCAAGTTATTAGATTTGTAACTTTTGAAGTTTATAAAATCGAACATTTTTCAATCACTGATAACTGCATGGAAAAAAATATTATTTACAAAAAGTAGTTTTTGCATGAGCTTTCCGAAAAAAACATAAAAAATATTTTTTATTATATAGCTTATGAAATCCGCAATTATTATAAACGAATTAATTTTTTTAAAAGTTGGGCCAATTTTAAATATTAAGAATCATATTTAATCTTTTTTTTGTGAAAAAATATGGAGTGGATATCAAAATACAATGCGAGATATTACAGTTATAAACTGAAAACAAGCCAATTTTACACTAAACGTCCAGTGACATATAAGTGACCTGTTATAATTGTATTATCTCGTGAAGTATATGGAGATCCATTCTGTAATTTTTACCTAATCTTCGCAATATAATTATAAATGATTTAAAAAAATAATAAAATGTTTTTGGCTTAACTTAAAAAAAATTTGCTTCTAGTATTTGCAGAATACATAAGTTACATAGCAAAAACAAATATGCATTGCAAAAACAATTTCGGTGAGCTCATGCGAAAAGGAAACTTAATAAATTATGAAATATTTTTTCTACACACTGAATAGTTTCTGAGTAGAAGATTCATTGATTCCAGCGGATACTGAGTAGGTGTAATTGCCTACGGGTCCGCTACCTCCCTTTTGGTCTTTCATACAGTGGTATGCTGAATGCAGAATTGTAACGAAATTTGAGCGTACTGTTAACCCTTTCATGCCCAACTTTTTTCTAGTGCATGTAGGGTTTCAAAACTATTTTTTCTTTAAAACTGTAACCGTTGGATCCATCATTTAGATTTTTGATGTAAATAATATGTGTTGTTTGTTGAACATTCACGTTACATGTGCTACAATACACAACAGTAAGTAGGGAAGCTAAAGGGTGCGTACCGCTGTAAAGAGAGTTTGCCATCTTTAAGAGAACGTATGGCACTGATCGCGGATGGCGCGAAACTTTTAAAAATGGATTGCGGATAAGGAATTGGAATGAAATACAACCTGAAGTTCTTATAAAAGGTCCAGCAGTTCTCAGCTCTGGTCTCTTTTAATATCAGGCGTCCGTGTGCTGAAGTAATTTAACTGGTGAAGTGTATAGCACCCCCCCCCCTTTGGGGCGGGAAGATGGTTTTAAAAAAAGTGTTGCGATCGTTCAGGACCTCTTAGTGCCTCTTAGCGTGACTTCAAATCCTCCAGCACACGGTTCGGCTCGTGTATTCGGGAGGATTCCGTGCCTAACCCGTAAAGGATTACCGTACGTCATCCGGCGCTGCGCGCCTCCGTTTCATACCCTCGGGCAAAGGCCCTAATCGAAAAGGAGGGTCCCCTCTCGGTGGTGGCCATTGCGGTTAGCCGCGGTCACGTCGATGCTCGCCAAAGACGGAAGACGCCTGCCTGCATCCAAGCCAGCAACGCCCGCTGGTCCGTCCAACTGCAATCCAGATCACCATCGTACCGGGGCCTTCATCCGGCCAGTTTCGCCGACGTTCGCGAGGGGATCTCGCCCGTCGGCTTCGTCAGCGTCGTGACGCTCATCAACGGAAGCAGCAACAGTACGGTACGTTGAGTGATAGAGTAGTGTACACGCCACAGTAACAACTAATTGTAAATAACACCCCACACCCACACACTACAAATACATGTGAATAAAAAAGTGTAAGGAAAGTGAAAGTTCTAGGTTTTTGTTCTTGATCCGCGTAGCCCTTGATTACCCGGTAGCTAGCCGACCCTGCGATACCAGCAATAGAGTCGGTTCGGCCGTAGAGCTGTGTTGTCGTTAAGTCACAAAACGGTGGGGTCAAGAAACTCCAAAAACCATTTTTCATAAAGGTAGGTGCTTTCCTTGCAGTGCTAGAAGCTGCTCAATTTTTACCTTCTAATGCTCACTGCAATTCTCCTAGAATATTTACAATAGTCCAACTGCGTGGAAAACGTAGCCAAAAATAGTCCAAATTGATAAGTTTTATTAGTTTTCACTAATATTGCAACATAAAGAAGTTATATGAAAAATTCATTTTCCGTCGTCAACGTAAACGGTCCCTGGCAGCACTGCTCCATCGGAGTTCAATCAGACTAATTGCAATAACTTCATTTCTAGAGCTGATCCGTGTAACCGTTAATACTCAAATGAAAGCCAATAGTCACATTTATTAGCCTTACTTGTTTTTGTGAGCAGATCTTGCCCCAATCAAAAGTTATAGCTGTTTAAAGACGTTGTCCACAAACAACATGGGCATGAATGGGTTAAGTGGAGCCGCATGCAGAGCAAGACTCGAGCTAGGATGGTGGCTACCAACATACATACATACATACAAATTGAATAGTTTCTGAGTTATCAGTGATTGAAAAATGTTCAATTCAATAAAATTCAAAATTTTACAAACTCATAAATTGAAAAAAAATAATCATATTCACAAAAACAATACATAGTGTGAACAATTTTCAGCTAAAGATTGCAACAAAAAAAATTTTGGTTGTAAATCTGACGTGGAATTACTCATATATAATATTTTATATGGATGCCAATTGATTTATCGACGGCCTTGTTGTGATTCTTCTGACTCAAGGTATATACATATAAGTACACTTGGTGTGCACAGGCCGTTTACTTTGACACGGCTCAATGCATTAGCTTGGCCGAACCGCGGGTATTTTTTTTATGTTTGCAAATTGTAGACGAAAAAGATGGGTCAGTAATGTTAGAGATACAGAGTGGTAGAGTAATTATGCCTATTAAATCGGACATATTATTGATAATCTAGTTGCATTTCCAAAATAATAAAGCAATAAATTCTTTAAAAACTACAAGGGGCAGCCCTATGGGGTTGCAAGAACTGTAAACGTAGCACTATACTACTTAATGTAAAATATTTATTTTCTTAGTACATTTAGAGTAATAATAAATCAAATATATTTCTTACGAATAGTTTAAGCACAACCAATCAACATCGAATGTTACATATTGAACCAAACCTTGGTTATCAAGCTATTTCATTGGTAGTAGGCGATCGAATCCAAAGAAACTTATTTAAGAAGACCTGAAGAAAGGAGACAGAAAACCGTGACCGAACTACTACCTGAAACTATCGCACAAGATCAGCTTTTAAAAATTGTAAAAACTTTTCGATTGTGCGTGGTAAAAATAAACCCGGACCGGTGAAGAAAAAGCAAATTTTAGACAATATAATCACATTTCAAGTGTAGATTAAGCTTTCTAGTTTTATTTTGTCATCATTTTAACTTTCCTAAAGTACGTATACAAATGTAGCGAATGCAGAGGTCTTAATCATATATCTGTGCTTTCCATCGATCCGTGTAAATTTGTTGCTAAGAAAGTTTTCGTCTTTGCGCAATGAAAGCACAGATTGCTATCATGCAGGTTACACATGCATCCGTTAACAAACAGAGATGCCACATTGAAATCTGTGTTTCGGTCAAAAATATCATTTTACCATCTGTGATGACTGAAACAGGAAAAAATCTGTGATAAATTTCTGAAAAATCACAATATTTCCAAAAATCTATCCAATTTTCATCAAACTGCCAAAAATCTACCATCTGTGAAAAGGAATCTGTGATCAAAAATTGTGAAAAAAATCTCTGACATTACAGAAAAATCTGTAAATATAGTGACCCTGCCAACAAATTTGATATACCTACATTCGCCTCAAACATTGAACCCAAGCGAACAAATCAAAATGAGTCAACGCTGATGATGATGGGTAGAGCGAAAGAGACAACTAGTATCACGACACTATGTTAGCAGTGTTTGCAAATGGAGCTCGAATGTACAAGCGATTTTGTGTAGATTGTACATAAAAGTGTGCTGGAAACGAGCACAACACAAAAGAAAGCATAGCTCAAGATAGCGTATCTTCACAAGTAGTGTAACGGACTTCTCACTCAGCTACACTGGCTGTGAAAACACACAGCGCAGTGATCTGCTCCGCCTGCCGTTCAACATCAACTGAGCTTGTCCGGCCAAATTCGTTCTTTATATAGTCGATAGTTCATAAAAGCGTAGCGCGCTAGGTACACATATCTGTCGTATCGGGCTTGGGAAGCGCTATCTTCTGTGTGTAATTGCGCGATATTTTGACAAGGTATCAAACATTTTTGGGTTTATCTATTGGAATCCATTCTTAAAAGTATTTCGGGGCGATTCGTGCAAAAAATTTGAAAATTTATCGGGAGATGGCTGAATTATTTGCGTTCAAAATTAGACCACTTTTCGTTACATATCATTTTTGTAGAATTTGCAAAGTGCATTTGTAAGTCCCATATCGACAAGAAAGACGTAGTCCTACGTCAAAAAATTACCGATTCTTGAAATAAATCTTCATGATCGTATAACAGTATATCGCATCGTAGCTGATCTCTTGTTTTGCGGCAGCTTATTTTTTACTTATATGACCAATTTTGGGATTTGTAATCAACTAATTCTCAACGGCGTAAACTTGTTTTATTCAAGTTCTTTCATGTACTAGCCATCGAGTTAATTCTAAGCGCTACTCAATTCCACTCGTGTTCAGTGCTAGTCCATAGCGGCATTAGGTAACGCACAGCTTTCATACTTCTTATTCGCGCACGTTGGCTGCCCCTATTTTTCGTCTGCAGCTGAAGTCATTTGTCTGCTCCGCTCACTGACAGACAGAATTATTAAGAAACTAAATAAAGTTGTGACGACCGCTCCGGGGTCAAATTATCAGATAGTCCCATGATGATTGTTAACAATCTCTGTGGCAAACCCAATAATTTTGACATCCCTATTGCTAGGATTCTTTGAAATTTACAAATAGTATTTCAAAGCTAGGACACACCTCCAGGACCGGGTGCTATGCGGTAGAAACGACCAAAACGTTCGCTCAGGTCTACATCTTCAATTTTATCTCACTAAAATTTATGCCTAGTGATGTACTATGATGTCACCAAGTTTCAGGTTCTAGTTATGAAAGGCACATTGTAATTTTATTTGAAATCTGGAAAGGTACTCGCGTACTATGTCGTTACCTAACGGTTAAACACTCAACTCCGCTTAATAATTCAACCTTTTTTAATATGGGTTTCCGTGTATAATAGAACTGTATGAAGATGACTTTCGCAAGCTTCAGTTTCAATATCACCTTCCGTTGTGCCCCCCTATCTTCTAGTGTTAGTTGATCAATCCGTTCGAATCTGTAATCCTGGCCGTTAATTCCTGATGCCGGAAACTGAAAGTTTATATCTCAACCCCCCCCCCCCCCCCCTTCAGCCTTGTCCACCTACCCTCCCATGTCTCTGATACACAGATGTATGACTTCACCCCCTTCTCCCCTTGAATATCTTCCCAAAACTTATGTGCCCCCCTATCTTCTAGTTTTAGTTGATCAATATTTAATCTCGTTAAGAAATGCACAACAGTACCACTACTTTAAAATAGCCCTAATTAATTCCCCTTAATCTTTAACCACTCTTTCTAGTTATTTCTAGTTAATAAGCTTGTAAAATGTTCCGCTTAGTTAATAATTAATTTCTCCTACAATCTCCCTTCTAAAAATCATAAAGTGAATTACTATACAAAGAACACACAAAATGACCCGTCCCCCAAATCTTACGAATATTATATTATACCCTCTTTTATATGTATAAGTTAGCTGTAAAGTTTTTTTTTTAGTTTCATTATATAAAACAAAATAATATTGAAATGTGTAACCCCCTAGTTTTAAGAAATTCAAAATGTAAAACAATGAAAAAATGGCACCTTTAAGCTAACGCATACGTGCCTTATCAAATAATCGAATTGAAAAAAAAATCACCTTCCGTTAACAGACGGGCGGATACGACAATATTTAAAATCAACAAATAGTGTATTTAATCGAAGTTTGCCTCCCTTTTGCTGCGAAGCTTCACTCATCTCACAACAAACAGACAAACGATCATCGCAAAAAAAAATCGGCAGTGTATTATCACTCACCATAGATCGTGGCGACTGTTACGTTTGCTTAACTTATAGCACTAGCTTGAGCAGAGATAGAATATACACTAGTGTCCTTTTTTGTGTGCTGCTATTGCCAGATTGCATTAAAAATCGCTTTATTTATTTATTTGTTTGTATTTATTATATTCCAAGATGGAATTTTCAACTGACCTTTTCACTGCCGTTCAACGTATAATTGTCTTATGTATAGAGGGAATCTCATAGAACATGGGACGAATACGATCTTAACGGCAGTTTGGAGGGTACCTAATTTCTGCAATGACGAATTGGTGGGAAAAATCATAAGCAGGCAAATGAGAGACTAAAAAACTGTTTGTCTCAAATCACAAGTAAACTTACCAAAATTAATTTGTTCGCAGACCTGTCTGTGTTTTCTTGTGATTATTCGACATTTTCTTGAATGATGCCCCTACTTTAAAGTTGTGAAAAAGTGCTGGAAACAATCTTCTTAGTACATATTCTGGGATACCTTCCTGTTGGTATGAAGTTTTTTCTGGTTCACCCACTGTTGCAGAACACCCTGCTTTACCAAATATTTCTTGAGAAATTTAGACTTCTCTATCGTTCAGAATTACTTTAATACTTCATTTCGTTACATACCATGAAGCATGGTTGAAGTCTTCTACGTCCAAGTTTTGTAATCCATTGCCACACAGGAAAAATTGGTAGAATATCCACGCTACAATTTTCGAAGAAGTGTTTAGCCCTCATATTCTGCCTATCACTATAATTCGGAATAATCAATACCTTCAATGATTTCGTTCCTTAATGATGCTTCGAATTATACACAAACACATTTGACGTTTTTATTTTATTATTATTTTATTAGTATACGAGCAGAATGTTTGTCTCACTATCGAATCCATTTCGTCGTTTCTTAAGATTGTATTTTGCATTTCATTAAATGTAGCTGATGGCAATCGAGTATTAGACGTTTTGGAAACGGCGTGAACAGAGCTTTCCGATTAGCCAAGCTTTTTAGAACTATTCCAATGAGATATCTTTTGATTTCCGTTTGGACCGCACATATTATTTCTAATTCGCATTTCTTTCGAACCATTTTTGAAAGCGCATTTAACATGTCAACGAATTATGTATTTTTGGATAAAAAAAACATTCGTCCATATTTGTAAAAAACATCATTTTTGGTTGAATATATCAAGAGATCTATGTGTTTTTAGGTTTCCATATTTTGTCGCGAACAAACTTTACATTGCAAATTGACCTAAGAATGGGTTACGACCACCTTCAAGGGTGTTTGGAATGTAATAGAGTATGTTAAAACGGTGCCTACTTAACCCTCCGGAAGTCGCGCATGACACTGAATGAGCAGCCGCAGTTGCCCAAAGACAATTCGCTAGCTTTTCAGAGCAGCAATTTACAAAAAGTTTAAAACTAACTAAAAATGAAAAAATGGAGTAAGCTCAAACGATAGACATTGAAAAATATTAATTTAATTTGATTTGTTTGAGCACTTTGGAAAATTTATAAAAAGGTCTGGAAAAACCTGGAAAATCAGGGAATTTCATTTTCAGAAATGAGTCGACACCCTGAGTTTGCATCTCAAACGCTGAATCGTACCCAACAAGCTTACCTGCATATGGATAAGGAGGCGTACGCGATAATATTTGGAGTCAATTTTTATATGGTCGCAAATTCGTTTTGGTGACGGACAACCAAGCAGTAACCAAAATATTTGCGGAGCACAAAGGGTTGCCAGTAATGTCCGCTTTGAGAATGCAGCATTATGCAACCTACCTGCAGTCCTTCGATTACGAAATACGCCCTTTCACGAATACCACTGAAACTATCGGATGCAGATAATATAATCGAAGAGTCGGACTTAGTGGAAATGCACCAGATCGAAACACTTCCACTTACTGTTACTGAATTGGCTCAGGCAACTGCTGAGGATTCAACTGTTAAGAAATTAATCTAAGAAGTAAAATACGGCATACTGGTCACGGGGAAGGATCGATTTGGAATTGATCAGAGCGAGTTCGCAATGCAGAAAGGCTGTCTGCTGCGTGGCATACGGGTGTATGTGCCACCTTCGCTACGGAAGCGTGTTCTGGATGAGCTGCACTCTACGCACTTCGGGACAACGCGAACCAAGTCGCTGGCAAGAGGATTTTGCTGGTGGATGGGCATGGACAGGTAGATTGAGGAGTTGATCGCGAACTGTATAAATTGTCAGTCGGTGAGACCTGAACCCGCGAAGATGTCGTTACACTGTTGGGAGGCCCCAACTGCACCATTCGAGAGAGTCCATGTGGATTTTGCGGGACCATTCATGGATACTTACTTTTTCATTCTTGTTGTGCTTTTACGAAATGGCCGGAGGTACGGGTGTGTAGTTCTATCACTGCTGAAAGCACAATCAGGATGTGTCGCGATATTTTTAGTATTTTTGGGATTCCGTCGGTGCTCGTTAGCGATCATGGTGTTCAGTTTACATCCGAACAATTCCAACAGTTCTTACGGATGAACGCCATCACACACAAGATGGGAGCACCGTATCACCCTGCAACAAATGGGGAGGCAGAACGCTTTGTGCAGATCAGGCATTACATTTATCCTCTCGCGGAGAGGATAAACAACGCTTTCCACCATTGATGAAAACTTGTCGATTTGAAGCAAGGAGAGAATGCCTTATTCCTATTCAGTGTCTATCGTTAACATAGCATGCGTGTATTTTTTCCTATATTGTTGGAGGAACGATTCTAATTTTTTCTTCTTTCGTTTATCGCTTCCTAATGGACTTTGATCTTATCCTCCTTCCGTAAGAGATGAAAATTCTTTATCATCAGTCTAGAGTTGACGATAAAGTCACATAACGCGCGGTATTGTGGACTAGCTAACGAATGGATTTTTTTTATCTCATCTGATGGTACCAAGCCTTTGCTTATCTTTGCATATTATAATGTCATTTTCGATGGTTGTGCACCGGAGTAGTTTGCCAATGGAAACTGTAGTGTTTTTCACTTCTGCTCAAAAGTGCACAAGAAGTACAAAACCAGTGCAAGTAACTACACGGGTACCCATTAATTCATATTTTCCAATCTTCCGGGAGAGAGGATAAACTGTTCTCCAAGAAAATGGGCTGCTGATAAAATCAACTCTCGCATGGATGGCAAAAATATTTATCGCTTGCTTTGGACGGGAGGATAAGATACTTGGTCGTTACCATGGGGAAATAACATGCGAGCGACCTATCTGTATCTTACTTGTGAGTGATAATTTTAACCACTGGTGCAGATAATTAAGCAGAAACTGAAATCATTGAAGTGTACGAAGGCACAGCTGAATGCTGAACTCTGCAGTATACTCTTGACATATCGTAAGATGCTACATCCGACCCGTAGCAGGATCTCCTGCCATGATGATGTTCGGCCGACAAATTAGATCCAGAATTGACCTGATGCTACCAAAGAACAAAACCGTTAATGCAAAGAATTATACCGTGTGGGATATACAAAGACGGAGATCGTGTGCGTGTTCGAGATTTTGTGTCTGCTGAAAAGTAGAAGTTCGGAAGGATTGCTGAGAAAGTTGGAAAGCTTTGATATGCTGTTCGCTTGGATGACGGGCGGTGTTGGGAGCGTCATATCGACCATGTCGCTGGGGTGGGCGCGCATCGCCCGGAAACTTCATCTAATAGTACTACATCTATAAATCTGGACTAATACAGCCAGGGAATTGATGCCCCTCCATCCGGAGTAGCGACTCCTGACCATGCAATTAAACCGTCAACCACTGCTCCGGTCTATTTTCCGGAGACGCGAGCTATTCAACGAAAGGAGCAACCTGATCCTGATGCAGAACCAGAGCAAGGTCCCTCGAGTTGCAGGACCGAAACAGTTTCACTAAGGCGTTCTACCAGGGTGATAAAGGCTCCAACATGATTGAACCTGTAATTTTTTTTTCATTGTTTGCAACGAGCTCGAAGAATTTTTTTTACGAGAGGGAGAGATTTTATACCCTAACTTTAGTGTCTTAAACTATCTTACCTCACCTTACAATTACCTTGTTATTGAGCGGTTGTACATAAGCGTGTACGTAAAAAGCGCCACAGGTAAAAATACCGTTAGAAAAATAGACGCGTATGGAAAACGCGTACTGGTTAATTGAACCGCGTAATAAATGGAATTCGTCGATTAGCTGTTGTATTTTGATTTATCTCGGCCGTCACAACAGTTACTGTACATTTGTATTCGGGCAATAGTCGTATCAACGAGATCTAATCCACGTCTGGTTGTGCTGGTTAGGCGATTCTCGAATAATCTCGAGCACACACTCGGATTACGTATACTATACATATATCCTTATTATTACTGCTACGGCGTATCGTATTACTACATCTCGCGTTTTTTCGTAAACGGCCAATAATCATGCTGTCAAAATTCACTTTGAGAGAAAATTCCGGACAAACCGTAACTCGCCGAAAATGAATGTTAACATTTTATGAAAGTTTTCTCTTTCGTCTGCTGTTGTGAATTATAATCGGCCATTAAGGTTGCACAGAGAATGCGCAAAATTCGCAAACGAAAAAAGCAGTTTTTTTCCACACCGTATGTCAGATCTTCATAAAAATCAATCAGCGTATGTAGAATGTTGTTACAGTACTGCTGATTGATTTTTATGAAGATCTGACATACGGTGTGGAAAAAACTGCTTTTTTCGTTTGCGAATTTTGCGCATTCTCTGTGCAACCTTAATAGTTTGTCCAGAATTTCCTCTCAAAGTGAATTTTGACAGTATGCTTATTGGCCCTTTTCAAAAAACACGCGAGATATATATCTTTGCACAGAGGCAACTGCGTGTATGTGTGTGTTATTCACATATAGAGTACTTGACAATCTGTAACTGTATTAGTGTGTTCAACGATTTCTTTTCCTCCCCCTGCCATAGGTGGAGGACAACAAATCGAAAATAGCTTTTCGGTCGGATTCTTTTCATGATGGAACCTGACCAACCGGTAATGTACATCTCCGCAATAAATTTTACAGCGACATAGAGCATTTCAACATCATTATAAATAATTTAGACGAGCTATTTCATATGTTCAAATTGGTTGACAGTTTTAAATATGACAGCTGGAGAAAAACAAACCCCCAATTAGTGTGAGTGAAATGATTTGCATAGAACTCTATGGTAAGCAACTCAGACGCAAGTGGGGGAAACTCACTGTTAATGCCCAGTTTACATTAGTGCTGGTTGCCACCTGCTGGTGCCAGCATGCTGGCAACCAGCATGCTACCAGCATAATGTCAACGCTTGTCAGAAGCTGGTACCAACAGATGGCATACGTTTACATTATGCTGGTAGCGTACTGGTTGCCAGCATGATGGCACCAGCAGATGGCAACCAGCACTAATGTCAACCCTACATAAACGATTCGATCCTTATTTACTGAGTGCTGGTAAAACATATTTTTTTCTGTTATTGTTGCTGTTACTGTACATCGTTTTGACACACTATGGAGGTCCTCTAGAAGGTTTGATCGCGAACATTCGAGTTTAGAGAAAACTACTACTCAATTATTCAATTACTAGGAATAAATATTTCCGGCGATACCAGTCGATGTGTGTATATAAATTTACTGCAGAACAATCCAATTAAAAAAAATGTTGCGCAAACATTCGAATGAAAAAAAAAAATTCACTTTGTCATCAATCACGAAATTGTCTTATTACAACAAAACATGTAAAACGACCTTCAATCATTAATGTGGATATTGGTCCATGCTGTAACCATGCTAGTTGTTAAAACTTCATGAATAGGCCATCATTTTTAATATAAATCAGCCATTTTGAATGCGACGTAATTCAAGTTTCGTTTTTTTGGAACCACATTACTATTTAAATATGCATGCTTTTAAATGCTAAATCGTCGTGAAAATAATACCATGTTCACACTACAGAGTTAAAACATGTTATAATCTTATCTTAAAATACGTTTATTTAGGCCCAAATGCTGTAGCTTAACGAGGCCGATAATTCATTTTTTTTATATTACATGTCACATGTTAGTGGGGGAAGGGAAAGCCGTATTTAGGGGCGGCTTGCTCCCCTCTTATGTAAGTAAAGGAAAAAGGTAGGAAGTGGGATACATATTGTGTAATTGACATCGTCGTTTGCTGATTGATCATTGTGGCGGATATGCACACTTTGTTGTAGTGTTGTAGTTTCCAGCCTGTAATCGCAGGGGCGAGGAGAGGGTCGATATTTCGGATAATTATTGGCACTCTATATCATCTGCATGTGCGGTATGTCATGATGTTCTGGATAGACGGTTATCAAGAAGAGTGTGCACCGAAGACTCGTGAAGCAATGCCATATTGTAGATACAGGGATAGGTTGGTGAGATTCTACTGTGAATGAGAGAGGGTAAAATGTATTAAACTTGGACATCAATGGTTTTCAAAAAGATATAGATAAGAAAAATATAGGGGTGGTCACGGCTTGCCAGGACGTCCCGGACTGGCACATAGGGTGATCTACCTCGGGCCCGAAGGGAATCTATTAGTTGGGACCTGGCAACACAGTACTCTGCGCACAGCCAAACAACATGCTCGATGTCGTGATAGCCGTTCTCACAAACACAATGATTATTTTCAGCAAGCCCTATACGACGGAGATGCGCGTCAAACGAGTAATGGTTGGACATGATCCTTGACATCGTACGAATAAAGTCCCGGTTCACATCCAACCCCTTAAACCAAGCATTCGTTGATACCTTCGGGATAATGGAATGTAGCCACCGTCCCAGATGCCCATTGCTCCATGAGGTTTGCCAACTATCGAGCGTCCTCTGACGAGAGATACTGAAAAATTCGTTGAAGCAAATTGGTCTTTCGTAAGTGTCGCCTTCTAATGCGCCCACCTTGGCTAAAGAGTCCGCCTTCTCATTGCCCGCAATAGAACAATGTGACGGGACCCAAACCAAGGTAATCTGGTAAGATTTTTCAGATAAAGCACTCAGATATTCCCGTATTTTCCCCAGGAAATACGGTGAGTGCTTTCCAGGCTTCGCCGCACGGATGGCCTCAATGGAGCTGAGACTATCCGAAACGATGAAGTAATGGTCTGAGGGCAGGGTGTCAATGATCCCGAGAGTATACTGAATGGCAGCTAATTCTGCGACGTAAATTGAAGCAGGATCATTGAGTTTGAATGAGGCAGCAAGATTTTCGTTGAAGATACCGAAGCCTGTGGACCCGTCGAGAATTGATCCGTCAGTGTAGAACATTTTGGCGCAGTCGACTTGATGGTATTTGTTATAGAAAATATTTGGGACCACTTGTGGGCGAATATGATCCGGAATTCCACAAATCTCTTCCTTCATGGATGTATCGAAAAATACAGTTGGATCAGAAGTATCTAAGAGATGAGCACGGTTGACGTTATATGTAGATGAATTGATGTTCTGTGCCATGTAATCGAAGTACAAGGACATGAATCGGGTCTGAGAATTAAGCTCGACAAGCCTTTCGCAATTTGCAATCACCAATGGGTTCAGAATATCGCATCGAATGAGCAATCGATATGAGAGGTCCCAGAATCGATTTTTCAGCGGTAGAACGCCCGCCAGCACTTCGAGACTCATCGTATGGGTCGAGTGCATGCAACCCAAGGCAATACGCAAGCAACGATACTGGATTCGCTCCAGTTTGATGAAGTGTATGTTCGCAGCGGAGCGAAAGCAGAAACATCCGTACTCCAACACTGATAATATCGTTGTTTGGTACAACCTGATTAGGTCTCCTGGATGGGCACCCCACCATGTTCCAGTTATTGTACGGAAAAAGTTGATCCTTTGTTGGCACTTCTGTTTCAGATACCTAATGTGACATCCCCAGGTACCTTTAGAGTCGAACCATACCCCGAGATATTTGAATGTTGAAGCCTGAGCAATAGTTTGATCCATTAATTGAAGCTGTAGTTGCGCTGGTTCACGCTTTCTAGAAAATACGACTAGCTCAGTTTTCTCCGTGGAGAACTCGATACCCAGTTGGAGAGCCCATGCAGACAAATTGTCCAAGGTATCTTGCAGTGGTCCTTGCAAGTCGACGGCTTTAGGACCTGTAATAGAGACCACACCGTCATCTGCAAGCTGCCTTAGCGTGCAGGAATTGACAAGACATTCGTCAATGTCATTCACGTAAAAATTGTAGAGGAGAGGGCTTAGACATGAGCCCTGGGGAAGGCCCATGTAGCTAAATCGTGATGTCGATAAATCGCCATGCGAGAAATGCATTTGTTTTTCAGACAACAGGTTTAGCAAAAAGTTATTTAAAATTGGCGAAAGACCATGCTGGTGCAACTTCTCATAAAGAATGTTGATCGAAACTGAATCGAAAGCCCCCTTAATATCCAAGAATACTGATGCCATCTGCTCTTTGTTAGCATATGCCATTTGAATTTCTGTTGAGAGCAACGCAAGGCAATCGTTCGTCCCTTTGCCTTTGCGGAAGCCAAATTGTGTATCTGACAGTAAGCCATTTGTTTCGACCCAATTGTCGAGCCGAAACAGGATCATTTTCTCGAACAACTTCCGGATACAGGACAGCATTGCAATCGGACGATACGAATTGTGGTCGGAGGCTGGTTTTCCTGGTTTTTGGATGGCGATGACCCTCACCTGTCTCCAGTCATGTGGGACAATGTTACCCTCAAGAAACCTATTAAATAAATTCAACAAGCGTCTTTTGGCAGAGTCTGGCAGATTCTTCAATAAGTTGAATTTAATTCTATCTGGCCCCGGGGCTTTATTGTTACATGATAAGAGAGCAAGTGAGAACTCCATCATCGTAAACGGTGTTTCGTTCGCGGTATTGTAAGGCGACGCGGCGCGGTAGATTTTCTGTGCCGGGGCGGAATCCGGACAAACCTTCTTGGCGAAATCGAATATCCAACGGTTTGAATATTCCACGCTCTCGTTAGTACTGTTTCGGTTTCGCATACGTCGGGCCGTGCCCCAAAGAGTGCTCATCGATGTTTCTCTTGTTAACCCGTCGACAAACCGGCGCCAGTAACTGCGTTTCTTAGCTTTCATTAAATTTTTCATTCGCTTTTCTAATATCGCGTACACTCGATAACTAGCAACTAACCCGTCGTTCCGGAAGGTTTTATACGCGGCAGCTTTCTCCGCGTACACGTCTGAGCACTCTTTGTCCCACCACGGGTTGGGAGAACGTTTTTGGGTGTTCACGTCGGGTACTCGTTTCGTCTGAGTTTGAATCGCGCTATCGAGAATCGAGTTGGACAAAAACTTATATTCTTCCTCCGGGGGAAGTATCTGTGTTGAATCGATAGTTTTGGATATCTCAGCAGCGTAGCTCTTCCAATCAATGTTTCGTGTGAGGTCATAGGGAACATTGATTGGTGTCGATGGTCTTGAACCAGTGGTGATTGCAATTACAATTGGTAAGTGGTCACTACCGTGGGGATCAGATATTACCTTCCACTTGCAATCTAACCGTAGTGATGTCGAGCATAAAGATATGTCCAGTGCACTTGCTTGCGCAGGTGGTCTAGGAATTCGTGTCATTTCCCCTGTGTTCAGAATTGTCATATTGAAGTTGTCACAAAGGTCTTGAATTGTCGAAGATCGATTATCGTCGTATAGACAGCCCCACCCCGTACCGTGAGAGTTAAAGTCTCCAAGAAGCAGGCGGGGCGAGGGAAGGTGTTCAATCACATTGGAGAATCTTCGATATCCCATCATGGCCCTAGGAGGAATGTAAATAGAAGCAATGCAAAGATCTTTGCCTTTGATTGTTGTTTGACAAGCGACAACTTCAATGCCTGGCGTCGAAGGGAGGTTGATTCGATTGAAGGAGTAGCACTTTTTGATCCCTAAAAGTACCCCCCCATATGAGTCTTCTCGATCCAAGCGGATAATGTTAAAATCGTGGAAGTTGAGGTTTATATTAGAAGTTAGCCATGTTTCACATAGGGAAAATGCATCACAATGATTGTAATTTAGCAAGTGTTTTAATGAATCAATTTTGGGGATAATACTTCTGCAGTTCCACTGTAAAACAGTGATCAGATCCCTGATTCCGTCTAATAAGTTAGCCATCGAAGGATACGATCGCTGTAAGGAGGGGCCATTGTTCAGTCAACTGTTTTAAAAATGTTCTTACTGTTGGTAGAATAGCAACCAGCAAGCTTTTCATAGGATCGGTAATGTTGAAAGCTGTGAATATCCAGTCCACAATGTCAGAAAATTTAAGGAATCCCGTTTTAGGTTGAGTTTCTGACTGTAAAATTGGAGCACTTGGGATTTTTGGTGCCCCGGGGAGTGCTGGGAACTCCTGGTTGTATCTCAATTTCCCAAAACCAGGAGGTATTATCTTCGGATTTGTACCAGCACTTCCAGTTGATGAATTATTTTTATTTTGTACCCTTGTTTGGGACAACCTAGGACCCTTACGAGGAAGTTCAGGTGAGTTTTGATTAGGTCTTTTCCTAGAGTTTCCAAGCGGAGCCAAAGAATGCCCCTCGCAAGGGTCGTTAGAGGCGTTATCGTCAGTTGGCAAGAGAGCGAATGGGTTTTCGGAGATAAGTGGAACAGCTCTTTTAAGCATTTCTGCGTAAGAGCGTCTGGAGCGATCTTTGGCGGATCGCTTCAGTTTATCCGCGCGAAGTTTGTACGTTGGGCATGTCAAAAGTGCATGCGGATTCTCCCCACAGTAAACACACTTCTCAGCGGGGCTACTGCAAGTATCATCCGCATGGCGTTCCCCACATTTACCGCACCGTTGCTTGTTGCTACAGTAGGTGGCCGTGTGACCTAGCTGCTTGCAATTGGAACAATTCATGACCCGCGGTACAAACAGGCGTACAGGTAGACGAGCTCCTCCCACTTCAACGTAGCTCGGAAGTGCAGATCCGGCGAAGGTTACGCGAAACGAGTCTGATGGATAGTAATTACCATCTTCGATGGACTTTGAGTGCAATTGCTTGCACTCCAAAATCTTAACTGATTGAAGGTTAGGGTCCTTAAAGCGGCCAGCCCCATCATTCATCAGATCATCGACAGTTAGACCCGCATCACTTACCACACCGTCGATCTCCACATCACGAGAAGGGATGTAGACGCGATACTCCAGCGTAAAGAGGCTATTGCTAACGATATCATTGGCCTGTTTCAAGTCAGTAACGACTACGCGCAGTTTATCTGACTGAACCTTTTTAATCTCGGTTACGGCCGAGTAACGTTTTGTCAGCTCCCGTGCAACTGGTATGCTGTTTAACGGTTTATTTTTGGGCCGAAAGTATACCACCCAAGGACCAGCGGATCCATCCTGGTAAACCTTGACTCGGGGGGGCTGTGAGACATTGGGAGAAAGTGGGGGAAGTGGATCGACCATAACATTATCTGTCTCAGTATCAGATATACGTTCTTCTTCTTCATAATATTCCTCTTCGGAGGGTGATCCTTCTGTTTGTTCCATTTTGTTGCGGGAGCAACACGCTCGACCGCACTGTTTAACTTAAATCAAAATAAAAAATCAAAAGCAATAAAAAGAAAAAAATCGATAAGAAAAGTAAAAAACGAAACACTTCACCAGTTGGTTCCTGACGAGCTGGTAGGTGAATTGATCCTTCGTTTGTTTTATCCGTCACCCGCGTGACCTTCACACAGTAGAGCTGATATAGCTCGTCTAAACAAAGCCGTCTTTCAGGCAAGAAAAATGTTTAGTAACGCACTTCACTGCACTACTTTAACTGATATCGCAGGTAACAATTATCACTCGCGGGACTGTTTATTAGTAATGCTTTACTGCAGCCTCTGCCACAGCAAGCACCTTCGTACCACCGAAAAAACTAAACCACACCGGAGAGAACAAAAAGCACTTGTTTCCCGGTACAAAGTTGGGTTACGAATGTACATGTTATAATAATTAGCAACAAGAAAAATGTCATCAAGATAGCGTTAAAACACGTTTTAACTCGTAGTGTGAACGTAGTATAAGACCATATTGGGATGCAAATTGGCGACAAATAACAATTTTTAATCTCTAGACAACTTTTTGATATCAAAAATACCCTTGTTTCATGATTTTTTACCATTACAAGGTTATTGAATGCCAGTAGTACAGCTCGCCATATCAGATTTTTAATGACGGCCGGCATAAATTTGCGATCTTTTGACATATTTCTTACATTAAAAATGTCCATGTCGCGTAATTCTAGATGACCGAATATCTTGAATATACCGTCATTTTAAATTTTGATCCGTAATCTTAGATATAAAAATAGCGGAGGCTATTAAATTTCCTTTTACTTTCGATTTTTGGGCAGTTTCACATACAACATACCCATATTGCAAACTTCCTGATGATAAGTCATTATGAAAATGTTGCAAATATTGAGTTAAGGAACGCCCTTTATGACCAAGAACATAATTTATTTGAACAGAAAGATGTTTGAAGAAATTTTTTCAATTACCGAAAAAATACCCAATAGAAATTTGTTTAGAATTCAATATCAATTCTTCAAAAGGGCTAATGAGATTTTTATAAACAAGCTTATTTCGCTCATTACTCCGCTGTCGAGTCGAATTTCATGAAAGATACACATGAATCAACATCTTTACCCTTGGTAGAATCAATTTCAAATGTCTTCTGGGTTGAAAATATAACAAATTAAGAGAAATCAGCAAAACAAAAGTTTGTTTACAAATCTTATTAGCCCTATTCTAATGTTGGTATGGAATTCTTAATAAAAATACTAGCAGCACTAGCATAGCCAATAAATTATTCTCGTGTTTCCTGCACCGGTAAACGAAAATCAAAACCAAGCCGCGGTGCTGTGTAAACGAAACTCGGTTTGGTATTCGTGTCTCGTTGAAACACAACCACCGGTAAGACCGCACACAATGTAAAGGGAACACAAACACGTGTGGAGATTTGGTTTACCGTACCGGTACTCAACCGGTATTTTCCCGCCTCTGGTAATAAGTATACATAACTTTCTAACGAGAGAAGCTAGAGGTTCGGTATATTAAGATACATTGTTCTCCTTCAAAATATTTGAAAATATTTCTAGAGTGATCTTAATGAAAAATCCAAACATAAAAAACGATGGTCATATTTTGCGGCTGGCTGGTTTCTCGTGGAATCTCTTTTTTGTTCATTATAATGTATCATTTCAATAACACGCTGTAATTTTGCTATGCAAAATAATCGACTCGGTGACGAAGATTTTTTTAACGTCTCTGGAAAAACATGTTTTGCGGTGTTAATTGCCATTCAAAAACAATTGACCCGATTTATTTCAAACTTTGCCTATTGCGAATCTTTTCTTAAATCCACTTTGCGACTTTTCAGCCATGCGTCAAATTACGCACCCATTCAATTTGCATTTGTGCGAGTGTGAAAGCGACGTTTAGAGAAACGTTTATTTTTGTGACGTTTATTTTTGTTTCATTCACTCTCGAGTGTTTTCTATATAGCAACAACTGGACGAAGCGCTAGATTATCTCGAGATAGACAATACACATTCTGTGTAAAAAAAACCTAACCCTTACGTTGAGTTTTCGAGACAGTTTTGCAATTAAGGGAGTTTTTACCCATTAAAAAAAATGTTGTTTTTACGAAAAATGTCGCCATTTTTTTAGTAAAAACCATATATGTATGGAATGTGTATGCAAAGATTTAAATAAATCGGTTAAGTAGTTTTTGAATGGCAGTTAACAACGCAAATTGTGTTTTTTTCCAGAGACGTTTTACGAATAGCTTCGTCACAGAGTCGCTTGTCGAAATTTCTGGATCGAAAACTTACAGAAAACTTACATTAGTGTACAACAGTTTTGTTTAATTCACTTCACCCAAATTTCCAAAAAATAAATTAGCGAACAAATGTTTTTTTTCACGCTGAAAACGTTTAATCTGTCCCCACTAGAAAAACTCTAGAAAGAGAACTGCGGAGAGAAAAGCAGCATTTTTGGCAACCTATGCCTCGGCATTCCCTCTAAGAACGGTTGGTTTCAAAATTGTCCAATGAAGGATTCGTTGGACCAATTTGGACAACGTCCAAATAACCGTTCAACAAACGTCCATCATTGGACCCGTGTTGAACGATTTTGAAACAATTTTTTGGACGTCTCAGTGGGTTGTATGGCAACACGTCCAATGTTATAAGGATAGGCCAAAGGCGTTGCTTATGTTAAAGGCCAGCACAGAGTGAAGCCAAACAGAGATGCCAGATTTCGCAGACTTTTAATTTAAGCTGCAGATTTTTTCGATGATGCAGATATTTGCAGATTTTTTAGTTTGGTTGCAGATATTTTCAGATTTTAGTTTGGTTGCAGATATTTACAGATTTTTGAATATAAAGGCTTTTGGTTACACTAGCTTTCCTGACATTTTTGTTCTTCCCAGGCTTTTAAAATTATTATTGCAGACATTTGAAAAAAGTACCTGGCATCTCTGAGCCAAATCTACCTATCGAACAGTCAGGTGGCTACCTATCGTGCAAAGTAAACAAACATTCTTCTTTCGGAGAACACGCAAGAAAAGTATTAGTGTTGAGAAAAGTAATTTCATGGCTAAATATTTGAATCGACTAAACAAGTCACTGTATTCAGCTTACTAGACTTTTTTGTAACAATGTAAAATAAATTACATGGAATAGTATTATGAATAAAGTGCCATAAACCACGAAACAGTCGATTTTTTAATGCGCTCCATAATAAATTATTGTGTAACTCGGTTGAAGTCACTCAAAGTTACAGCCAATACTATGGGTGCCAGGAATAAAGAAGAGGGCATCATTTTGGGCAGTGTTGCGCATTCCTCTGTACGAGACTCTATAATAAAGTTCTATGCAAACGATTTCACTCACACTACTTGGGGGTTTGTTTTCCTCCAGCTGTCATATATAAAACTGTCAGCCAAATTAAACATTTGAATTAGCTCTCGTAAAGTATTTATAATGGTGTTGAAATGCTCTATGTCGCTTAAAACATTATTCGGGGGACGTACAGTTCCGGTTGGTCATATTCCATCATGAAAATAATCCGACCGAAAAGTTATTGTCGATTTGTTTTCCTCCATTTATGACAGGTGGAGGAAAACAAACCGTTGAACACACTAATACAGTTACTATTGTCAAGTACTCTATACCACAGACTCTAGGATAGGCAATGCTCGATTGGATTCGTTTTTGACAGCTAAACGCGAATCCATTCGATCTAAGATGGAGTCTCCGCAGTTCTCTTTCTAGAACCCCCACCTCTTAAAACACCTTGCATATCGTCTGAATATACCGATACTACTCAGTTACTATTCATTTAAAGCAAATGAAAATCGTCAAGAAAGGTCCGGTTCGCGATGCAAGACCGTTGCCGAATCGTAGTGACATTTTTTTGTTTTTCAACCTACGAATATTCACCACATTGAGAGTTAGTGCTTCGATGACAAACATACTAAGAGTATTTATTAGTAAACCAACTTGCTTATATAATCACCCTCGTATATAAAAGTTTTTTCAAATATATCATAATAACTGTTTATTTTAATAATACTATTTTACGCAATGTTTTCATATTATTAATACACGAAATAAATCATACCACATTTGAACTTAAGTAATTTAGTAAATTCATATCGGAAACATGAATTATAGTCCATTTACACTTGTTGAGCTGCGTCTAGTTTGCGCGTTGATTTGTTTGGAGTTCATATCTGAGTTCTGAAATATAGAAAAAAGACAAAAATATCAATTTAAACGTATGAGGGTGGCTTTATTTTAATATACAATAACTTCGTTGAATGCCTATCAATTTTTACCTTTCTCAACAGAAAGAATATGGAATTGCTCTGAAAATTATCCGAGGCTTAGAGGGCCGAGTGTCCTGTACCATTCAATTCAGTTTGTCGTGTACGACAAATGCCTGTGTGGGTGTTCGTGTATGTTTGTGTGCATGTGGCTATGTGCCAGAAGTGGGAAAATACCGGTTGAGTACCGGTACGGTAAATCAAATCTCCACACGTGTTTGTGTTCCCTTTACATTGTGTGCGGTCTTACCGCTGGTTGTGTTTCAACGAGACACGAATACCAAACCGATTTTCGTTTACACAGCACCGCGGTTTGGTTTTGATTTTCTTTCACCGGTGCACGAGTATGGGAAGGAAACACGAGAATAACGAAACCAAATTTCGGTTGTGTATTCGGGTTGATGTTTATCGGCTATGCTAGTGCTGTTAGTATTTTTATTAATGGGATTTTCGATTGATTGACACCGGTGTAGTGGAGTGCACTGGAACTGCACCATTTTTGCACTTTCTAGCAGAAGTGCAGAAAACTGGGTATGTTTCATTGACACTTCTGCTAGAAAGTGCAAAACCAGTGCACTCCATTACACCGGTGCACATCAATCGAAAATCCCATAAGAAATCTAAACGAATATCTATTGGGTATTTTTTCGGTAATTGAAAAAATGTCTTCAGACATCTTTCTGTTCAAATAAATTATGTTCGTGGTCATAAATGGCGTTCCTTAACTCAATATTGCGACATTTTCATAATGATTTATCATCAGGAAGTTTGCAATATGGGAATGTTTGGTATGTGAAACTGCCCAAAAATCGAAAGTAAAAGAAAATTTAATAGCCTCTGCTATTTTTATATGTAAGATTGCAGATCAAAATTTAAAATGGCGGTATATTCAAGATATTCGGTCATCTAGAATTACGCGACATGGACATTTTTAATATAAGAAATATGTCAAAAGATCGCAAATTGATTCCGGCCGTCATTAAAAATCTGATATGACGAGCTGTACTACTGGCATTCAATAACCTTGTAATGGTAAAAAATCATGAAATAAGGGTATTTTTGATATTAAAAAGTCGTCTAGAGATTAAAAATTGTTATTTGTCGTCAATTTGCATCCCAATATGGTGTTATTTTCACGACAATTTTGTAACCGTTGGTTCCATTACTTAGGTTTCTGTTGTAAATATTATTTGTTTGTCTTTAGAGCCTTCACGTTTTTTGTACTAAATACACAACAGTAAGCAGGGTAGCGAAAGGGTGCGTACCGCTGTAAACTGTCAGTCCGTCTCAGTGGGTAGGAGAACCACCCAGTCTGGAGACGCGCGATACTGAAGTTTTAAAAATGGTTTTCGGGTAAAAATTGGAGGGAAATGCACCTCAAAATTATATAAAAGGACCAGTAGTGCATAGCTCTGGTCTCTTTGTATATTAGGCGTCCGTGTGCTGAAGTGTGAATTTTAACTGGTGAATCTGAGTGTATAGCCCCCACCCCCCCTTGTTGGGCGGAAAGTCTGTTTTAAGTGCAGCGATTCGTTCAGGACATCAAATCATGCAGCACACGGTTCGGCTCGCGAATCTGGGAGAAATCGAAGTTCGTCCTCTGGCGCTGCGCGCCATCTTTTTACACCCTCGGGCAAAGGCCCTAATCGCAAAGGAGGGTCCCCTCTCGGTGTTGACCACTGCGGTCAGCCGCGGTCACGCCAATGTTCGCCAAGGAGGAAAGACGCCTGCCTGCATTCAAGCCAGCAACGCCCGCCGACGTCCGCGAGGGGATCTCGTCCGTCGGCATCGTCAGCGTCGCGACGCAAATCAACAGAAGCAGCAAAAGTACGGTACGTTGAGTGGTAGCAGTAGTGCTCACGCCAGAACACAAATTATAAATAACACCCCACACCCGCACACTACAAATACATGTGAATAAAAAAAAGTGTAAGAAAAGTGAAAGTTCTGGGTTTTTGTTCTTGATCCGCGTAGCCTTTGATTACCCGGTAGCTAGCCGACCCTGCGATACCAGCAAATGAGTCGGTTCTGCCGTAGAGCCTTGTTAAACGTTCAGGTAACAATTTAGCATTTAAAAGCATGCATATTTAAATAGTCATATGGTTCCAAGGAAACGAAACTTGAATTGCGTCGTAAGGGGTCATGCATAAATGACGTAGTATTTTGGAGGGTATACCAAATTTGTGACGAAGTGAGACGAGGGGGAGAGTAGGGTCAGAAGTTGTGCGACGTAGCATTAAGTTTAAATTTTTTTACGGGCATGAAAACCTATTAATCAGAGAAAACAATTTATGTTCTTCCATTCCCAAGAGAAATAAATTTAAATTCACACAAATTACTTTTCATGTGGTTTTTCATGAAGTAGATTTTACGATTCGCGGAATTACAAGCTCGCAAAAATACGAAAAGATTTTGTATGCGGATTTAACTTGCTACGTTAGTTAGCTTATGTTGCTGACTAGGAGACTTAGTTTGGTAACTGAATTAAATTTTCTCATCGCATTCAAGCAAACAAAATTTAGTAATTTAGATGAATGTATGCTTCTTAGAATCATTGGCAACTGCAGGATTGTGAACTAAGAGAACTTCTCTTCATGCTCCTTTTGACATATAAAATTCAAAACAACACTATCAACACTATGTTTGTCATGAAATGGGCTTATTTTGTACGCAATTTGCTGTTATAATGAAAATGTTGATAAAAGTCGTCAAACATTTTGAAAGGAGATGTATTTAAAATAATTGAAAAACATATGTAATTTTTTTATCCCCCGGCCGCGTTACACAGAATGAGGGGGGGGGGGGGTAGGTAAATGCTACGTTATATACGAGGGGGAGGGTACAATTTTGTGACCCAATGCTGCGAGGGGGGAGGGAGGGCTAAAAAATCGCCGAAAAAAAGCTACGTCATTTGTGTAAGGCCCCTAAATTAGAAATTCAAAATGGCTGATTTATATTAAAAATGATGGCCTATTCATGAAAATTTAACAACTAGCATGATTACAGCATGGACCAATATCCACATTAATGAATGTAGGTCGTTTTACATGTTTTGTTGTAATGAGACAATTACGCGATTGGTGACAAGGTGAATAATTTTTTTTTCATTCGAATGTTTGCGCAACATTTTTACATTTCTTACAAAAGAAATGTATATTACATTTCTTACAAAAGAAATGTATAGGATTCGCTCAATCCTTGAAAACTTCTTCCGAGGCCCGGAGGGCCGAGTCTCATGTACCAATCGACTCAGCTCGACAAATTGAGACAATGTCTGTATGTGTGTGTGTATGTATGTACAAAATGTCATGTAATTGTCTCAGCAAAGGCTAAACCGATCTTAATGAAACTAGTTTCAAATGAAAGGCCTAACGTTGCCATTTGACACTATTATTTTTGATTTTCGATATATTGTTTACTTTCTGAGATATGGGCGATTTTGTCAAAACACAGCAGGTTTTTTGCAAATTACTTTCGAACAATACAATATTGTCCCACAAACAGAAATAGAAATCTTGTAAAAATACCTTTCTAACAAGGTTTGTATTTTAGTCCTTGCTTACCAATTTCCACTAACTAAAAATTAGATTGTTTCATACAGAGTATTACTTTACTGGTGTTTTAGGGGGAAAACTAAACCGATTTTGAATATCGGGGTATGAAAACACATTTATGTGATTCGAGGAAATCGATGTTGAGAACATTGTGTGAATTACCTTTATAATACATTAACTCTTTCTCAAAAATCTATATATAAGTTCACTTCAAAGACAAAATAATGTGTACAAACAGTGAGTTCTAGTATTTATCCCTTGGATTAGGCATTGCGTTCAATCATGAGGTAAATGTTGGATGGAATATCAATACACAGATCAACAAGTAATTCCCCTAGTAGTGAGATAAAAGATTTCTCATATAATTATACTCGTGGCGTCACCGAAAGCAACTGTATGTGTGAAGCCCAAAATTTTAGCGAAAATTTAGCTCTTTTGCAAGATTTAGGTTATACTGGTTATGGCGCAAAAATTATTACTAACATTATTTATGATAAGAATGTAAGAAATCAATATAATAGTAATATACCTATAAAAATAATGTCACTGCATTAACCATAATTTGCCATTCCTCACACGCCCCCCCATCTCTCTCTCTCTCTCTCTCTCTCTCTCTCTCTCTCTCTCTCTCTCTCTCTCTTCTCTCTCTGTCTCTTTTCTATCGCATCTATCTAGCTATTTCTGTATCCATTTTTAAGTTGTGTGATAAGATCTTCTGCCTATCTGAAATATTTATTAATTGCAATTGCGAAGGTTTGAGAAAACAAAGCTATTTTTTGTCTGCTGCTACATCAACTCAACTTTAATTCAATTGTATTTAAAGCCTGTATCTACACTATAATTAAGGAAATTCAAGGCTATATCAGAAAAATATTTGGCTTAACTGGGTAATATAAAAGTTTGGCGATGAAAATTTTCAAAAGAGACATTCCACGTGCGATATTTAAACTATTCATATCTCTGAATTTTGAATGAAACATATGCTCAAAGACTGAAAGCTGATGCCAGCAGGATTGGACTTGCCATCAACGTTTCGAAGACAAAATACATGAGAGGAAGAGGTTCTAGAGACGACAATGTTAACCTCCCACCTGAGTTCGGATTGACGGTGACGAAATCGAGATGGTCGACGAATTCATGTATTTGGGCTCACTGGTAACCGACGACAATGATAACAGCAGAGAAATTCAGAGACGGATCTTGGCGGGAAATCGTGCCTACTTTGGACTCCGGAGAAAGCTCCGGTCGAACAAAATTCGCCGCCGCACGAAGTTGATTATCTACAAGACGCTGATTAGATCGGTGGTCCTCTACGGCCACGAGACCTGGACTATGCTCTTGGAGGACCAACGCGCCCTTGGAGTTTTCGAACGAAAAGTGTTGCGTACCATCTATGGTGGCGTGCAGATGGAAGACGGAACGAGACGAAGGCGAATGAACCATGAGTTGTATCAGCTGCACATTCGTTGTATTGGTACGAACTTTCATGAAAAATAACGGATCAAAGACCAAAAATATCCACAAATTAGATCCAGGAGAAGAAGTCTCCCAAAGTACCCACTCTCGATGGGGGATGCAACTACAATGTGTCTTCTAACTTATCGTCGTCCATATCTGGATATACTGAGTAGTTTGAACCATTTCTGTTTCACAGTATTGGTCTGTATAGGACTTATTTATCCATATTTCCTGCACGAGAATTCTGAACGAAACAATATGAAAGCTTAAGGATGAATGGAAAGAGACTGCATTACAATCAACTGAATGCACGGCTTTTATGCTATCGACATAGCCTAGACATTTCACACTATATACTTCAATGCAAATAAAAACTTTGAAATATCTTCCTGTCTCATTCACGAATAGCATTCTCCCTGCCGTTCTCTGTTCAAAGGGCTTGAAAGCACATGTGACCTTGTCTTACTTTACTATTTTCAAAAATCGATTTTAAAAATTTAAAGTCGAATTTAAAAAATCGATTTTAAAAATTTAAAGTCGATTTACAAAAAATTCCCTACCTACCGTCAAAATTTCAAGTTGGCACTTTCAAGAAAAAAAGTTATTTGAAAAAAACTTTTTCTTGTCCAAACTGATTTTTTTTCTTCAGTGCATTTTTATCGAAAACTAGACCAATGAAAGTCATAATCATCTCAGAATCCATTTTCCCAACTGCTAGTTGCCTGATAAACGCAAAAAGTATCAGTAACGAATTTGGTATATATTCATAACAAACTTGAATGAAGATTGAAAGACTGGAAGACTGCAGTTCATTTGTTCATCTCAAAAATGATAAATTTTATGAAATAATTGACAAACTTTTCTAAAATTTATTTTATGTCTGATGGAGTAGCAGCACAATACAAAAATAAGAAAAACTTCACAAGCTTGTGTAGATTCCAGTCAAAGTACGAATTAAGTGCAGAATGGCATTTTTTGCAACATCCCATGGAAAAGGACCCTGTGATGCTATTGGTGGCACTCTCAAGCGAATGGCTCCCCGAAAATTATCTAACTGGGCAATTGAACAAACAGATAAAAATATCAAAAATTTATTTTCTGCTACATATTCATTGAACAGTACTACAAAATGTCAGAAGAACTCTAAGAACTCTATAATCACGCCAAAACAGTATCTGATACTCAGAAACTCCACAGTTTTGTGCCTATTCCTGGTGGCAAAGTAGAGGCGAAAAGGTATTCTAATTCAGAAGATGAACCAAAAATATTTTCATTGCATAGAAATAATACAAAATAGCATACATGAAGATAGTTTTAAAACAAATATTATATATAAAAATAAATAAATAATTATGTAAAATTGAATGCATAATGTTGTGGTCGTTATTTCTTTCCCTGATCCTTCCTCAGCATTAAACAAGAAAATAAAGAAGTAATAATGGAATATTTGTTTAATGACATAAACTCTTTTCAATGGATTTCTTGATTAAGGGGTTACATATCTTTTTCTATTCTATTCTATTCTATTCTAACCCTTACACAGCCAGTATTGAAAAGCATCCTGGAAAACACTACAGTTATTCTATAGTGTTTTTCTTGTCAATATTAATATTTGAAGCATATTTTCATATGTCGCAAATATTAAACCGGCCAGGCCTACTGTGCAGACTTTGGTTTAAAGATATTTCAAAATTAAACGGCGGTCAAATTATTCAATTAATGAATGATTTGAATGACGAATCGTTTTGAAACTTAAAGGAGGAAGAAACGAGGACAACCGTGCCAACCGTTTCCGTTTGAAGGGGATATGATAAATCGTTGGGAGTGACTTTGCTAAGAAGGTTAATGTCACTCCTTTGGGATGGGACAGAGGTATTTACACCTTGCCCTGGCTGTTAAGCCTAGGATAAAGCGCCTTTACTCGCTCTAAAAATGATGTTTAGATCTCCTTTAAATTTCACTACTCGACCTGTATCTACAACAGATAGGCGTACCTCAATTACTTTCTGTGTTCATTATCAAAACTGCGTTTTGTCTGGAAACGGCACTTATGGCGAACACAAACATGCATGAGCCGCACACCTGCTATAGGCACAGTTAATCATTTGGATTTGAGTGAAACCATTCCATTAAATACATCCACGAAAGTGAAAACTATAAATACAAAAAGAAGAATCTCACTAGATTGTCCGCAACGCTCGTCGTACCCTTCTTCACCCAATATTGAACGCCATCACTCTGACTGTTCCCGCTACCGGAGACGTTATTCAGGGATTTACCTTATTGCTTGATTGTTGGAGACGTCAGGCAATTATCCTGAAACAATACCTTTAATTCGTCCTTCGAAGGCATTTTTCCAACAATTTGCTGTGATAACTTGAGGAAGTCTGCGTCCGTCACCAACTACTTCGCGCTCCTGGTCGAACTGATCACGGAAGCTACCATCTTCGATATTCAGGAATATTAGGGGTTGCAGTGGTCTCCGTTACTGTTATCTATCCGTTGGCCATCTTCGCTATCTCGATGCAATGACTTCATATTCCTCGGCGAATTAACTAATTAGTACAAAATGTCTTTATCAACAAGGACTGAATTTCGTAGATGAAAAACTGTGACATGTCGTGAAAACGTGTCTAGTTTTCACCAAGCCTACTATCCTTCGATCTTAAGGGGTTACATACCTTTTTGAGATAAAAATGTCAAAAAAGTTTAAATATACGCAAAGGCATAAAGCAATGATTTCATTACATCAAATTTGATATTTGGCGGAGTTATGGCTTTTTCCCCGAAGCCCTTTTTAATTTAAGAGGTTTGCGGTGATCACGATTGAAGAACAATAGATCATCTAAAATCCCAAAACTCAAAAAATTTAATTAGTATATGAGTATTACTCGTACCTTAACGATTAGTTAAATAAATAACAGTTTTTTTCCTGCATTCGAGAACGTTTTTAGTTCTAAAAATTGTATTAAAAAAATCTTACCCATGAAACAAAAATTTAGGCATAAAAAAGCAATCGTTAAAGTACGAGAAAAATTAATTACGATCAATTTAAAAAAAATTTAAAAAACGATTGAGTAGATTTTCGGCAATCGTGATCACGGAAAAACCATTTCATGTAAAACGACATTTCGAGATAGTCGAGTTTAAAATTCCGAATTACCACTGCTCTTGGTAGACGAAGCACGCTTGGAAGCGCTGTAACTTGCGATCTATTTCTCGGATCTCTATAAAAGTTTGGGAAAACATTCTCGAAGTTGTACTTTGAGATAAAGCAATAAAACAATTGATCTTATGAAAAATGAAAAGGTTTGTACCCCTTAATAAAAAATATACTTAGTTGCTAACTTAGACAATATCTTCTCACAAACTGAGTTTTATTGGATTCTGAGATGATTATGACTTTCATTGGTTTAGTTTTCGATAAAAATACACCGAGGAAAAAAAATTCAGTTTGAACAAGGAAAAGTTTTTTTTCAAATAACTTTTTTCTTGAAATTTTGACGGTAGGTAGGGAACATAATTACCTACTTGGAACAAAATTTCATCCAAATCAAAAATCGGTCTTTTTTTTGTAAATCGACTTTAAATTTTTAAAATCGATTTTTTTTCAGTGTCGATGAAGAATTTTTTCAATATTTTTATTCAAAAATTTGACTAATTTTGTAAAAATTACTCCTACAATATTTTTTTGCAGAATTTGTCATTTTTAGACCATAATCATTTGAAAAAATTGGTTAAAAAAGCTTGACCCTTTTCAAAAGACAGTCTAGATCATTTTTGGAAAAACAGAGTATGGAAAGTGGCTTTTTGTGACACTGTCTTCATGTACAGAAAGTTTCATTAAAATACGATACGATTTGGCGCGAAATTCGTCAAAAGTAAAATCATAAAATCAGTTCTCACACAGCTGAAATCAAACTAAGCGAACAAATGTGTATACGCAGCTCTCACAGCTCTGCGCAGTTTGCGGTTGTATGCGCAGAGCTATGCACAGTGTTATGAGTAAGCAGAATTGAAATGAAGCACGTTTAAAGAGGCAAAATTATTTGGTGAATTATGTACTTATCGTTGGGCTCGACCTATTGGTGCGTATGAATAGAATAAAATACCTAAAAATATTTGCTTGACATACCATGCAGTTTTCATCCCTTGTGAACGGTAGTCGGTAAAAATGAAAGCATTGGATAAGACACAATATTTAATATTTAAGAAAAAAGGAGAAGTAAAGGGATCATTTATAGTTACGCGCAAACGAGCATGAGCAATTATGTAGGCAAGCAGGTTTATTTATGTTATTTTATTGCATTATTTTGGTTGAAATAGGCTTGTGCCTCTACACATACACAGCCAATACATGTAGGGATCCTGGAAAATTGCAGATGCTCGTCTACAATTTTTCTTGTCAATATTAATGTTTGTGGCACAGCCATTAAAGCAGCCAGGCCAACTGTGCAGCGTACAATGTAGGAGATGATTCACATTCAAATCAAAATTCAAACATAGTATCGTGATACTCCTATAACAATTTGAAACAAACCGTTAAATGCTTTATTCAGTGCTTCATTTTAAATACTGTTTTTGAAGTTTTTTTAACATGTTTTCTATATTTAACAATAGAAGTAACATTCTAACACACACAACACTGTAATTATAAATAAAAATTATTAAGATTGTTTCGTGTTTATGTACGTAATATTATTGGAACAGGAGAGTGAGTTTCAACCGGTCTGACAGGCCCGACCTGCTTGTTAACATTACAATTTTGCCTATTATATTAGTTACTGCGCAACATCGACCCACCACAACTGTGCTTTGGTTGAAAAATTTCATTTAAGCGACCATTGTAACTAGAAAATATAAAGGAGCAGATGTACTGCTACCTCGAATTCGAATAATATCAAGGAATTTCAAACGATTGTGTGTAGGAAAACAGAGCAATTAATTTAATTGTGCTTCAGGTGGTGAAACTAAGAACATTGTCTATCCGCGAGAAAAAATATTTATTTTTAGTATTTTTAAAATATTTCACTTAGTCCTGATGGGTGTAGCGAAGCGCACCGGTTTTCAGCTAGTATAAAATAAAATGTTATTGTTATTTACACGAAATTTTACTTTGACGGTATTCTTAGAATAAGTAGTTTGTGAAAAAAATCAGCTTCTGCAATTTTTATTAATAAAATGCCGCCTTTTTGAAGACAAATCCTTTCGAAACAAGTAAAATATTGTCAGCCCATAGCCCTAAACTCCTAAGAAATGTAACTATATTTCATCATACATGCGAAATTCTTCTTCTACAGCAACTAATAGGAAATCTTTTATTTCAGCTATCCTTCAGTTAACAGAAATTTTTTTTTTTGAATTTTCACATTTTCATTGATTTTGACACATGAAAATGTAATGGATGTTTCCAGCATTTGCGTAGTGAAAATCACCTTTCGTTCTTAAAAGAATTTCACCAGAAAATTACAGGTGAAACAATAGTAGTAGCGCATATATCGCAATACAGTGAGGTTGAAAAACATCTTGAATTTCACCAATATGAACAACGCCATATTTGACGAAAAAATAACACATAACATCTATTCTGGAATCTATCCAATCTCCATCGGTACAGAGTTATTGAACATTAGAAGAGCTGCAAAAAATGTGTTATTTGTAGCATACAGCGGACATATTATTAAAAATAGGGGATTTTAAGGACAAAATATCTCAAAACACTAACTTGGTTCCTTTAAAAAATGTATGAACTGACATTTTTTAAATACTGGGTCGAAAGTTCTAGCATTGAATGTATTTTACCTAATAATTTCTCTTAGTTCCAATAGCAAAAACTTCAACTGAAGTGGGCGGGGGTCAAACATTTTCCAAATTATGTGAAATTTGGCATTAGAGTTAACTTTAACACTTGTCAGAATATGAAGGGGGCTTTGAGAATTACAAAAGGCCCTATATCATAAAATCACTTCAAATAACGTTACTTCAAAAAAAACTCACAAAATACTCTTAACTGAAAAATATTAGGACTGAATTTGGTAGAAACTTTTCCCAGCTTTCCAATAAAAGTGCATGAAAAAACGTTATGTAGCATACTTTTTGGAAAAGAGTCTTATAAAATGGGCTGAAGAAAAATTCACAATTAATTTACACAGAAATCAGAAGAGATAGAAACACGATGTTGAAGAACGAATGACAGGCTAATCAGCCTAATTTGGACCCTTCCATGTTCAAGACGCCTTTCATATATTTGTCTCTATTACTAACAATTCCTCCAAATTCATTTGGTTTGATGAAGATAATTACACTCTTTGGTTTGTTTTCCAAGTCTCAGCATCATTAGTTCTTCTATAATTGCTTCAAATTATCAAAATTCACAGTTGAAAAAATGACATCGAAAACGATTCATAATTCCACGATTGGCAAGAAGAAGTGGGAGAGAGAGAAGTGATGCATTTTTAAATTGGATTTAAGAGTACGATTTGTTTTTCAATGATCTAATAATTTGGATTATGCATTTTATGTATATGAAATGTTTCGTTTGTAAAGCTTTACTTAGAAGTAAAAAATAAATAGATTCCAAAATATGTCGTAAACATAATAATGCCAAATTAATTTGGACATCAAATAGCGACTTATGCAGATTATATTCGAATTTCTTCTTAAATCATTAGCAATTTGCTGGAAATTGAGGCAATTCAACGTTTTTTATGATTCTCTATTGTAAGGTGAAAAGTAAAATTCGAACGTTCTAACAGAGAGATTTTCCAAACAATGCCATTGGTAAGAAAATAAATCTAATTGCGTCTTTCTTAAATAGTAAAAGTCCTAGTTTTAATTTTTAATGCGATGCAGTTGCGGTAATACCGCGCGGTAAAAGATCTCCCGCACCGCGTCTGCGGGAAAAAGGGTCACACCCTAGGGGCAGATTACTTGTGATACATTTTTAAAAATCAGCGAAATTAAATGCATTTCTTTCCATCAAAATAGAAATTTGTAATGCATTTTGCGTGCAATGTATTTTGCGTTGCGTGTAAGTCGTCAAAACCCTGCAAAAACAGCCCTACATTCAACAAAACATCGAACAAAGTGGATCAGCGTAGGACGATTGTTACCCAGGTAACCAACAAGCATTAGTGTATGCAGTAAAGTAGCGTAAAATTTGCATTCCGGATGCTTCTTGCAGTATGCTGGCATTCGTTATGCATAACTGTTGTTAATCAGCATTTGAAAAACTGTTTAAAAACTTCTTGCCAGTAAGCAGCATTCTGAATGCACAACAGTAGTAAAAAAGCATTTTCATAGCACAGCAGTAATGTAGCCGTATATTTTGCCAAAAGCGACTTTTAAATAGCATTTAAAACGACTTAAGTACTTATCAAGTAGCCGTTAAGACGCATTCAGCTTGCTTATTGGTTACCTGGGTAAGTAATCTTTTTTTGCGAGGAAGTGCAAAGTTGATGCAAAAATGGAAATTAAATGCATTTTTTCTAAGTTGATGCAAATTTGTTATACATTCTTAGAGTGATCTTCCCCTAGGTCACACCGCACCGCAGATTTAGCGGTGCGGCTGCGGTGAACACCGCGCGGTTGCGGTAATTACCGACGAACCCTATTATATGGCACGTAGAGATCTATATTGTAAATTGGCATTCCCATATAGGCATCAAGGATTTTCTTCGTTAACAAAATGATCAACTTCGTATTGTGAATATTGTTTGATTATAATGTTCAATATAGATATTCTTGAAATTGAACTTCTGAGAACCAAAAAGCAACACTTATGCTAAATCTTCATGAAAAATTAATCAGCACATCCCTCTAACAATTTTTTTTAATATTATTTTCTATTTGATTATATTGTTTTGTTTGCATTACATTTCTAATTTAGTATATTGGGTGTTCAGCCACAAATGGTGACTTTTCATCCCTATTGTTTACATGATTCAGTTAATTATTATTAAGTTATAATATGCTTTCGCAGTATATCTCAGGATGCGCTCATATTATATTGGGATGATAAGTGTTTTTTATATAAAAATGTCTAAGGAACGCGATGGCATTAAAATTTTCAAAATTAAAATATACGTATTGAGAGAAAAATTAACTTTTAATATTTAACTGAAAAAATTGCATAGTTGGCAACACTGTCGGCAAAAAATAATATTTTTTATAGACTCCTTGAACAATTTTCTTCAAAAGCCATCTTGTGGTTTGATTCTAGAGTAAATAGAACCGGAGATATGAGCAAAAGAAAATCAAGGGTTTTGGCAATTTGCCAAAACGGGGGGTGCTCCCAAGACCCGAGGGGTGGTTCAATTGTCACAAAAATTTTGGTTTTATATATTGGCTCTAGATGAACAATTCCTCTAAATTTTGTTCAAATCCGTGGAGGTCGATTGCACGTGCCTTGATCACTTCGCATGGAATGACCCAATTGCAATCACCACTGGTTCAAGACTATCGGCACCAATCAATGTTCCCTATGACCTCACACGAAACATTGATTGGAAGAGCTACTCTGCTGAGATATCCAAAACTATCGATTCAACACAGGTACTTCCCCCGGAGGAAGAATATATGTTTTTGTCCAACTCGATTCTCGATACCGCGATTCAAACTCAGACGAAACGAGTACCCGATGTGAACACCCAAAAACGTTCTCCCAACCCGTGGTGGGACAAAGAGTGCTCAGACGTGTAGGCGGAGAAAGCTGCTGCGTATAAAACCTTCCGGAACGACGGGTTAGTTGCTAGTTATCGAGTGTAAGCGAAATTAGAAAAGCGAATGAAAAATTTAATGAAAGCTAAGAAACGCGGTTACTGGCGCCGGTTTGTCGACGGGTTAACAAGTGAAACATCGATGAGCACTCTTTGGGGCACGGTCCGACGCATGCGAAACCGAAACAGTAAGAAGGTTTGTCCGGATTCCGCCCCGGCACAGAAAATCTACCGCACCGCGTCGCCTTACAATACCGCGAACGAAACACCGTACGATGGTGGAGTTCTCACTTGCTCTCTTATCATGTAACAATAAAGCCCCGGGGCCAGATAGAATCAAATTCAACTTGTTGAAGAATCTGCCAGACTCTGCCAAAAGACGCTTATTGAATTTATTTAATAGGTTTCTTGAGGGTAACATTGTCCCACATGACTGGAGACAGGTGAGGGTCATCGCCATCCAAAAACCAGGAAAACCAGCCTCCGACCACAATTCGTATCGTCCGATTGCAATGCTGTCTTGTATCCGGAAGTTATTTGAAAAAAAAATGATCTTGTTTCGCCTCGATAATTGGGTCGAAACAAATGGCTTACTGTCAGATACACAATTTGGCTTCCGCAAAGGCAAAGGGACGAACGATTGCCTTGCGTTGCTCTCAACAGAAATTCAAATGGCATATGCTAACAAAGAGCAGATGATATCAGTATTCTTGGATATTAAGGGGGCTTTCGATTCAGTTTCTATTAACATTCTTTATGAGAAGTTGCACCAGCATGGTCTTTCACCAATTTTAAATAACTTTTTGCTAATCCTGTTGTCTGAAAAACAAATGCATTTATCGCATGGCGATTTATCGACATCACGGTTTAGCTACATGGGCCTTCCCCAGGGTTCATGTCTAAGCCCTCTCCTCTACAATTTTTACGTGAATGACATTGACGAATGTCTTGTCAATTCCTGCACGGTGTGGTCTCTATTACAGGTCCTAAAGCCGTCGACTTGCAACGACCACTGGAAGATACCTTGGACAATTTGTCTGCTTGTGCTCTCCAGCTGGGTATCGAGTTCTCCACGGAGAAATCTGAGCTAGTTGTATTTTCTAGAAAGCGTGAACCAGCGCAACTACAGCTTCAATTAATGGATCAAACTATTGCTCAGGCTTCAACATTCAAATATCTCGTGGTATGGTTCGACTCTAAAGGTACCTGGGGATGTCACATTAGGTATCTGAAACAGAAGTGCCAACAAAGGATCAACTTTTTCCGTACAATAACTGGAACATGGTGGGGTGCCCATCCAGGAGACCTAATCAGGCTGTACCAAACAACGATATTATCAGTGTTGGAGTACGGATGTTTCTGCTTTCGCTCCGCTGCGAACATACACTTCATCAAACTGGAGCGAATCCAGTATCGTTGCTTGCGTATTGCCTTGGGTTGCATGCACTCGACCCATGTGATGAGTCTCGAAGTGCTGGCAGGTGTTCTTCCGCTGAAAAATCGATTCTGGGACCTCTCATATCGATTGCTCATTCGATGCGATATTCTGAACCCATTGGTGATTGCAAATTGCGAAAGACTTGTCGAGCTTAATTCTCAGACCCGATTCATGTCCTTGTACTTCGATTACATGGCACAGAACATCAATTCATCTACGTATAACGTCAACCGTGCTCATCTCTTAGATACTTCTGATCCAACTGTATTTTTCGATACATCCATGAAGGAAGAGATTTGTGGAATTCCGGATCATAAGTGGTTCCAAATATTTTCTATAACAAATACCATCAAGTCGAGTGCGCCAAAATGTTCTACACTGACGGATCAATTCTCGACGGGTCCACAGGCTTCGGTATCTTCAACGAAAATCTTGCTGTCTCATTCAAACTCAATGATCCTGCTTCAATTTACGTCGCAGAATTAGCTGCCATTCAGTATACTCTCGGGATCATTGACACCCTGCCCTCAGACCATTACTTCATCGTTTCGGATAGTCTCAGTTCCATTGAGGCCATCCGTGCGGCGAAGCCTGGAAAGCACTCACCGTATTTCCTGGGGAAAATACGGGAATATCTGAGTGCTTTATCTGAAAAATCTTACCAGATTACCTTGGTTTGGGTCCCGTCACATTGTTCTATTGCGGGCAATGAGAAGGCGGACTCTTTAGCCAAGGTGGGCGCATTAGAAGGCGACACTTATGAAAGACCAATTTGCTTCAATGAATTTTTCAGTATCTCTCGTCAGAGGACGCTCGATAGTTGGCAAACCTCATGGAGCAATGGGCATCTGGGACGGTGCCTACATTCCATTATCCCGAAGGTATCAACGAATGCTTGGTTTAAGGGGTTGGATGTGAACCGGGACTTTATTCGTACGATGTCAAGGATCATGTCCAACCATTACTCGTTTGACGCGCATCTCCGTCGTATAGGGCTTGCTGAAAGTAATCATTGTGTTTGTAAGAACGGCTATCACGACATTGAGCATGTTGTTTGGCTGTGCGCAGAGTACTGTGTTGCCAGGTCCCAACTAATAGATTCCCTTCGGGCCCGAGGTAGATCACCCTATGTGCCAGTCCGGGACGTCCTGGCAAGCCGTGACCACCCCTATATTTTTCTTATCTATATCTTTTTGAAAACTATTGATGTCCAAGTTTAATACATTTTCCCCTCTCTCATTCACAGTAGAATCTCACCAACCTATCCCTGTATCTACAATATGGCATTGCTTCACGAGTCTTCGGTGCATACCCTTCTTGATAACCATCTATCCAGAACATCATGACATACCTCACATGCAGATGATATAGAGAACATCATGACAGCATCAGAGTGCCAATAATTATCAGAAATATCGACCCTCCCCTCGCCCCTGCGATTACAGGCTGGAAACTACAACATTACAACAAAGTGTGCATATCCGCCACAATGATCAATCAGCAAACGACGATGTCAATTACACAATATGTATCCCACTTCCTACCTTTTTCCTTTACTTACATAAGAGGGGAGCAAGCCGCCCCTAAATACGGCTTTCCATTCCCCCACTAACATGTGACATGTAATTAAAAGAAATGAATTATCGGCCTCGTTAAACTACAGCATTTGGGCCTAAATAAACGTAGTTAAGAAAAAAAATAATTGTTTCATTTATTGTTGTAACCTGAATCTTTAACTTGCATACTTCATCTAACAAATCCGATTCACACACGTGCAGTGTTGACAGCGGAAGCAGCGATTTTCACTGAACAGGTAGTGAAGGGGTGGATAAATCCATGAACTGTCAATTCATGACCGTCCGATACCTGACCAACAGGGCCTATATATTGCTAGATGTTTGTTCTAAACTGGGCGGATGGAGCCCAGTTTAGAACAAACTATTTTTCGATATTTTGAATTGATTCCGTCACATGCTAATCTTCGGTGAAAACCACAATACATCTGTTCAAATCTTCAACAGTCAGTGCAACGCATTCGGCGTGATACTGTTCAGAACAAAAACCTTCGCAGGCGATAAAATTTTGGCCATACAAGATAGCAGCGAAGCATTTGCCACATTCCATATTTCACTAGCTTATTGTTTGCGTGGAGCGAGCTATACGGTAATGTGATAGAATGAGGTTTTCCCTTTCATTTGAAAGTAAAATTAAAATATTCTGTCGGGGGCTCCAGAACAACTTTTCATTTTAATGATTTTTTGTTTGAAACATAGGTTTTTCAATGAAACTGGTTCCCATTTTTGCCCCTAGGTTGTACTTTAGACATTCAAATATTACCAAAAGTGAGAATCTGATGGACAATTTCATTGTGTACAACTTTGCAGAAAACTACATCGCGATCTAAAATCGCCAGAGAAAGCTATTAAATTTTTATCAAAGTTTCTAGATTCACGCGGGGCCTATTGGTTAAGAAGCTTTATTCCAAAAACATTTTTATTTGTAAAAAAATGCATTGTCTTATTTTAACAGGGTGCTCAGAAGAACCTGAATGCTAGCAAAGTCCAACATTTATGCCCAGTTTACATTAGTGCTGGTTGCCATCTACTGGTGCCAGGATGCTGGCAACCAGCATGCTACCAGCATAATGTCAACGCTTGTCCGCAGCTGGTATCAGCAGAGTGCATACGTTTACATTATGCTGGTAGCGTGCTGGTTGCCAGCATGATGGCACCAGCAGATGGCAACCAGCACTAATGTCAACCCTACATTAAGCGTAAAAACCTGTTTTAATCCACCTAGCGGTGCAATTGTGCCTTTCTCAATGATGAACACGAGATTTTTTTAGTTGCTTATATTTAATAAAAGCTTTCAAATGTATACATTACAATTTTATTATACATGACTTGACAACTATATATAAGAAATGAAATCATTATTCGAGTTCTAAAACTTTGCAAAAGAAAAACCAGCCACGGTAATATTGAATTGAAAATAGGAGCGAAATCGGTTAAGTCCCAAAAAGTCGATTTTCATAAAATAAAAAATTCGAGATAACATAAAATCTCGACGTTTCATGCATTTTAAAGATATTTGGCATCAAAAATACGAATTCGATTTCTGTAATTTCATGAAAAAAATTTTGAGTTCCAGCTTATATGGGAATTTCATATGTGACTGGACGGTTTAGTCTATATTTCCGGACCCATAGAAGCGATCCGTACGAAATTTTATAGACATCTGTAGAGAAATTATAGCTATCATTTGGGACTAAGTTTGTGAAAATCGGCCCAACCATTTCCGGGAAACTGATGTGAGTTCGTCAATTTTGAAAGATGGCCGCTTTTCCCGGGCACTTCCGGAACCGTCTATGGTGGTCAATGTAATCAACAAAAGTTTGGTTGTCCGTCGGTGATCTACAACAGCAAATTTAAGTTGTTTGAGAGACATTTTAGCGAAACCTTTTTTGCTTTCATCGGAGTATCGGTTTGAATCGCAATTTGCTATGCAATCGTACGCCACAACCTGTAACTCCGAAACCGGAAGTCGGATCGGGATGAAATTCAATAGCCGTTTACGGGGGCGCAACACCTTTCATTTGAGACTAAGTTTGGTTGCATCGGTCTAGCCAGCTCCGAGAAACCGATGTGACTGTTATTCTGAATTTGGATACTTCCGCCGGGGCTTCCAGAACCGATGATGGTGGCCAATGTGGCCAATAAGACTTTGAATGGATGTTAGTGACCTAACAGTACAAATCGAAGCAGTTGTGGTCATTTTTTGGAAAAAAATTCACCTTTATACATTCATTGCAGAATTTATTAAAATCGAAATTTTCTGCGTGATCGTGCTCACCAACCTGTAATTCCGGAACCGGAAGTCGGATCCATCAGAAATTCGATAGCAGCCTATGGGAACGTTGTATCTTTCATTTGAGACTAAGTTTGTCAAAATCGGTTTAGCCATCTCTGAGAAAAATGAGTGACATTTGTGGTCACATACATACACAGATGCACATACATACATCTACACGCACAGACATTTGCCTAACTCGACGAACTGAATCGAATGGTATATGACACTCGGCCCTCCGTAAAAAAGTCGGTTTTCAGAGCAATTGCAATACCTTTCTATTGAAAAAGACAAAAACATAATTCCAGATTCCACCGTTTTATGCGCACCAATGATATTTTAGGAGCATGGAGATATAGAGAAGAGCAGATAAAATTTGAACGAAATTAAGACTCTTTTGAAAGATGCTGGGCAATGCAGCAAAATGAAACAGTTTTTTTCTGTCACAGATATATTGGTGTCTTCTTTTTTTTCTTCACTCATTCTGGAGTATGCTTGATGTAATATTAAATCAAGCTTTTTGCTCATTAGCATCTTGTGGGATATATTTGGCCTAAATTTTAAATTTATATTTGATCAAACTCGATTAGATATTCAGTCATTTGATTTGATTTCGACAGTTTCATGAAGGATAGGAAAATAATTCGATGGGATTTATGTTCAAGTTTGTTAACTTTTGGGAATAGCTTTACATTGAACAGAAATCGCAATAGTAAATGCGAAATAAAGGTTTTGTCTATTGTACGAAGATAGCGATCTCAATATAAAAGTAGATATAGAAAGTAGCACCTTTGCCCGAAAGACGTGTTGCTGTTAATGTCTCCAGATTCTGAACTGAACTGGTAACTCTGTTTTCTTGATATGTTGTCTTTGCTCTTATATTATGAGGGAAATCTTCAATAAACAGACTTGTATTACTTTGAGAATTTACTGAATGTATGGTCCAGCCTGATATTTTCTTGTTCGTTTTCTGTTGTGATCCGTGTACAACGAGTAACGACTCCGGAATTTCTTCTTAATGGAAATTATGAAACATGGTTTTGTTCTTTTTTCTAAGATTATGTGGAGTGTGCTCGATTTGGAAATAATATTTCGTTAAAGCCAAAAATCTGCATCTATAAATTCTGATGAAATGAATCTACCCCAAAAGATAACAAACATGGATCCAAAACTCGAAGATTTTTTTTTCTTTTTCAGTCATCTTTCTTTTAGTGTTGATAAAGACAAACAGGATTCTCAACCCAAAATTGCAATAAAATCCGTCGTTTATTACAATGACTCGAACTGTCTACTTTAGTTCATTCAAATATTAAGCATTGAATTTAAGCCAATTGTATTTTACCAGGCAGGATAGGATCAGGAAGAATGGTCATTCTAGCTTACATTAGCTATCCCCTAGAGCGAGAATAGTAATGAAAAAGGCATGATAAAATCCGCTACTACATTAATCAACATCTTGAAAAGGTATAAGATTATCGAATAAATGTGGTCAACACCTTACCACAATGGGCGAATGGCCTAACGGTTAAAACCCAAAATAAACAAAACAAATACAAAATGCCTTACCACGCCTCCTTGTTCATAAAGTCTCATTTTTGCCCAAGACCCGGAGAAATCTGAAAATAATTTTTTTCTGCTGAGAATGGGACTTTGTATACATTGAAATATATCGGAATTTACTGTTCATTTAAACCCAACATTTTTTTGTAAGTCCTTGTTAATCGACTTCTTAATCCATAGTCCCCGCGCACACCTAAAAACTGATAAAATTTTAATAACTTTCTCTGGTGATTTTATATCGATTTATTTCTACGAAGTTGTAGATAATGGGATTGTTCATCAGATTCTCACTTTTAGTATTTTTTGAATGTCTTTAGTACCAATTAGTAGCAAAAAATGCGAATTTATTTCATTTAGAAACTTAAGTTTTCAATCAAAAAACTAAAATAAAAAGTTGTTTTAGACCCCCCGACAGAATATTTTAATTTTACTTTCAAATGAAAGGGAAAAGTCCATTTTTTCATGTCCCGAAGTTTTACAGATGCCGAATTTTTTTGAATAAAGTTGTTCGGCAAAGACATCGTGATTGTTGTGATCGACAATAGATACAATAACGACGACAGTTAGTTGAAACGAAAATCGTTTTAAAATCCTTTGATTTTGGTTGTTTACTAAAAATTTCGCGATCTACCGACTCGGAAACACTTCATACAACCACACATGTACACTATTTTTCATGAAACGAAGGTTGCGCGCAGAAATATTACAATAATCGGAAGAGCAGTACAACGTTTAACACACAAGAATTCAATACAATAACAGCATGTTATTGAAATGATACACTAAAATGTCCAAAAGTTTTGATTCAATTCGCTTCAAGCAAAGTTCTAAAAAAAATTCACAAAAAAAGTGTTTGTTTTCACTCTGACACCCTTAGCCCCCCCCCCCCTTTAAATGCTAAGGCACATAACCAGGGTTTTCTACTGTAAGTCTATTTTTCATTGAAATTTACTGTGGAAACGTTAAAGTTTACTGTTTTAGTATTGTTCTATTGGACTTTATTGTAAATTATTATAAAATTACTCCACTGTTACAGTGAAAATTACTGTTTTATTACTGTACATTTCTATTCTGGCGGCACGCCTAATATCAGTATCTTGAAATATCGCTTCGTAGGTTTTGATTTCCTGAGCACCTATGTCCAAGACACCAACCTTCTGGAAAATTAGCATCTTGAGATACAGCAAACTGGAAAATAACATGCCCACTTGTGCTGCAGGGGGATTATTCTCGTCCACACACTAGCGCTTGATCTCCTGAACAAGCTGTCCGAAGAGAGTTACCCTCGACTTCGACATGATCGAGATCACGAGATATTTTTAATAGAATGTTGTTTTGTTGAACCTCTCATATCGCGTGTTCCATTCACATAGTTTTAAATAATTTCAGATTTTATTGTTGCCCTTTGTTACGTGCCGTTTTATTCGTGGTGGTGGGGTCACACTGTACTCACCAGCTATTGGGGTCGTGTCACTAGTGTCTCCCAGATATATTCTTTTGGCGGACTTTCTTCCCACACAGAGCGAATCGTAAATATCAAGGGGAAACAAGTACACTTTTAATTTATTAATGCTATTTTTGCTTTTACGATAGGAGCCAGCCTCGTTGGTCGACTTTCTCCAGACGGGCGATTTTTTATGATCCTGAACAGATGCGAGGGCCATAGTATTTCAATTTGAACTCCTTTCCTCTCTCAGGCAGCGTTTTATTCTTGACTCACTGAACCAATATGTAAAGGTTTCTTACAGGAATGTTAAAATTTACCCCGCAAAATTCACCTCCTGAGGAATTCCACGGGGAAGTGGCCGACCATAAAAATCCACCATCTCCGATTTTAACAAAAAATTGCAGCTATGTTTGGTTTATGAGTCTCCATGACTTCCACAGGTTATTAGACCATTTTGACTCAAGAGCTTTTTTTTAAAGGGCGTATGTGTTTTGCATGCACAATGAACAAACAATAATAATACGAAAACCATAATTTGTTCTGCAAAACTATTCGAGAATGAGTTGCAGGGCATTCATTAATCTTTGTAAAAAAATATACACTGAAAAAAAATAGCGCCGATTTTCAAAAAAAATTATAATTTATATTAAAAATTGGAATAAACAAAACCCATTTTTTAATTTTTTATTTTTTGCCAGCGAAAACCTAAATAAAAAAGAAATATTTTAAGTCTAATTTTATGATGGAGAAGTTATCAATAAAAAAGTTTTTCTAACAACAAATTTGTACATGTTTTTCAATTCTATACTATGTTACAGACAAAAATATATTTTTTTTATAGAATGTGATTCCCAATGTCATTTCGAATCAAAATGCTCCTAACAAAAAACTTCGAAAATGTAGTCGTTTTCAAGATATTTTAAATTTTGTTTAGACAAGAAGTAATAATTCGTTAAATTACGCCCTTTTCATAAGTTATTCGCGTTTCTCCATCAACAATCGTACGATTTTCATAATAGTCATGATAAGTTCTGCAACTTACCTTTTGACACCAAGATGATAAGAGGATAATGTTGCAAGTTATAGGTCCGATTTATAAAATCACTATCGGTCATTTTTTATACTAAAATTTATTTCTTCCTATTATATACAATTTCTATCTTCTATATACACCTTAACACTTTGTTCGTTTATATATGCTAAAATACTTGGTGTTTCGTCATTCGAAAACAGTTTCGCGGCAATTTTATTTTCTGAAATAGGAACAAAAGAGTGATATTTCTGTGTACCTGGAATTATTTTTGCCTTCTGATACAGGCTACTCCATTCAGCTGCTCCCTGTTCGTATTCTTCTTGTGATACATAACAAAACGAAATTTTTGTTAATTGTTCATTACTTTGCTGGTTAGCCCATTTATATAACTCTTCTGCACTTGTGATTGGATGTTCGTGTGCTATTGCTAAGCTCGCATTTCTTGCCATTCGTTTCAATGCCCCGCCAATTGCGTCTCAGGGTCCTTTTCCATGAGAAGTTGCAAAACGTGCCACTCAGCATCAATGTTATAATTAGTTTTATATTTACAAAGATTAACAAAAAAAATTCTATTTTTGTATTGAGAAGCAGCTCCATCAGACATAAATATAGCCTTCTTTAATTGCATTTTTGGTTTTAGAAAAGTTAGTAACTTTGAAATGAATACTGCACCGCGATTGTATCATGTTTTAGAACATCGGATATTATTACAAAACTTAAATTTTTTATTATTCCAGAGTCCATATAATAAATAACAAACGGATGAATTGTAGCTTGATCATTGTTCCAATAACTACTCTGAGAAGCATCCTGCAAAACAAATGAATAATTCTCAGAAAAATCACAAATTATTAAAACTTCGCCTATTTTTAAAGACGATTTTGATTCATTTAAAAAATAGACTGTTGATTTTTTATATAATCATGAGTTATCAATTTTTCCAACTTCTCACCAAAATATGTTACAAACTCATCAACTGGTTTGACGAGTGTTTCTAGATTACATCTATCGGTAGCAACCCATTGTTCGAAAGTTATTTCTCCAATACAACGTTCCTCCAATTCTTCCGAAAAATTGTATTCAAACATTGAAAGATTTGGACAGCGGTCACATTCACGAAGATAACAATCTTTTGATCTTGACGATGCACTACACAAAATTTTTTTCGAAATACAATTTGTCATCTTTTTCGAAAGAATATTTTTGTATACAATGGAGCATTAAAATAATATTCTCGTGAATCGTACAAACACAAATGTTATGAGAACCTGAACTTCCTAATAGCTTGCAATTCTTCGGTCTCAATAATGCAAATGAACTAAATCCAATAGTAAATTCACTAATTTCCTTAAATAGGGTGACCATATCAAGCGAGTGAAAAATCAGGACAGTCCAAAAAGGACTACCACCCTCCATCACCTCTTAATCGATTGTGCCTTCTCCCCACGTGTTCGGCAGCTTAAAACGTTCTATTCGGCAGTAAAACAGTTCTGGGGTCTTACAGGCAAAGCTCAGCCAAAAAGTCTTGCATGAGAATTCGATCACCGAGCTCTTTTTTCGGATTTACACACACGCAGTTCTTGTTACATTACCATCAGCAAATGTAACATGATGTTGTTGGATACATCGGCTATCATCAATTTATCGGATGATACGAAATATTCTGAAATCATCTGTGCAGCACCGGCGAGGGGTCATTGAAGTAAAGTAGAAACATCAACGGTCCAAAGTAACTTCCCTACTTCATTCTTGATTTTAAGTTAAGTAGCTATCAATCTCCAATGACAATCATTATCTCTCGATCTGAGAACTATGATCGAAACAGCTGCAAAAACTACCATTGATTAGAAATTCCTCCAGTTTATCAATTGTTATATGAAAATAGCGGATTGGTTGGTGTAAATAATAACAGTTTGAGATCCTGGCTTGAAAGGCAATTTAAGCCGGGAAGAAACTCTAGTTATCATTGTTTCATCGGCCAGAAATTGGTCCACAACTGGAACCATTTCGATTTGTTCGGCTGCCAAATTTCCTTGAAAACGGATCACACTGCCGTGATACGCATAAGAGTCCCATTTACTATCGATTTTCTATACATATGGGACTGTTATGCTTATCACGGTAGTACAGGTCATTCACATGTTATGTACGAACGCCTCATGTTTTTCTTTTCATTTCCCACGTAAGAGAAGAATGTTGAGAGATTAAAAAAGACATCGGATTGTTCAATTGAGGGATTCGAGTATTTAAAATTTTGTTTGTCGTATTTTGCTTGAGGGTGAATTTACGTTGCAATTATGGTTGCGATCGGTCATAACAGCGATCTGAACCAGATAAAGCGAAGACTCAGTAAAGAAAAATATTTTAGGCTTAAACAGGGCAAAAACCAGGACAAATCAAGCGTTTTCCTTGACTTCCCAGGACACCAGGACAGTCAGTGAAAAACCAGGACATGAGTTAATGCACACTCTATTTCAAAAGAATATTGGTAGCCGACACTGTACTTAGAAAATTGTCTACGCGCCATATGTTATTAGTGATAACGGTACAAGCCAACAGATGTTTTCCTGAGAAGCCGGTCGACGCAAATCTAAACAACAGCCACTGAAGCCACTGCAGAGGAACACCGCAGTCAGTTGGAGTAGGAACGTTAAGATTGTAAGACGTAGTATAGTATAAGTGTGTAGTATAAGTTTTTTTAAAATTGAAATAAATTAGTAATTTTTTTAACTGGCGCCCGAATAGGGACCAGTAGTGAGTAAAAGTGAAAAAAGTGAAAGTGACTTGTGAGAAAGATCACGGATCTTTTTTCACACTCTTCCCATCGCATAAGCAGCCGCACGGAGAGGACGCCCAAGTAGACAACAGCATCAAAAAGGAACACGTCGCCGTGCTGAGAAGAAGAGTTTCTCTACTGGTGCCACGATCGGATACTCCGGAAAAGGATTAGTATCCAAAATTAATAGAGCCAACCGTTAGAGGATTTGGAAAAAGTATCCTGTCAGAGGGATGCTGAGTAAAATACTGTAAGTAATAGAATTAACAAATTAATTTAAGAAAGTGAAAAAAAAAAATAAATATAACAATTAATTAAGTGAAATAAAGTGATTTTTTTTTGTGAAAACAAAAATAGTGTAAATTGAATAATTTGGATTAATTTAGTTTTTTTCTTAAACTCAAATACTGGACGACCTAATAGATCAGCTTGCACAGTTACAGTTGAATCAGGAAAACATGGCAGAACAACAACAAATTATAAATTTAATTAATCGCGTTAACGCAATTGAGGCAACTTTAGCACCTCGTGAAGAGTTGGATTATTCCGATCCATCTCTAACATTAGTAAACGAAAATAATGTACCGGTAGACCCTTCAACTATTGAAGCAATACCAGATATTGTAAAAACTTTACCTGATTTTTTTGGAGATCCCAACGAATTGAGTTGTTGGATCTCTGATGCTGAAAGTTTAATTAATTTATATAAACCAAATGCTAACTCAACTATCAATCAGAAAAATAAATTTTACGTTGTTTGTAAAGCTATTAGAAGGAAAATAAAAGGCGAAGCAAATAACGCACTTGTGGCTTCAAATGTAAATACCAATTTTTTATTAATTAAAAATACATTACAAACTTACTATGGCGAAAAACGTGATCTAACAACTTTGGATCATCAACTTATGACATGTATACAAAAAGGTCAACCTCTTGACATTTATTATGATCAAATTAATAAATTACTCTCATTAATTGCTAATCATATAAAAACTGATAGCAGATTCTCTCACCCAGAGGCTATGCAAGCAATGATTAGTAATTATAATGATAAAGCAATTGATGCTTTTATGAGAGGTTTGGATGGGGAACTTTTGGGCCAATTTTTGAAAAATTTCAGGCCTACATCTTTAGCACAAGCATATGCATATTGCTTATCTTTTCAAAACATAGAATATAGGAAAACGATGACAAAGTCAAAAATCCCTGATTCTTTAAAACCACCATTACCCCCAAAATATATGTTTCCTCAAGTAAAACCACAACCACCTATTAATTATCAAAATTATTATTTTCCACAGAGACAAAATAATTTTCAGCAATATCATCAAACAAGAACACCACCAAGACCACAAGTAATACCACCAATGTTGCCACCAAGGATGCCGCCAATGATGTTACCACGTCAACCAATGCAGCAATATCAGTACCAAAAACCTCCTATTCTTAACCAACAGAATGGCCCGTTTTCTAATCCTTTTATGAGAAAAGCTGACAAACCAGTTCCTATGGAAGTAGACCCTTCTATAAGAACCCATCAAGTGAATTATGCAAATAAACCCCCCGTGCCATTTAAACGGCCAAGAAATTTCAACATAGAATCAAATCCACAAATTAATGAAGATATAGATGCGAACCAATACTTTGATCAACTTTCGTATCTAGCTTCAGAAGATTACGCAGAAGGTACATCGTTCGATCGATACCTACAAGAAACGGATTACCAAGATACACACCTACATACCTACAACAGAAAATTTTGAAGATCAAGCTGAACTAAATTTTTTAGAATGAATTCGTCATTACCATATTTTCTATATTATGGTAATCGACAGGAACCATTGAGAATATTAATTGATACTGGCTCAAATAAGAATTTTATACATCCAAAATATGCAATAATTTCACATGAAGTTAACCCACCATTTTATGTCTCTTCAGTAGGAGGCGATATTAAAATTGAAAAATATTCACAAGCTAAATTTTTTAAACCATTTTCAGATGTAAATGTAAAATTATTTCATTTAAAAAATTTAAAAACATTCGACGCTATAATTGGGCATGACACTTTAAAAGAAATTAAAGCTGTCATAGATACTTCAAATGAAAAACTTTTTATTGACAAAAAGTTTTCGATTCCTTTATTACAGCACAAATTGGAAGAAATAAATAAAATAACCATTCGTGATAATCACTTATCGAAAATTGAAAAGGAAAGTGTTTATAATATATTAGAAAAATATCAAGACTTGTTTCAACCTCCTGACGAAAAATTGACATATACTTCTAAAGTTACTGCTGAAATACGAACCACTGATGAAAACCCAGTTTACTCAAAAACATATCCTTATCCACAGGTTTTTAAAGAAGAAGTTTGTCAACAAATCGACAAAATGCTGAGTGACGGAATCATACGACCATCACGTTCTCCATATAGTTCACCAGTATGGATTGTTCCAAAAAAAGATGACGCTTCAGGAAAAAAGAAATTCAGATTAGTGATCGATTATAGAAAAATTAACCAAAAAACTATTAGTGATCGTTATCCAATACCAGAAACGTCCACAATTTTAGCGAATTTAGGTAAAATGAAATATTTTACTACCATTGATTTGACATCTGGTTTTCACCAAATTCCAATGAATGAGAAAGATATTGAAAAAACAGCATTTTCGGTTAATAATGGAAAATATGAATTTGTACGTTTACCGTTTGGGCTTAAAAATGCACCAGCAATTTTTCAGCGTGTAATGGATGATGTTTTACACGAACATATTGGTAAAATTTGTTATGTTTACATAGATGATATATTGATTTTCGGAGAAACTTTAGAAGAACATTTGAAAAATTTAGAAATCATACTTGAAACAATACGAAAGGCTAATTTCAAAATACAACCTGACAAATCTGAATGGTTGAAAACTGAAGTTGAATTTTTAGGATTTATAGTATCAAAAGATGGTTTGAAACCAAATCCAAAAAAAATTGAAAGTATTCAAAAATACCCAGAACCAACCAATTTAAGAGAACTTCGTGCGTTTTTAGGATTATCTGGATATTATAGACGCTTCGTGAAAAATTATGCTAAAATTGCCAAACCTTTAACAAAATTTTTGAAAGGTGAAAATGGTCATCGTCAAATCCTTAAGAATGAGTCGAAAAATCATAAAATCACTTTGGATGACGAAGGTCGAAAAAGTTTCAAATTATTAAAAGATATTCTTTCTTCAAATGATGTTTTATCATTTCCAGATTTTAGTAAACCTTTTTTATTAACAACTGATGCTTCCAACAAAGCAATTGGAGCAGTATTATCTCAAGAATTTCATGATGGAGAAAGACCTATAACTTTTATTTCTAAAACACTTTCAAGTACGGAAGAAAATTATGCAACGAATGAAAAAGAAATGCTTGCAATAGTTTGGGCATTGCAATCCTTGAGAAATTTTATTTATGGTCACAAAATTAAAATTTTTACTGATCATCAACCTTTAACTTTCACAATTTCACCAAAAAATAATAATGCTAAACTTAAAAGATGGAAAGCTTTTATTGAAGAGCATGACCACGAAATTCATTACAAACCAGGAAAGGCAAACATAGTAGCAGATGCTTTGTCACGAATTCAAATTAACTCAATGACGGCCACCCAACATTCAGCGGAAGATGATGACAGTTCCTATATTCCCTCAACAGAAGCTCCAGTAAATGTTTTTAAAAATCAATTAATTTTCAAAATTGGTAAAAATTCAAGTTACGGTTTAGTAATTCCTTTTGATAATTATAAAAGACACATATTCATTGAAAAAAGATTTTCGAAAGAATTCCTAAAGGAAAAACTAAAAGAGTATTTTAATCCAGGAGTATTAAATGGGATTTATACAGATGAACCAATAATGGGAGTAATTCAAGAAGTTTACCGAGAAACGTTTAATCCTAGACAAATAAGAGCTAGATTTTCACAAATCAAAGTACAAGATTTAAATAATGAAGAAAGGCAATTAGAAGAAATTAAAAAAATTCATCAGTTTGCGCATAGAAATTCTCAAGAAAATTCAAATCAATTATTGAAAAATTTTTACTTTCCAAAAATGAGGAAAATTGTTAGTCAATTCGTAAAAAATTGTGAAACTTGTAAAACAGAAAAGTATGAGCGTAATCCCCAAGAATTTATACCATTCAAAACACCTATTCCAACGTATCCTGGAGAAATAATTCATATTGATATTTTTGTATATGATCAAAATAATTTGTTTTTAACTTCAATTGATAAATTTTCCAAATATTTAAAATTCAAACCAATTGAATCAAAATCACTTCTAGACATTGAAGAAGCTCTGTTAAATATTGTACATGAATGGAATATTCCAAAAATGATAGTATTAGATAACGAAAGTTCGTTTAGTTCAAATGTAATTGAACAAAGATTGAGAAATTTAGGTATAGAAATTTATAAAACTCCGATTCATAGATCCGAAACAAACGGTCAAATAGAAAGAAGTCATTCAACATTGAGAGAAATTTCACGATGTATTAAAAAAGAATCACCACAAATTACTATTCCAGAATTGATGAGAAGTACAGTTTATAAATACAACAATACAATCCATTCATTTATAAAAAACACTCCACATAATGTGTATATTGGAGAAAATGACAAAAAATTAAATGCAGATCAAAGAGCATTACGAAAAATTAAGAGCCACGAAAAAATTATCCATATATATCAAAAAAAGAATGACAACATCCAAAATAAAGATTACCCTGTATTTGATCAAGGAACGTATGCTTTCGAGAAAACCAATGAAATTTCAAAAAGAAAAAGTAAATTCAAAAAGATCAAAATTAAAGAAAATCATGATACATTTGTAATCGATTCTAATAATCGAAAAATTCATAAAGTAAATTTGAGAAAAAATCTTCCATAATATATTTTTGTGTTTCTCTTATTTTCAGATTCGCAGTATGTGTAATTATATTAACAGTCGAAGCAAGGATACAGATACATGACTTAAATCGAAATCCTTTGGTAATAATACCATTAGGAAAAGCGAAAATTAAATTAGGATATGTAAGAATTATTCAACCCATAAATTTTTTTGAAATAGGAACAACAATTATCAAATTTGAAAAAATCATTGAAAACAATGTTTATAATCATCAATTGTATACATTATTACAAAATAAGTACTTACTATTGACTCATACATATTATAAATTGGTTCCTCACACACATCGCCAAAAGAGATGGGACAGCGTTGGAAAAGTACTGAAATGGGTAGCTGGAACTCCTGATGCAGAAGATTTGAAAACAATCAACAACACCATGAATGACCTCATCGAAAGTAACAATCAACAAGTATTAATCAACCAGGCGATTAATTCCAGAATGCAGCATTTAAATAAAATGGCGAATGATCTATTACAATTGGATTTTAAATCAAAAGAACAACAAGTCGTTGAGATGAATTTACTGCAGATAATTTTGAATATAGATGCAACACAACATCAAATCGAAATACTTGAAGATGCTGTACTCCTTGCCAAACATGGAATTCCCAGTAGTCGAATTTTATCAATTAAAGATTTCTTAAAGATTAAGACATTTTTGATCGAACAAAACATCCCAGTCACTTCATTTGAAAATATGCTGACAAAAGCTACAGCACAAGTTGCTATGAATACAACTCATGTGATCTATATGCTAAAAATTCCACAGTTATCAAACGAAACATATGATTATGAATATATAGATGCCTTAATTCACAATCAAAAAAGAATTTCCCTTCAATCAAATTATATTCTCGTCAATAAGTCACAAGTATATGAAATACAAAAACAATGTTCGCAAGATTTAGATTACTTCTTGTGCGATCCTGATCTGTTAAAAATAACAAGTCAATGTGTCAATAATTTGATACAACTACAGCATGCTAATTGTACTTACGAAAAGGTTTATGCAAACGGAATGGTGAAAAGAATCAATGATGCAACAATTCTTCTGAATAATATAAATACAACGTTACAATCAAATTGTAGCAATCATACCCAAGTTTTGGAAGGATCGTACCTAATACAATTTGATGAATGCGTTCTACATTTGGAAGACAATTATTACTCAAATGCTATTATTGAGACACCACAAAAAGAATTCAGACTAACAACAGGATTAATAGTAAACGAGAATGATATTGTCGATATTCCATCTCCTGAGTATTTGGGAAATCTTACTTTAAAGCATAGATCTATGTTACAACACGTTTATCTTCAAAATAAGTCACTTCAATGGAGATTCAATCTCTTCAGCACGATAAGTGTTTCCACTATTACACTAATGATAATAGCAATTGGAATATATATGATAATTCAATTGAAAACTGGAAGTACAGATATTAAGATTAATGTACAAAATGAAGAAATATCTCCTACAGCACCTCCAGAAATCATTGTTCATTCAATTCCTGAAAAGAATTCGTATCCAGATATCTCAACCGAGAGATTCATTGAAATACAACAATATTTGAATATGCCCACACAAGAACGTTCTTCGAGACTTTGAGGACAAAGTCTTTTGAAGAAGGGAGAAGTTAATGCACACTCTATTTCAAAAGAATATTGGTAGCCGACACTGTACTTAGAAAATTGTCTACGCGCCATATGTTATTAGTGATAACGGTACAAGCCAACAGATGTTTTCCTGAGAAGCCGGTCGACGCAAATCTAAACAACAGCCACTGAAGCCACTGCAGAGGAACACCGCAGTCAGTTGGAGTAGGAACGTTAAGATTGTAAGACGTAGTATAGTATAAGTGTGTAGTATAAGTTTTTTTAAAATTGAAATAAATTAGTAATTTTTTTAACTCATGTCCTGGGAAACCAGGACGTATGGTCACCCTACCTTAAACCTATTAAAAGCCTCTTTCAATGAACAAATTAACAGACGTGTTTGTACATGTTGACGCTTACCATCCTTTTTCACAGAAACATAGTCGTTTAGCCCAGGCATGGCTCTGCTAATCTGGTCGCTATCAACACAGTGTTTTTTGTTTGTGAATCCAAAGTATGAACCATCTTTTCGTTGTTGTTGTTCTTGTTGTTGTGATGTTTTTCTTCTGCTAACAACCTAGCTTGCGATACAATGTGTTTGTTTGCATGAAATTCATCCATTATCTTTTGATTTGACCAAGATTTTGGTAAAATAGACAATAACCTCACTTGATCGTTTCTTGAACATCCTGAATCTGCAAATCTCTCTTTCAGTTGAGAAATTATATCATCAAGGTCCGCAGCTTTCGTTTTTAATAACTCCAGCTCATCATTTTCTACATTAAACCCGAATAAATGTTTTCGTATTCCATGTGAAATATTCGAATATTTACTATTGGAATAATTGACTTGTTGAAGCTTGTTTATTGCTATTGGTGAAACGTTGATTCCCAGGACTCCTTTATTGAATATTTCAATGTTATGTATTCTGGAATAATCCTGCACATCGCTGGAATAATCGTGCACATCGCTTTCCTGAGAAGATTGATGTAACCGATGGTATGTCTACTGGATCATATTCTGAAGGTGATGATTGTGGTTCTGTAGTGTAGATGCTCGGTAACTGCAGATATTTTATATTGTCAGAATTGCATGCCTGCAACCTGCAAGTATCACATAGAAAAACAGACTCATCCAATTGAATTTTACACTCTGTGGATTTTAAAATTTCAATAATTTTTTGCGTTACTTTGCGAAGCTTCGATGAACACCGTTTACTAGGAAATGGCTTACAACACCTTACTTTATTGATATCCTTAATAATTTGCTCTTGTTGACACCAAAACACCGTACTGACTAAGTCTCTTTAATGTGTTAACCTATTTCAATGTAAAATATAGGTAAGTTTTAATACATGGTTCAAACAGGTATCAACTATTTTGCTTCAGAAAACATTGGCAGGTAAAATCTATGTCCTCCTATGGTTTCTCCAGAATAAAGATTAATTCTCAAATGTGCGACTTAAATAACGTACAAATTGAACTATTATCCGAATATTATCAGCTTGGCGCTGAAAACAACATTTTTAGAGAATTCAATTTCTATGTAGTCAAATAATTTTTTTATTATTTTCCTGTAGTTTTTTAATGGTTCGTTATACCGTCATGGTGTAAAGAGGAAAGTTGTAGAATGTATTATGACTATTATGAAAATCGTACGATTGTTGATGCAGAAACACGAATGACTTATGGAAAGGGCGTAATTTAACGAATTATTACTTTTTGTCGAAACAAACTTTAAAATATCTTGAAAACGACTACATTTTCGAAGATTTCTGTAAAGAGCATTTTCATTTGAAATGACATTTAGAATCACAATCGATAAAAATATATATTTTTGTAGAAAGTGCGATATCTTTTCCTCGTATCTGTGTCTCGACGAGTTGCGAAGAAACGAGTCGAAAAGTGTATACCTATGAATTTCATGAACTTTGCTTTGTCATCATCAGTCCTAAAGCACAGAGAACAGACATCCATGATCGAACAAAAATATTTAAAAAACGTGTGTAAACATTTGAATTAATATACTAAAAACACTAGCGCCGCCACACCAACCTATCCCAACTATCCGTCAAATCGATTCCGGAACCGGTTCGAAATCCTGGATGGATTCTGCATGGAATCTAGCTCAAAGAAAACAACCGATTCCTACTCTATCGGTTGACGCATTTGAGCTGGAATTCATGCTGGAAGTCCGAATCGGTTCCGGACTAGTTTGACTGGGTAGATGAATAACCGCTGTCAATTCTGTCGCACTCAGCCACAAAAAAACATGACGACAGTAGCGCACCTGGTTTAGATATCCAAACTACCTTCGAAACCGTAAGAGATTTTACACAAGTTGAATGCTGAAGATGGACGTCTGTTCTCTGTGCCTAAAGTTACGCCCGTAAATAGAAGACGCAAAAAGTGTACGCTCTTTTGTTTTGCCATCGTTACACGCGGAATCCGAAAAGTCCCGGACCCGGTCGAAGTGTTGCTTGTTCCGTCGGAGAATTGTCCACCTTGCATCCAGTCCGGGATCGATGATTTACGCCCAATAATTTTTGTCTGTAAAATAGTACAGAATTGAAAAACATGTACAAAGTTATTGTTAGAAAAACTTTTTTATTGATAACTTCTCCAACATGAAATTAGACTTAAAATGTTTCTTTTTTATTTAGGTTTTCGCTGGCAAAAAATTAAAAAAATGGGTTTTTTTAAATTCAATTATAAATTTTTTGAAAATCGGTACATTTTTTTTCAGTGTATATTTTTTTTAAAAAGATTAATGAATGCCCTGCAGCGCATTCTCGAATAGTTTTGCTGTACAAATTATGGTTCTTGAACAATATGTTTTTAGAAAGTAGTGCACGCAAAAACACATACGCCCTTTTAAAAAGTTGCCCTTGAGACAAAATGATTTGATTATCTCTTGAATATACTTAATTTCCCACATAGGCGCAACGTAAAAAGTTTCATCAAAATCGAAGGGTCGGTCACGATTTTTTACAAAATTGGACGGCTCTTCGTGGAATTCCTCTCCTGTATTAGTCTAATTCACCCCTGGGGTTGAATTTACCCCCGGTTGAAAACCACTTATTTTGCGAAATTTTCAATCCCACCGTGTGACTATTTTTATAATTGATAATACAAAAAATCTTGAAATACTCTTAAAAACCAATTCTGATATACTAGAGATAAACGGAAAAAGCCATTTTTTCATCATTTTCCTTTTTTTGACAAGCAACATTATGTTAAATTTAAAAAAAATCCTCATTTTACAAAATGCTATAAATGGGTGATGTTTTATTGTTGAAAAAAGCCTCTGATATCAGTATAAAGTAATGATACTTCAATAAAAGTAAATAAAATTGGTTAATTTTTGTTTTATTTCGAATTTAAGAAGTGTGCAAAGTAGCCCCCAGCTAGTCCTTATATATAATTTAAAAACGCTATATGGACAACTTTTCTATTTGATAACCAATTCTGCTCATATTTGGCAAAAATAATACAAACACAATGACGATAAATTTGTGCTGATATACAAATCCACCGATTATTAAGGGGTTACATATGCTGAGGTCGGCAAAAAAAATCGAATTTTTTTATTCTTTCGTCGTAATGTTCAGGTTCTTAAGAATGTTATTTCGAATTTTTATAGCGATCGGAGCAGTAGATGCAAAGTTATAGTTTTTAATCTTGCTCCCTTACGAAGGCGTGGTTTATACTTGCAACTTTAAACGCGATTATCTCGAAATCATGTTTTCCCAAACACATCTTTGCGGTGATTACGATTGCCGAAAAAGTTTTCAACCAATCTCAAAACTTTATACTTGTTCGTAACTTTAATGCCGTGCCCTTGAACGATGCCATTTTTTCGTCAAAATTTTCATGTTAATATAATGAATTGTTTAATAATTATTCAGCTGAAAATGGTGTTTTTTGTTTGGAAAACCCGTCTTCGTTTTCAAAAAGAAAAAATTTCAATAAATCATTCAAGGACACCACAGGTGCTTATACCAATGAGTTTTTTTAGTTTTCTGCTTTAGTCACAGAGATCCATGATCGAACTAATTTATTTGAAAAACTTTATGTAAACATTTGAATTAATATACGTTAAAACTCTAGCGCCGCCACACCAGCTATCCCAACTAACCGTCAAACCTATAAGCACTCATAGTAATAGAAGCGCGGATGTAAAAATCGCAAAACTGGCAACTAGAAAAAGCATGTTAAACTGGCATCACCCAAAAATGTGCAAGCTCGAACAAGCTCAACTTTACTCGATCATTTGTTTTTATCAAAATAATTTTTCAAGATGTTCCATATATGGATCAAAAGAGAATTTATACGTTTGATACTGAGCAACAAGAAATAAAGAAAAGCAATAAAAATATCCATTTTTTTCAAAAACACAAAGTTGATCAAAAAGCTTATTGTGAATAACAAAATACATTTTTAAACAAAATCGCAATACTTGCTCTGCTTGTTTGCATTGTATGACGTCATGCTCGTTTGGCTCCGGATTTTGGCAGTTTGTTTGGCTTGATAAAAGTACCTCCGCTGGTCTATTACTATGAGTGTCTATACCTCTAAGAACGGTTGGTTTCAAAATCGTCCAATGAAGGACGTTCGTTGGACCAATTTGGACGACTTCCAAATAACCGTTCAACAAACGTCCATCGTTGGACGCGTGTTGAACGATTTTGAAACATTTTTTTGGACGTCTCAGTGGGTAGTCAAACGTAGAAAAACTCTAGAAAGAGAACTGCGGAGCAGAGACTCCATTTTATATCGAATAGATTCGCGTTTTATTTTGTATAGGAGTTTCAAAGTAGAACTGGAACAGAAACATTCACATCCCCAGCAGAGCGTTTTGTTTTATAATTTCGAACAGTTTTGTTTCAAAATTTAAAACTGTTATACGACTCCGTTCTATTTGTTGCTGATGTTAATACACGTTTAGAACTGTGTTTTAAATACATGCAAAGTTTTCAGCACAGACACTTAGAGCATGTTCAGGAGTGTTTCAGTTGTAGATTCATAATTTTGCCAGTTCCATAAAATAAAACTGAAAATTTTAAAACTAGAACTTGCTTTCCCCAGCAGGAGTTTTAGCGGATGTTCTATTCAGTTTAAAATTCAAGCCTCGCCATGCCTTCAGCGTTACTGCATTCAAATTTATTTTTCCCCAGTCTATCGGGTCTAAGTGTCTGTGCTGAAAGCTTTGCATGAATTTAAAACACAGTTCTAAACGTGTTTTAAAATCAGCAACGAATAGAACGGCATCGTATAACAGTTTTAAATTTTAAAACAAAACTGTTCGAAATTATAAAACAAAACGCTCTGCTGGGGATGTGAATGTTTCAGTTCCAATTCTACTTTGAAACTCCTATACAAAATAAAACACTCCTGAACATGCCCTTAGACCCTAGGGGCAGATCACTTATGATGCATTTTTAAAAATCAGTGAAATTAAATGCATTTATTTCCATCAAAATAGAAATTCATAATGTATTTTGCGTTGCGTGCAATGTTGTTTGCGTTGCGTGTAAGATGTCAAAACCCTACAGAAAAACTAGCCCTACATTTAACAAAACGTCGAACAAAGTTGATCAGCGTTGGACGTTTGTTAAACAAAGTTTTCTGCGAGGCAGTGCAGAGCTAATGCAAAAATGGAAATTAAATGCATTTTTTCAATTTGATGCAAATTTGTTATACATTCTTAGAGTGATCTGCCCCTAGCTTAGACCCGATAGACTGGGGAAAAATAAATTTGAATGCAGTAACACTGCACGCAAAAAAAAGTTTCGGTTGAAATTACTATTTTAGAGGGTTAAATTAATTACATTGTACCCACAATTTTCAGCTGATAATATTATGATTTCGCTGCAACCACGTAAACAATCATTTCTACCATATTATATATCTTTGGTTTCTGTAGTTTCCACTATGTTTGTAGTATATTCATCTCACCGTATGGTATTCGTTTTTACTATTAAAGTAGTTAAGTTCAGAACTAATATTCTCCCGTGATGATTTAAGTTCATAGTAAATTTTACCATACATGATATACTTTTTGCTATATACCTAACAAATATAATGTCACAAATAAGTGCGTCGTTCTGCAAATAGTTGTGAATGCATTGAAGGGTCCAGTTTTTTAGAAAATATACTTTATTTACGAGTACTTACGAATGACTATGATGAAGCTTGAGCTCAAATTTAAGACAGCATTCAACTAGTCTGGTTTATGGTCATCCTAAAAGAATCAATTACATCGACAATTTGTCATACCACTATTAAAATTTCATTATAAACTTACCACTAGACTTTCCAGCAATGTTTTCCGAACATGTGATTGTGGATGTTAAATTATATTCATTTTGTATAAAATTCGTTTTCACAATAAAATAAGCAATACAAATAAACTTGTTGCGACTAAAAACAAAAATAAGTTAATTGGATCGAAATCGCACACGTCAACATTCCCTTGACACTTAGAAATACTATGTTTCTAGTACGTTTAAACGAAAATCATAGTCAGCTGAAATTTGGCGGTACATTTCATTTAATTTCACCATAATCATGGTAAAATTTGACCTTATAACAAAAAATGACGGGACGGCAACAACACGCATAATGAATACTACCGGAAATGAAGTGAATTTTAACACAAAAGTATAGTTGGTTTAAATAATTAATATAGTCAGCAACACCAGAGAATTTCAATTGATGCATAGTCCTTTTTCCTATTAAGTGGTTGTGTTGACTTAATTTTCCATTAGTTTTACCATTTTGATCCATAGTAAATTTGAATACAGATTTATTGTAATGTTTACAAGAATATTATTTTCTGTGTGAGAATGCAGTAATGATGAGACATGAATTTTAAACTGAATAGTACATCCGCTAAAACTGCTGCTGGGGACAGCAAGTTCTGGTTTTAATATTTTCAGTTTTATATAATTGAACTGTCAAAATTATGAATCTAGAACTGCAGCACTCCTGAACATGCTCTTAGATGTCAAAAAACGAATACAATTAAGCATCCCTATCAAAAAAATGCGGACGAACATGGTCAGGCGATTTAAAAAGTTTGACGTTTGACTCTACTCGCCCGTGCTAATTGCCCCTCAGGACAAATGCAATTTGCGAATGCGATTTAAAGGCAATTTCAATACTTAGTCAAATTTTCTGGCGGCTGAAATGGACTTGGTTGTTTTTCGCGTTTTTCACACATGGCGGTTTGTGTTTGGTTTAAGCTTAAAATTGTTTTTTGAACAATTGGTGTGTTTTCACTTGTACTTTGTTTGTCTAGTGTACTTAATTTAGCCAACGAATGTGGGAAATTGTGGAATCGTGTGTATGTATAGTAGAACAAGATCTCTGACCTAAAGTATTAATGAACGTCAGATTGTGATAAGTATATGTGAGTACATAATGAATCCGAAAATAAGCAATATTTTTCATTTTTATATTAGGCAATTAAGGGCGATTAAATGGCGCGTTCCGTGAGTGATTTGAGGGCGATTAAAGGGCGGGTTGGGCGGCAAAAAAATGACGGCGGCAAATCGCCCAAATGTTGCATTTGAAATAGCCCCCTAATTGCCAGCAATTTGCTGGAAAATTGAAGGGCAATTAGCGCATCCGAGTTGGTAAATAGCCCCCCGTTAGCCAGCAACTTGCCTTTTTTGACTGGGTTGCCTATCCCTATAACATTGGACGTGTTGCCATACAATGCCGAGGCATACGTTGCCAAAAATGCTGTTTTTCTCTCCGCAGTTCTCATTCTAGAGTTTTTCTAGTCAAAGTAGAAAAACTCTAGAAAGAGAACTGCGGAGACTCCATTTTGGATCGATTGGATTCGCGTTTAGCTGTCAAAAACGAATCCAATCGAACATTGCCTATCCTTATAACATTGGACGTGTTGCCATACAATGCCGGGGCATATGTTGCCAAAAATGCTGTTTTTCTCTCCGCAGTTCTCTTACTAGAGTTTTTCTAAGTCAAAGCTATTCTGGAACCGGTTCGGAATCCTGAATGGATTCAGTATGGATTCCAGCTCAATGGAAACAACCGATTCCGACTCAATTAGTTGATGCATTTGAGCTGAAATCCATACTGAATCCAGTCAGAATTCCGAACCGGTTCCAGAATGATTTCACTGGGTCTGAGACGAGACATGCAAATAGCAAAAAATCGAACGTCAAATGCAGCCAGAAGGAACTGTCATTGCAGCCAGTCTATTTAAACTATGTGAGGCAAAAAGAGAGGCTACGTGCGACGAACGATAGTATGAACAGAAAAAAAAATCTATCGGCAAGTCTCGTCCCAGGAGAACTAGCCCAATTAAGCTCAGCCGGAAATGAACCGGAGTTCTAGCTGGTTCCAGTTCGTATTCAGGCTTCAGTGACACAACCGATTCTAGTTAGAATCGGTTGTGTCACTGGAGCCGGGATACGAACTGGAACCAGCCAGAATTCCAGTTCATTTCCGGCTGAACTTTACTGGGAGGTAGAGGTATAACACCTGTCAATTCGGTCGAACTCAGCCACTAAAAACATGACGACAGTAGCGCACCTGGTGGAGATAACCCAATCACCTTAAAAACGTTAGGGATTTTACACAAGTTGAACGCTGAAGATGGACGTCTGTCCTCTGTGCTTTAGTTAAGGGAGGGAAAGTGAGGGGGGGGGGGGTGAAAGGTTTCAGTGTGAAAAAGTTTTTTTGTGAATTCTTTTAGAACTTTGCGTGAAGCAAATTTATCAAAACTTTTGTACATTATAGGGTAAAGTGCCTATTTTCACCATACTAAGCAGGGTGACTCACTAATTCATTATTTTCTCGGCCTACAATCAATGGAATGCGTAAAAATTGACATATACAGTGTTACCGTGACTGAACCTGCAAGCGGAGCATCCCTCGGTCGATGGTGACGTTTGGTTTTCGCAATTAGCTCCCGCCCGTTGTGTCCGTGTGTGAACTGTCAAAAACCGGAAAAAAATCACATGTGGTTTGTTCTATAGTGTATCTAGAAGCTACCATAGGAAATATTTCGGAATAACCTGAATACTTACCGTATACTTACCGTGAATAACCTGAAAAAGAAGTTTAAATTATAATCTATAAATACTTACCTTAAAATTGATAATACTCACCTAGGAAAACAGAAGGAAGGAGAAAAGGAAGATAGTTGGAAAGCTGGTCGGAAGAGTAGTTAGCGAGGGAGGAAAATTTGAAAGCAAGAGAGTAAAATTATATGCGAAAGATGAAATTTAATAAAAATTTATATAGTTTTAGCCTGCATAAAAAAGGTGCTTGCTCATTATTTCTTTCCGTTCGGGGACGACCGAACAAACTAAAATTTTAAAGTTTGGATCGCACCTCACCCTCGGCACGATGAGCGCCCAGGAACTAGACTACACTAACGCCTCGTGCGGCAAGTGCGGATTAGCTTCAAAGGAACCAGGTGGAATGGTTGCATGTGACCACTGCAACAATTGGTATGATTACGCTTGCGCGGGTGTATCCGATACCGTTAAGAGGAAGAAAAAATGGTTCTGCGAAAATGTTATTTGCGCGGCGGCAGCCAAAAAGCGCACGAAGAAGGACATTGACCCTAAGTCGACGGCAGATGAATCTGATGCCGGAAGTGTCAAATCGTCCACAGTGCCGTTTGCAGATGAACAAATAAAGGCCTTGGAAGAAGAACAGCGGCGGCTCGAGGCGGACTGGGACAAACAGATGCTGGTGAAAGAGAAGCAACTGGAGTTTCAGGCTGCAATGAAAAAGAAGAAATTCCTGTAGGAACAAGCACTGCGCCGAAGGCAAATGCAGCTAGAGGAAGAGAGGCGCTGTTTCGAACTAGCAGAACTAGAGCGCGAAAGCCAGCTGCAGCTGCAGGTAAAACACGAGCACATGAAGCGAGTTCAGAAACTGGAAGAAGATTTTCGGGAGCAGATGTCAACTGTGGATAATCAGTTGGACACAATGAAAATGGAACGGCAACAGAAACATTCCCGACCGATTACCGTTAAGAATCAAAGTACACCGCTACTAGTTCCGGCGGGAAAGACGGGTATTTGTGTTGAGTCGGAAATGGATGATACGGAGGAGAGTTCCAGTTTGGAGGAAGAAACTGATAATGCACCGGACGAGAAGGTTAAGCAGGGTTCCAGACCAACAAAGGGCCAACTTGCTGCCAGGCACGGGATCGGTAAACACCTTCCTCTATTTTCGGGAAAGCCAGATGATTGGCCACTGTTTTATGCGGCGTACAACTCTTACAAAGGCGTGCGGGTTTAGCGATGTCGACAATTTAGCACGTCTGCAACAATGCCTAAGGGGCGATGCACTGGAGCTTGTACGTGGACAACTGCTTCTTCCGAAATCGGTCCCTCGTGTTATTGAGAAGCTTCGCCAACACTTTGGCCAATTGCTACATCGTCTGTTGGAACGCGTTAAAGAATTGCCGGCACCGAAGAATCTGAAAGGGTTCATTCCGTTCGCCAACGTAGTAGAGCAGCTTTGCGATCACGTGGAAGCAGCGGACCTTAAGGAGCATCTGAAGAACCCGTTGCTTATACAGGGCCTGATGAAAAGCTTCCGGATGCGGAGAAAAGAGGGTACAAAGATTTCGAGAGAGAAGAAAGATTTCTCTTCGTACCGTTACGGACTTTCTCCTACGAATTGCGGATGATGCGCGGGAAGCAGAAGTGGACATCGAGCGTACCACGGAGAGGAGATACTCAGTCGAACATTGCGGTCGAAAGCGAAAAGAGAAAGGAGCAGTATTCAGTCACGCCGAGGAAGGAAACTCGAATACAGTCGTCAGCCACCGATTAGGGTTGAAACCATGCAAAGTGTGCCAGCGTACCGACCACCGATTGTAGTTTTGTCAAGATTTCAAGAACTGGTCACACACCGAGCGCATAGCAATGGTGACCCGCGATAAGCTAAGCAAGTTATGCCTAGGAGAACACGGAGGACAATGCCGGTTCAAGTTCCGTTGCAACGTTGGCTCCTGTAAGGAGGCACACAATCCGCTTATACACCTGGTCAGTACGGTGGGTATTAATGCACACATTCACTCGTGCAACCCACTGCTGTTTCAGATAATTCCCATACAACTACATGGTAGGGATCGGACGCTGACGGTTTTGGCATTTTTGGACGAAGGTGCTTCCGTCACACTGATCGAAGGTAAACTAGCTGATAGATTGGATATTGTCGGGGCGAAGAAAAGCTTACAATCAAATGGACTGCCGACTATTCACGTACTGAGAAGAACTCAAGAAAAATGAATGTGGGCTTCGGCAGTTGGTGTTGGAGATAAAATGCTGCTTAGAACGGTTCGCACTGTGGGCAAGTTAGTGCTGCCACATCAGAAATTGGATGCTGCAGTACTTTCAGCTCGCTATCAATACATGAGCGATCTGCCGATCGCATCTTATGAAGGCCAGCCAGAGCTTCTTATCGGTCTCAACAATGTTCATGCTTTCGCGCCGATGGAAGTGAAGATAGTCCGTCCGTTGCAAACTCGGATGGACAGTATATTGTCCGAATCAAGCGAGCCATACTACAGAGAGATGGTACGTATGCTTGCATCATGATGTAACCAACGAAGACATACATGGTTTATTGAAAAGCCACTATGCATTAGAGGAATCCGTGGTAGCAACGGCTCAAGAATCCGCAGAGGACAAAAGAGCGATGGAGATTATGGAGCGGACCACAAAACGCATCGGAGAACGGTTCCAGACTGGTTTGCTCTGGAAGGAGAACAATCCGCGATTTTCGGAGAGTATTCAGATGGCGCTTAGGAGAAATTTGCAGCTGGAGCGGAAGTTAATGAAAAATCCGGAATTATACATGAAAGTGCGAATGCAAATCGAGGAATATATGCAAAGGGGATACGCTCACTTGGCCACAAAAGAGGAGCTGGGAAATACCGAAGCAGAGAAAGCGTGGTACTTGCCGATAAATGTCGTGCTGGAACCGAAGAAACCGGAAAAAGTGCGTATCGTCTGGAATGCTGCGGCGACGGTTCAAGGTGTATCGCTCAATAGCAAGCTGCTGAAGGGACCGGATCTACTCGTACCGTTAGTCGCAGTAATTATCGCTTTCCGTGAGCGGGGAATTGCATTCGGGGGTAATCTAAAGAAAATGTTCCATCAGCTGAAAATTATCAAGGAAGAGCGTCAAGCCCAGCGATTTCTCTTTCGATCCAATCCCGAAGAGGATCCTAAAGTTTACGTGATGGACGTAGCTACATTCGGGTCGACCTGCCCGCCGAGTTCCGCCCAATTCGTAAAAAATCGGAACGCCGAGGAGCATGCAAGTCAGTATCCTGAAGCAGCCGATGCTGTAATCAATCGGCATTACGTCGATGATTATTTCGACAGTGTCGACACAATCCAAGAAGCAGTGCGGAGGGCGAACCAGGTGAAGCTTATGCACAAGAACGGAGGGCTTTAAAATCCAGAACTGGGTTTCGAATACTCCAGAGGCATTACGAAGCTTCGGCGAAGACAAACCGGTCGTGGCAGTTCATTTCAACCAAGACAAGGAGACATTGCAAGAACGAGTGTTAGGCCTAGTTTGGAACCCTATTCTCGGCGAATTTTCGTTTTCTACGAGACAGCGCAAAGAGGTCGATCAATATTTACATGGTGGTAAGCGACCGACGAAAAGAATTGCTATGAGCTGCGTTATGGGGTTCTTCGATCCTCTGGGGCTGCTGTCATTATTCACGATTCACGGGAAAATTGTCCTGCAACATCTGTGGCGAAAGGGCTGTGATTGGGACGCAGTTATGGACGACGAAAGTTGGAAGTTGTGGTAACGCTCGGCGCTCGGATGTATCGAACGATTGAGCGAATGCTTACGCTGCACATTTCGCGCTGCGTTCTTTGGACTTATTCTCGCACGGTTTGTTCTTGGCTCCAGTCGGATCAGTACAAATATAAGCAATTTGTGGCGTTTAGGGTGGGAGAGATTTTGGATTTGACTCAGGTAGTGGATTGGCGTTGGGTACCGACTAAACTAAACATAACCGACGTACTGACCAAGTGGGGTCGCGGTCCGCCGTTACAAAGCGACGGTGAATGGTTTCTGGGTCCTTCCTCCTTGCTACTTCCCGAATGCCAGTGGCCATCATCACAGTTTCTTTCGGAGAAACCGACGAAGATGCCAGAAGAGTTTTTCTGTTTCATGAAGTCATAAAGATTGAGGCGATTTCGAGATGGAATAGGCTGCTGAGAGTGACCGCCACAGTGTTGCGCTTTATCGGAAATTGCAAGCGCAAGCTGAAAGGGTTGCCGATACTGACAGCAAAGGCAACAACGAAACAACAATTATTGCTGAAGACTGCACCCCCTGCAGTACAAACATCGTTGCAGAAAAACGAACTACTGGAAGCGGAGAAAGTTTTGTGAAAACAAGCACAATGGAACAGTTTCCCTGATGATATGAGCGTGCTGACGAGTAACCTACAGTTAGCCCCTGACCAGAAAGCAGAACGTATCCCGAGAAGAAGTTGCCTATACAAATATTCGCCGACGCTCGACAAAGATGGTGTACTACGAGTAGATGGTCGACTGGTGAATGCGGAAGCAATGTCCTTCAATCAAAGGTATCCTGTTATCTTGAGCAGTTTTCATACCGTAACGAAGAAAATCATCTAGTATTATCACGAGCAATTTGGACACGCGAATAGAGAGACAGTGTTCAACGAGATACGGAAGAAGTTTGAAATCACGAACCTTCGTGCAGCAGTCTCTAGAGTAGCCGGTGAATGCGTATGGTGCAAAGTGCATCGATGCGTTCCACATACTCCGCGCATGGCACCACTGCTAGCTCAGCGTGTTACGCCTGGAAAACGCCCCTTCAACTCTGTCGGCGTGGATTACTTGGGCCCTGTGGAGGTGACAGTTGGACGCCGAAAGTAAAAAAGGTGGGTCGCCGTTTTCACTTGCTTGGCGGTGCGCGCAGTGCACCTAGAAGTGCTGCATTCACTTTCAACGCAGTCGTGTCTCATGGCACTAAGCAGATTTGCCAGTAGGTATGGGAAGCCAGAAGAGATATTCTCCGACAATGCGACTTGTTTTCTAGGAGCGTGGAACGAAATGGTAAAGGCCAAACTACAAATCAACAGAAAGTGCGCCGAGGAATTCATCAGTTCAACTACTGCCTGGTATTTCAATCCTCCCGGCACCCCGCACATGGGCGGTGCTTGGGAACGGATGGTGCGGTCTGTAAAGGAATCGATGAAAGCGCTGGATGGCGGAAGGAAACTCACTGATGAAATCCTGAAAACAACGGTGGCCGAAGCAGCAGATATGATCAACACGCGTTCACTCACGTACAAGCCTCAGGAAGCAGCAGGCGAGGAAGCACTAACGCCAAACCATTTTCTGCGAGGTACAGTGACCAGTGCGGATCTCCAGGTGGAGCCAGTGAGTGCATCGGAGGCTCTACGAAACGTTTACAAACGTGCTCAGTACCTAAGCGACCGTATGTGGGAGCGGTGGATCACCGAGTATCTGCCTACGATCAACAAACGCAGCAAATGGTTTGACGATAAGCGACAGTTGAGTGTTGGGGATTTAGTTTTTCTGGTGGATGGAAAAAAATCGGAAGAATTGGAGGCGTTGGAGAATAGTAGAGGTGTTTCCGGGAACAGACGGGACCATTAGACAAGTCAGCGTTAGGACAGCAGACGGGAAGCTACATCGCCAGGGAGCGGTTAACATTGCGGTAATGGAGATAGATGAAGGAACAAGAAGCAACGCCGGATGTTACGGGCCGGGGTCAGTTACCGCGACTGAACCTGCAAGCGGAGCATCCCTCGGTCGATGGTGACGTTTGGTTTTCGCAACCTGAAAAAGAAGTTTAAATTATAATCTATAAATACTTACCTCAAAATAGATAATACTTACCTAGGAAAGCAGAAATAGGAAGGAGAAAAGGAAGATAGTTGGAAAGCTGGTCGGAAGAGTAGTTAACGAGGGAGGAAAATTTAAAAGAAAAAGAGTAAAATTATATGCGAAAGATGAAATTTAATAAAAATTTATATAGTTTTAGCCTGCATAAAAAAGGTGCTTGCTCATTATTTCTTTCCGTTCGGGGATGACCGAACAAACAGCTTTGCTTCGTTGTTAAGAACCAATATAATAACACAAATGCGTGTGAAATTTTCGTGTTTGAGCGCAACGAAAACTCGAATCGAGTGCCCCTATTGTTGCGCTACCATTTGACTCAATGCGTTGAACAAAGATGGTAGACACTGCTCTAACCAACGGCTTCAAATGGGTAGAGTGATAATAGAAACATGGCGAAAATGGGCTCATTACCCTAGTGCATCATTTCAATAACACGCTGTGATTTTTCTTTGAAAAATAACAACAAACGACTCGGTGACGAAGCTTCTTGTAGAACGTCTCTGAAAAAACGCATGATTTGCGGTGTTACGTGCCGCCAAAAACTACTTAACCGATTTCTTTCAAACTTTGCATACACATTCTATGTTAAAAATACCTAACCCCTACCTTGAGTGTTTGGGGTAATTTGGTCACCGAGTCGTTTTTCGATATTTTTGCATAAAAAAATTACAGCATGTTATTGAAATGATATACTATAATTTACAAAAGTTTTAATCAATTCGTTTCGCGCAAAGTAAAAAAAATGCAAAAAGGTGTTTTTTCACAGTGAAACCCCGTGCTACTTTTGCTGAAAAAGTCTTATGCGCAGTGTTCTTGGAACCGGAAAAAGACCTATGTGAAAGGTCCTATAATTCTCAAAAGGACGCATCATACTAAAGGGTTTAAAAGCTACATTTGCGCTAAACATTTCATGCTTTTACCTAAAGAGCATAGTCTTTAGACTATATTGGCATAAAGATTCCATCAAAACACATGTTTGTTCTCAAATAGGGATTTGTTTTAAGTCCACGAAACTTTAATTTCGTTTTTCTCAGTTCGAACTGAATGTCACTTAGGACCTTTTCAACTAAGACAAGTCGTAACAATTGGGGGCAGTGTTGCCACAATGAAATCTGTACCGGGAGTTGAAAAATCTTTTCTATTTGTACTCTTTTATAGAAAAATCTGTACCGGATTCTGTACCGAAACAATAACAAGGTTGTATTGAAAAAAGCCATTTTTCTTATCTTATACCACAGAGAACAGACATATAAGCTGGAACAAACTTTCCTGAAAAACCTGTGTAAACATTTAAATGAAAATACGTTGAAAATCACCATCGCATACAGGTTCTCATGCGTGAATCACCATTGTATCATAGTTTGCGCACAAGTCCCGTTTAGCGATTGCTGGCCGATCGAAGCACCGGCCAGTGGCAAGTTGCTACTTGTTGTCATTTCAAAGCGACAGTTTTATACACAAATTGAAAACTTTACTTATAAGTCAGTTCTCAGTGCTTATACATATTTTTCATTCGGGGAAATCAAACCAGACATTTTTACTCGGTTGTTTTATTTGAGCTGGAATTCCGCAAGAAACCAGTTAGAATTCCGGATGAATTTGACTGGGTAATGTCAATATCAGCTCCAGCTCAAATTCTCGCTGCCACTTTGTTTGCAACCAAAGGTGGCCAACAGAGTGGCAACGAGAAGCTAAGATGAGGCTGGTAATATCAATAGGATGCGAGAAACCTGCTTGCAGGAAAATAGAGCAGGTAAGAGTAAACGTATGCACTCCGAGAAGATTCGTTCGGCTTTCACGTAGACATCATCCCATTGATTTGCTGGAAGTTTTTTCGCATATCGCATTCTAACGTCAGCTTCAGTTCAAGCTCAATCAGTACTAGAAAAACTCATAGTAAGAGAACTGCGGAGAAAAAAACAGCATTTTTAGCAACGTATGCCCCGGCATTGTATGGCAACACGTCCAATGTTATAAGGATGGGCAATGTTCGATTGGATTCGTTTTTTGACAGCTAAACGCGAATCCAATCGACCCAAAATGGAGTCTCCGCAATTCTCTTTCTAGAGTTTTTCTAATCAGTACCAGCTCCACTCCAGATTCTTGCCATCACTGCTGCCTAACTCAACGTTTACCTGCTGTTTACTGGGATGCATCGCAGGGTTAAATTATGTTACCTTGCTGTCATGTAAAAAAATCTGTGCCAATCTGTACTTTTTTACAAAAATCTGTAATCTGTGCTGTTCAGAATATGTACCAAAAATGCTTAAAAAATCTCTACCTTTCTATACGGAAAAATAAAACCCGCAGAAATTTAGGTAGTTTTGAGTTTTGCGTCGCTTTCGCACTTATTAGTGTTGTCAAAAACAAAGAGAGAGATTCGACTCAGTCGATGCCTTCCGTGGAATAAGGTACTTTTGAGTTGTTTGAGGTTTACTCAAAACTAGATAGATTCAACTTCAATTTAGGCATATTCAAATCAAGGTTGAGTATAAAAAACCTATCAATGAGTTGTGGTTTTTGCTGTGGTTAAAGGGAAACTACCTTCAACACGGTTTAGCTAATTTTACCTTATTGCCCAATACCCCGAGATTGAGTCAAAAGAGTTCAACTTTTGGTAGTTGTTCGTATTCGAATAGATAAATCTGTACTTGTGGCATCACTGATAGGGGGCCGTTTTTGTTCCAATTTTACGTCAGAATGGTCCAGGATTAGTTGATTATGACATTTCGCACCGTACGAAATGTTACTGCAGGGAGACGGCGCCGGTGGTTGAGTGGTAAGCGTGACCGCCACTCATTCCAATTTGCCTGGGTTGAACATACCAACCGAGGTCGTTGAGATTTTTCTGAGGTGAAAAAATCTGTGGTCACGTCTTCCTTCGGAAGGGAAGTAAAGGAAAAGAGATTATAACTACTAGAGCACAGAAAACAGACGTCCATCTTCAGCATTCAACTTGTGTAAAATCTCTAACGGTTTCGAAAGTAGTTTGGATATCTAACCAGGTGCGCTACTGTCATGTTTTTTGTGGCTGAGTGCGACAGAATTGACAGCGGTTATTCCTCTACCCAATCAAACTAGTCCGGAACCGATTCGGGCTTCCAGCATGAATTCCAGCTCAAATGCGTCAACCGATAGAGTCGGAATCGGTTGTTTTCTTTGAGCTAGATTCCATGCTGAATCCATCCAGTATTTCGAACCGGTTCCGGAATCGATTTGACGGATAGTTGGGATAGGTTGGTGTGGCGGCGCTAGTGGTTTTCGTATATTAATTCAAATGTTTACACACGTTTTTTAAATATTTTTGTTCGATCATGGATGTCTGTTCTTTGTGACTAGAGAGAGCAAAGCGCTACTGTCTCCATGTATTCACGGACTGAAACATGGTTTCTCGCTCTAGCATGTTGTATCCCATTACTTTGACATGGGTGTACCCGGGGCAATAGGTGTCAAACTAATGGGCCTAGCATATGTGAGAGCGAGATGATAAATTTTCAGTGTTAGCAGCGACATGCTAATGGGCCTAGCATATGTGAGAGCGATATGATAAATTTTCAGTGTTAGCAGCGACATGTGACCTAGTAGTTATAATCTCTTTTAGTAAAGGCCGTTGGTCCCCAGTCTATGAGTTTGGTGGATTGATATTTTGTCCAGATAGTGAAGTCACAGACTAACAGACATAACACTATGTTGGAATTCCCTCAAAAAACATCGGCAATTTTCCCAGACCACTAGCTCCACCTTTTATTCATAGTCCCAAACACTCATTTGCTGGTGGGTTACCCCTCAGGTTTGTGAACAATTTTTCACTAGTGGTCTATCCTCCATATGCTTGCTCATATGTCAGTGGTGCCATAATTGCAAATGTTGCCACAGTCCCAACTACAAATATATCTAGAATGACCGTTAAAGCGAGCGAAGCATTGTTTTCGAGTGTTATGTCTGTTAGTCTGTGGTGAAGTCACCTCTCTGGCGTCGCACAGTGTCGCCTAGCCGGACAAAACCTCAAAATTTTATTTTAGATTTTTCATGATTTAACATTTTTCTCTGCTTCTTAACAGGTTGAATAGAGTCTTCTCCAAATATTAAGTCCCGAAGACGAGAGTTCAATTTTTTACATAACTTCGAAGGTGAAATAGATGATGAATTCTGAGGAAAACTCTTTTCAAACCTAAGTTATTCAAATGAATATATCTTTTTAGTTCAGATTCCGATTGGGGTCAAACTGATTTCATTTGAAAGGTTATTCGCTGGATTTATAGCTGCCATTCGATTTAGTCGATACAAGCCTTTCTTCTCGCTCAGACATGAAAAACAAATAATAAATCGAGCAATAGTTTAAAGTTATAATGTTCAAAGTGGCTGTACTTTTTTTGAAACGGTTCGGAAATATCGCTTGTTGTTTATTATATTTAAAAATTAGTGTACTTTTCGAAATTGAATATCTTGTTTTGCCCCTTTCTGCCCCGAGGTATGAAAAAAGGTGATTTTTCATGATACGTCTGAAGGAGACGCATGGTAGCCTTTGACTACCCAGGGTTCGCAATATAATTTATAGATGTGTCTTATCATTATCAACAATTGAAAAAATGTGTATTCTGCTAAAAAATTCACCGAAACTAATTTTTTGAAAACGAATTTTCGGAAATAGTGCGCTTTAAGTTCGTAAATGTTGAATTTTCGAACCACCCTAACTGCCAAAATTTTGAGGATTTAAAAAACAAAAAATAAACATCAAATATGAATTCAGCGTCACAAAATTACCCCAATGTGAAGTTTTCATCAAATTCAGGCCACTTTTGAGGTTTTGTCCGACTTTTGTATGGAAGGTGATCACTGTGCGTCGGTAAAGAAGAAGTGATCCAACTTCTATACTCTTATTAACAAAAATATCCTCCTCCTGTGATACTTGTGGAGTGCGCAGCAGTATATACGGCCTCTAGCAAAAGCAAATATCGGACTAACCATTCCTTCCCTTTCCTTCCGCGATCTACGTTAAGGCCTGGCCGGCCCAGTATTGATCAATACTTTAGGATTACCAGGAGTTGCACATTGAAAGATGTTTCGCTACTCCCAAGCATAATTATCTACTTATTCACTGTGCACCTTCAGCTAGTCCAGATCGATAACGGAGTAGCAGCCAGGGGTGGTCGCACAAGCTCAAGCGAAATGTTACTGCAGAGATAGCGAAATGATGTTTGGCAGTGTTGCTATATTTATAGGAAAAGATTGTCATTACTTTTGACAAATAAAATTATTATCGTTAAAAAAGTAAAAATGACAAAATTGAACAGAAATTGTGGGGTAAAGTGAAACAAGTATTTATTATACATTTACCGTATACGTGGTTGCTTAACTTTAACAAGAATAAGACAAAACCACACCGTAATCTAATTTTTTTTAGAAAATGGCTTCATCAAATCTTACTAAACACCCATGACATGAAAAAACGGTGCCCTTCATTAATATAGTGAATTCAAGAAGCAAAATATTGCTGGCATAAAATAAATTAACAAGACTTCATTTTTATTAATAATAATTTATTAATAGCAACACCGTTCGGAAGATTTCGGCAGGGTAAAAATGTGCGAAAAGAAGAATGTCGAAGGAAAAATATGAAGCCGATTGTCACGTCTTGTCTTCGCTTTTGAACAGAGAGAATAGGGAGAGAGACGAATAGTGAAAATCAGTCAAAACGGCAACACTCCCTTTATGATGATTTCAGCTCTTGCCCGGTCAGCGTGGCAAGCAGAAAGTTAGCAAAAGTTGAGCAAAGCGAAATTGATGCTGACAGAGTTTCTGCGAGCATTTTGCGCGATTTGTGCGAGAATTCTGGCAACGAATTCGCTCAAATGCAACAACCGTTTCTGACAGAAGCGGTTAAACCAACCGATGCTGCTCACTTTTATCCATAATCGAGCCAGAAATGTACGGCCAAGATCTCTGCATGCTTCCTGCCACATCTTTGTCAGATGTTTTGCTCGATTCGTGGTAAATTCTACCAGGTAGGAATTGCCAGGATCTTTGCACAGTTTATGTCCGAGTTATGCCAGGGTTTAGCTCGGTTCCTGTAAAAAATTGCCAGAAAACGCGAGCGAAACCGAGTTCGCCCTAGCTCAACTAACCCGACAGGATACGCGCAGAAATCTGACAGGGCTGCCAAACCAAGACTTACAGAAATTTAGCAGAGCGGTCTCTGCCAGAAAATTTGCTCACCGGGTGCCTTTTAGCAACCGCTTCCACAGGCAGTACTTTGAATGACTTCTATTATTTATATTTTGAAAACAATCCGTATGGTGATTGTTAAATATGTTTAGCAAATGATGTGAATTTCGAAACAAAGAGATGAAATGACTCTAAAGCTTGTGTTTACTAATACATATTCTGTAGAATGCCACTACAATTGCGATTTAACTAAATTCTGACGAAAATTTAAGTTACTTTTTTGATGAATGTACAATACTTATCTCCTCCAACTCAGGCATGAGAAATGTTCATTCACATTGCACGATTGATCTGCTCAATAAGGTATTATACGTTTCATTGGAAACGAGCCATTCAATCATTTTGATGCGACGAATTAAATTGGCGCATTTGATAATAAATGCTCAAAAACTTCTACTAACTTAATATCGTACACATCCTTCATCATCCGTTCCTTGCACGTGTAGGGCTCTAAACTAGACAGGCTTCAATTGGGCGGTTCTTTTTGAATTGGTTTCACTCGGGTCTGTCTGGACGTGAAATGGTTGTAAAAATTGGAGACTGCACGACCTCTTTATTTGCTGCCAGCTCTGGGGTTCCTCAGGGTAGTCATCTTGGACCTTTAATATTCTTGCTCTATCTCAACGACTTGAATCTCTCGATAAAATCTGGGACGGGACCTGCGGATTCGTGTTTTCTTATTCTTTAGTTTTGTTTATTATATCTTCCTTTTTTGATTCACACACACTACTACTTGGTGTAGTTCAAGAAACGACATGACTTTTTTTTAAATCAAACTGTTGATTTTCGATGAGTGCGAAAGCAAAAGCTGCGAATAATTTTATTATTGCGAACGAAAAAGGCTTACACGTTTAAGAACGAGTACAATAGTACCGTGGTTTGGTGTCGTGAATCCGTTATCATGAAGTGCAAGGTAAAAAATTGCGGTCGTAGTAAAGCGAAAAATCAGGAGATAACTTTTCACCGTTTTCCGGTGAATCCCGATTTGAGAGAACAGTGGGCGAAGTTCACAAGAATTGACGATCTCGAAATAAATGAAAGCACGAGAAATTGTAGCGTATGTATTTTAAAAGCATTGATTTAAGTATTTATTAAATTGTCTGAATGGATCTCTAGGTTCATTTTACGGATGAAGATTACTGCGTAGATAGAGTAGGAAACGTACACAAAAAGAAGACCACAGTTCCGTCAATATACTCGTGCTTAGATCTTGATTCAGATGATGACGAACTGTATGGAGACAAATTGCGTAGATCTCTTCCGTTGTACTCGTCGCCAGTCTTGAAAGAACATAATAACACTGATCTGATTCCTCGCGATTCAAAATCGTTCGATCCTCCAGACAGCGAAGACGATTACAACTCGGTGTTTGATTCGCTAACTTCACCTCCCATTTACGAAACAGCAGAAATTCCAGCCGCCGAAACGCATCAAAAGTCACAGTAGATGTTTCAGGTAGATACAATATTTGAATCATTAATTTCATTATACTTCATTCACGCAGAAAAATAATTTTTAATGTCAACTAATATGAGGGTTGAAATAATAAATTTACCAAGTTGTTCTGTGTTCAATAAAAAATACATGTTTATATAAATAAATTAATTGTTGAAATAACTCTGAAGAATTTATTGGATCAAACATGGAAAATAGTATAGAAATAACAACAATCGAAACAACAAACAACTTTGTTGAATCAATGAGCTCGTTTTGTTGAATAAAACTAATTAAATATTTGGATCAATGCATGTCAAATGTTTAATACAAAAAACAATTATGTTAAATCAAATAATATCTTTTAATGTTTTAAACATAACAAATATTTGAATCAATGCATAGCAAATATTGAATCAAAAACAATTTTATTGTATATAAAATATGCCTATTCTTTAATAGGAACCAAAGGCCTACTGTCATGGTGACAAATTTAGAACAAACCATTGCTCGCTGACAACAGATCACATCAGTACAAATGAACCACACAAAGTAAATACTGGCCGTTGACTTATTGGCCTTTCTCTAAAAACAGGCTACAAACGCATTAATTTTACGCTGTCAAATCACTCTGGAACCGCTTCGGAATCCTGAATGGATTCAGTATGGCCCAGTCAAACCCATTCCTGTTCCGGAGTAGGTTTGCTTGGAATGAAATGAAATTTTATTACATGCAGCGCATACGATTCCAATCACCGTCCCTTTATGTGGTACCTTTGGCCGTGCGCGTGATTTGTTCCAGATATGCGCTATAATGTAGTGCTTCAGAGTCTCGGCTTTTCCAAAAAGATTGCAGAAGGCGCACGAATACGCTGTGTCATCCTGTTGGACCAGAGATGGTGAAGTACAGGAAACTGCCCTCTCGAACGGGTATTATTTATTTCTGGTGCGGTGACGTGTTTTCAGTTCTGCGATTGTCGTTTTTAAGCCACACAGGGTGTTTTGTTTGAGTCCTGGAATAGAGGAAGGCACCATAAAACGCACCGTGTGCATTCGACTTAATTTATTCACTAACCTTTGTGCGACATTATGATTATTTTCAAGCTGCACTTGCGCCCTTCGAGTCCGGAAAATCTGAGCACTATACGAATTTACCAAAATCTGAATTCCCTGATTTAAAAATAGCGAATTTTTCCAGCATTGACGCACGTGGAAAAAGTTTTCTTCTTCGTAGCAACTTTTTTTTGTTTCAATTCAACAAGGACTGTTGATGTAATGCATTCAGTCCTTTTGAATCAATTTGCTGCATGCTTTTGTTAGAATCACTGATTTGTTTGGAGCAACAATAATTTTGTCGATCTTCGAAAAGCACAGATAACAAAACTTGTAAGATTGATTCAAAAGATATTTTGGTTGATCTAACCAAAAAATTAAATTTAGTTCAATAAATTCCTTGGTTCACAATAAAGAATTTTTATCGATTAAAAATGAAGAAATAATTTATAGAATCAAACATGCACAATTCTTTTGCGTGTTAATGTAACGCTATTAAAGAATGATTTAATTGTGGAAGCAGAAGACTAGGCAATGGAAAAAGGAAGCTTTGTCGTGGAAATATAAGTACCTGGAAAGAAAAAACAAAGCCCCAATATCTAATTCCCTGGAGAAGCTGTTTCGTAAAGATCAACTTGACGTACTAACGGGACGCGTCAAGAAGGTCAATAAATGGTCCAATGGACCATTTATTGAAGGACTGAAAATACGCTTTGCTAGTGGTAATGGGTACGACGCTGTTAGACTGTCGCTGTTAGACTGCCTTACGTTGCTCTTCCTAGCTATCGAACACTGCTGGAGAAATTACAAGTACAGCGCAAATTGGTTAGTTGGGTGTTCGCTAGTTGGGCTGTTCGTTAGTTGGGTGTTCGCTAGTTGGGGCATGCCCCAACTAAAAGACACTCTTATGTCAAAACTGAAAGTCAAAAACTGTTTGACGTTTGAATGTCATTGATTTCAAGGGGTTCATTGGTTGATTTCTGTGACGATCCAGAAAAAAGCATACTTTGAAATTCAATGGAATTTTATTTTTTCAATTCATATTCCGGAATGATTTGAAATAAATGTGTTAAATATTTCGCTTCTTCCATTCAGCATCAATTAGTTTGTGTCGCAAAGGGCTGGATGTTGTTGGCTCGAATCAAAACTTGTCGAAAGTAAACAAAGTTCATTTCATATCGTCAACCTGGCGCCCAGGTGGTGAAATCAACGGGGTGCTGGAGCGTTGCCAAAAAAATTTTATTTCCAGATTAAATTTTACTAAACTTCCCAGTTTAACTCAGCCGAAATGCTGGCTGGATCTAATTCGTATTCCGGCTCCTGTGACACAACCGATTCAAGTTAGAATGTTTAAGGGGTACCATTTCGATGCGGCTTAGCCGCATAACCGAGGCCCGGCAAGCGGCAAGCGAACCTGTGATCCACTCGTTTGCCCGGCTTACTCAAACATAGGGGCTATCCCTAGTTTAAGTCCGACTGAGCGGTAGCGAAGTCGGACAGTACGCGCAAAAGCGATGTGGCGTAGCCACATTGGGTGCTGGACACAAAATAAAATTGGCAACGCTAGCAAAAGGTAAACACAAATGAACACTCCGGATGAACCTATCGTCAATTGACATTTCGACGAGTTTTGATTCGAGCCAATAATATGGGCCCCTAGGTTAGTTTACTAACTTTTGAAGGTCATCTCTGATGTATTCAATCACATTATCAAATCTTTTTTAGCTAGTGGCAACGTAGTATGTTTGTGCTTTATCGGCTTTTTCCCGGCGGTGTATCCATTTCCTGTTTTATGTGAAGGAATTTATCAAAAAATAATTGATGGCAAAAAGAACACTAATGATATACTTTGTCACAAAAAAAAATTTAAACTGGAAGGAAACAGCCAACTTTTGTGAATTGTAAAATATTTCTGTTTGTTTTTATGAAAGAAAACAAAAAATCAGCGTTTCCCTTGGGTAATTTTTGTCAGCTGTCAGTTGCCCCAATTAACGGATAAGATTCGCTAGTTGGGGCGCAGTCGTGACCCAACTAACGAATTTGCGCTGTACTGCATTTCGATACAGGTATGTCCTTTCAGTGTAATGACGGTTACATCTTATTTTTTGGATTTAACCATACAGGGTAGCTGCATGAAATATTATCGATGATGACCCATAAAGTGGCGGTCATGAATGACATCGAGAAAAATTGTGGGCTTGTTATTGACGAAATGAGTACGGATGAGGCCGTTGAATTTTGTTCAAATAACAACAAATATTTTGGCTATATGACGCAACCTCCTAGCAATGAACTTGCCACCCATGGGCTGGTATTCATGCTGGTTTGAATTGCAGTGCGCTGGAAACAAGTGATAGCTTATGAATTTTTCGGTAACTCGATTCCCAAAGGTTGCCAAATTACAAGAGTTAACGAAATCATTGCAGCAGTGGAAGGTATCGGTTTACAACTACATTTTGTATCCAGCGATTGAGGCCCCTGCAATAAGACTAAGATGCACGACTACGGTATTAGCACCAAAAAAGAAAATATCCACGAGAATCATGCAGTTGTGCACCCGTTCGATCCAAATCGGTATTTGGAATAGACCTTTCTCGTCAAAAAATTTTATATGATAAGATGCTTCCTTTTTTTATCCCCAATTCGTTACTGCCGATTGCCGCGATGATTTGGTACCTCTAACTATTGAAAAAATCAAAAATAGTGCAAGCTGCTCATTTAACCCCATATTCTGAATACCTATCTTGCCTTGTTTCCCCGTATTTTTACACCATTTGGATGAATTTCCTGTGGGGAATACTAAAAGGATGCCAGATCTGCATATATATATATATATATATATATATATATATATATATATATATATATATATATATATATATATATATATATATATATATATATATATATATATATATATATATATATATATATATATATATATATATATATATATACATATATATATATATATATATATATATATATATATATATATATATATATATATATATATATATATATATATATATATATATATATATATATATATATATATATATATATATATATATATATATATATATATATATATATATATATATATATATATATATATATATATATATATATATATATATATATATTAGTAAATCTGCAGATTTTGCATTTTCACTGCAGATATTTTGCAGATTACAAATATTTAGCAGAACAAAGCCTATGCCAGCCAATTTATACACAAGCCTTCATCATTTTTGATCATTTAAAATATATACATACTACATTTCTATGTCAAATTTATTGAAGATTTTTGTAGCAATCTGCAGACTTTTATATTTTCACTGCAGGCTATTGTTTAAATAGACCTGGCATCACTGATGCTGAAATGATTCATTCATATACCTGTCAAAAACATAGAGCATTGCATGAAAATGTATAACCTCACTTTTCTGACAGTTTAGTGTGCTTGTTTACCTAAGACTTGTTTACATGGACTTTAAAAATTTACATTACTTGAATACTTTCGATGCTCTTTGAAAGACTATCAACTCAAGAGGGATGAGGATTGGAACAATGGGAACCTGGTGCCACATTATGCAACCAATTCGAATCGACCTTTTCACACAAGCTTGAATACAATAAACCTTTCGTTTCGAGATGCGTAATGTCACCCCTGGTTCATACATTGACCAATCGGCGCTGGATGCAAAACCCGGTGGCATATGCTGAATCGTAAGATCAAGCATTGGGCTATAAAACGATTGCTTTCTGGATGATGGATAAGGATTTGTACACATTTGTTTGTTTGCTCGTGGGTTAAGTCCTAACAAGATGATCCGATTTATTACTCATTTTTAGGTGGTGAAGTTTACCTGAACTTTATAGGTAAGGAATTCGGTCGATGATAAGTTGTTGAAATGATCGTTCAATGCCCATACCGAAAAACGTTTCCATTGGTCAGAATGCCTACCAGCGTATGATAGCTGCAAACATGAGGACAACAAGGTTATCGCTTTCGAATGGAACAATTATTTATTATTCGTGTTCAAGTTCCATTACAGCAAAAGTTTCGTCGATTGACGATTATCGCATTGTCGTTGATTTAGCCGGCAAATGCAAAACAGTGCTCGGCACTGACGATAAGGAGTAAGAAGGATTTGATAGGAGTGATAAGAATGCAGAGCATTATACATTCTGGAAGAATATCAGGAAGGAGAAATTATATGTAAATTTATATTACAGTAGGATTCCGTTTTTGGCAACAATTTTATTTTTTTCAGTTGCCAAAACCGGAACCGTGCCAAAAATGGAACCTTATTTTTAAAGTTTAGATTTTCAATTAACAATTTCAAAAATGTTTCAAGGCTGTTTAGTCATATGTGAAACGGAATGAGATGAAAGAAAAAAATAAGCAAATTCAATTTTCTTCATGTTTTTATCAAATTCAGACGTCGTACGGTGGGGCAGAATGCTACTTTCGACACTTAAAACCTCTAGCGCCTTGGGTATATATCCTGGAAGAATAGTGTCTTTAGCAAAGTATTTTAGATGAAAATGATAATTATTTTGACAACTTTGGTTTTGATCTAGATAAGTAGAAACTGATCTAGATCAGTTCTATCTTTTGACAGAGGTGTTCTATCAAAAAACTTTCTTCAGCAAAGTTGTTTGTTTGATATTTTTAACACATATACTAAAGACATCTATACTTTATAACTTATGTAGATGGCTCATTAACATTTTTTATGAAAAATATATCTAGAAATAAATGTTTTATTCTTAAATCTTCGAAAATATACAATAATAAAGAAAAGCTTCAAAGTGTGATAAATGTTAGAATGACATTCGCTCCTAGGATCGTTATCTTTTCTTTCGTGAATATTAATGAACAATTTTATTTAAAAACACAGCTCTTTTAAAAAATAAACAGATTTTGTTCTCTATAACTAACCAATCGTCGATCTTCCAGATGGAATTGATAGATTGAAAATCAAACTGCAATGTTTTAAGATAGTTAGGTTTGAAGAAAACCTGTATAAATCACTTGCAACTATCCAAACAAAAGGGATTGAAACAAAAGAGATTATAACTGCTAGAGGTCGCATGCCGCTGTTAACACTGATAATTTATCATCTCGCTCTTACATATGCTAGGCCCATTAGTTTGACACATATTGCCCGGGTACACACATGTCCAAGTAATGGGATACAATATGCTAGAGCGAGACCCCATGTTTCAGTCCGTGAATACTCGGAGACAGTAGCGCTTTGTTCCCTCTAGTAGTTATAATCTCTTTTCTTGAAACATCAGTGCTACGGTGAAAATGTGCTCCAATAAAAGTTCCAAAAATCTCTAGAACAATGCATTTGCGAGAAATTAACACATCAGAAGATAATATAAGCAACCCTGTTTTTATAAAATCTTTAAAAAAAATCATAACAAATTAACCATTATAAATAGCCTTGTTTATTCAGCAAACTTGCTTCTATTCATTTGTGTTATTATATTGTAGGGCATTGCGCAGGTAAACTTCATGCATCTAAACAGTCGATACTTTGAACACCTCAACCACAAGGACCAGCCTAATTCCATTCATTTGAAAAAAAATCGGTAAAAAACTAGCAAATTTGCCAAAGACATCATAAAGCTAAACCAAACTGTTTGGGGGCCATCAGTTTTGTATTCCTAAATACGGCTTTGGGGCGCATCATGGTCAGCTTTCGATATGTACTGAAAATTTAGTGCCAAGTTTTGTATTGACGTCGAAATAATCCAAAAAGAAAGAGGCTCGCAATGTTACTAAGGTTCTATAGAAAATTTCCTCCAGAACTAGTCTTATTATGCAGTGTATTCATCCGTACTTGACTCTTAAAATGCACAGACTCTGGGTCTTACTATACAAATTGATTCCGTCAGACACTAGTTACACTGTTACCAGTTATATTATACATAAGTAATACTTATTGTGATCATTAAACACATTAACATAGTATGAAATATAGGTAACACTTAAATGCATAACACTGTTTTAAAACAACATTGCGAAAAACAACTCAAAATTATCACAGTAATGTATTGAAACTATGAGATAATTTTAACAAAATTTGAAAAAAATTATTTGCGCCTTTGACGGTTAATATGACCCCCATGTTTGGAAATAAAGTCAAATGTGATGTCAATTGACACAAAAAAATATCTATTGCACATTTTTAAGACTTATTATGTACAACAAGAATGTTGCCAAAAACTGAACGCATTTGTTGCCAAAATCGGAGGGTGCCAAAATGGGAGCATGCCAATAACAGAACGTGCCAAAAACGGAATCTTACTGTATATCCCGAGTTGCCATTATTTTTGCACCGCAATAAAGCTTTCTGCAACTGCTGTCGTGTTCAAATTGGCAGGAAATAACTAGGCAGCGAATGATAAATTGCATAGTCAATTTATTTACTTTTTCGGAAGGATAAGTAATTAGTATGTTGTGAATATATATGTGTCGCCGGTGCCGTGTGTTATGGTGGTACCGGACGGAACCGTTGGTCAGCAGACCGTCCTTGTCGTACTGGTCATAGATGCGACTGAGGACTACAATTTCGGTCGACTAAATTGTGCTATGAAAATTGTACTTCCTGGAATTTCACCCAACGAGATCAATTCATTGTGAGGAATTTCGCTGCGTTCCAATATTGCTTGCCTCTGTAGGTGATGATGTGTGTGGATTCACTTCGGCAGCCAGGTCTTATGTTTTGGGTAATTTTGCTATCTTATTCTGCTGAATAAATCATCTGGCTAAAGCCTCTACGTTATACTACGGTCACTTTAAAAACGCATTGCTATTTAATCTTGTAGCTCTTGGCAAGTCAGTCCTGGCACTGTTCTCGACTAATCCTGGCACTGTACCGCTGACGTCGCACTTATTACGGTGATCAAACTTGGCGAGAGCGGCAGTGGTTTCGTCAGAATTGTTCACTCGACAAGCAGGAAGTGCAAGGACTCTGCTACTTATGCCTGAGCCCCTCGTTGAAACCTTCGTCCTGTCGGAGTGTTAGCTTCGTCCGATACCGGAGCGTATTGCTGAACCTAAGCAGTCTGCTACTGGCGCTGCTTCCTTCGAATCGGAATCGCTGAATATTCCCGTTAGCCGAATGTCCAACGTGGCCGAAGGCAAACCGATTGCAGCAACACCACCAACCGTAGCTGAAATTTTGGCCTTTAATCCAAGTCCCTGCCATCGACATAGCGACAGACGAGTGCGGCGTAGGTTTGACCATCGGTTGACTCGGTGCCGGACAGGGCGAAACAGCTGTAACAGGAGCGCACCTAGTATGGGGTGTAAAGGTCATCAATTGCCATAGATCACCAAAATGCTCTGCGACTAACATTGTGAACAAAACAAATCAAACGAAATTGATCGCAACAACGATAAAATAATCTAAATTCTACCCAAACATTTGAAAATGAGAAAAAGGCAAAAGAAGTTTTGGTCGACTTCATTATAATTCTATTTAAAAATTGAATACTGTTTTATTTAGTTTGATTGCGCATATTGTTTACATCAGACACACCCCTTAATTCATTGAGTACGTATTTCACTGCCTTTATAATCCTTTTGGAATCAGTTACAATAATCCTTTATAATCATTTTATAATAAGTGTATTGCTAGTTAGGAGTTTTATATCAGCCGGGCTCTTTTATAATTTGTTATAAAATCATTATCAAAATTCTTCATAATCCATTGTTGCGTTATGTTTATACACATGGCCAGATAGATAGTTTTTAACTGGGACGGAACGTGTGGATACGAAAAAACCTAATGTCAATTGTAGCCAGGGGGAGCTGTCAAATGCAACCAAAGGGAACCGTCAAATGCAGTCAGGGGGACTGTCAAATGTAGCCAGTCCATTTAAAATATGTGAGGAAGAAAGAGTGGCTATGCAAGACAAGAGATAAAATGAACAGAAAAAAGAAAAAGAAAACATCTATCCACAGGTTCTGTCCCAGGATTTTAATAGAGAACATCAAAATTCGATTTGTTTGCATTTGGCAGTAGGCCTTTTTCAAATGTTTGGCTAGAAATTCCTTGCTTCTTCAATGAATCATGTACAAGAAAAGTAAAAATGTTAAATTTAACGGAACAATGTATGATGCCGACATCAATTAAAAAATACAACTGAGCGACCTTGTTGGGAAAGTGTTAACATTTGGCAGCGAACCAAACCAAGTTTCTCATACTATGATCGAATCAACAAAAATTTCAAGATCATGTAAACAATCTCTTTGAACTGTCAAAAAAGTGAGGTTAAACATCACCATGCAACGTTCTCCACCGAGAGGTTCACTTTAGTTTGTTTACATAACCAATGAACTTTGTACCGCGGCTCACCACTTCATTTGCCGCGTTGCCAGGAAGCCAAGCAAAAATATACAAATCAGTGCTGCCCAAACACATATTTTGAGTCCCACCATTCTTGCAAAGGTGAAAAAAATACTCAACATTCTTGCATTTTTCAAATTTAAAAAAAACATTAAAAAATCACGATAGCTCTAAAAAGTCTCATTTCAGCGGAAATATTTTTAAAAATGTGTAGTCTTTTGAATAAAAATAAGAAAAAAGGGGGTTAGGTCGGACGAGAAAGGTCTATTCGTACCAGATCCGGTACATGTTTTTAAAAGCTGTGTCAACGGTTGGATAAACAACGGCAAGGATTGAAATCATCATTGGTAGATAGGGATCATCTGACGCTATCGTTTGCGGCCTGCTGATGTAGATTTTGAGAATCTTAAGACGTCGAATGTCGATAAGATGTAGGTCAGCAATTCTACGAAGTACTGCAGCTATCACGATGTCACTGCGCTCTATGTTCTGGCCGATCAAACAAATAATCATACATTGAACACCACTGCTGCTTTTATCAATGATCTGTCGAAATGGTATGAGCTCATGACGTTAAAATCCACAGAAACCCCTCTCAAACAATCGAGTACAGATGCATTACAACATCTTGAAATAATGATCAAACTATTTGGGGACATCAAAGTGTGTTCGAAACTGTACTGATTATATTTACCATATTTAATATTATTTTTGATTGTAATTTCTACAGGTTGGAAAAGATGGACACTGGAAACCATGACAAACCTCACTTGTCATGTCCACCAGAGCTGTCATCCGACTGCAGAATTCATTGTGTAGCTATTATGGCTTTACGGAGCTGTATACGTCGAGGCTGACGCAAGATTGTCTCGAAAACTTATTTTCAATTATGCGTATGAAACAGCGAAGACCTACACCAATTCAGTTTCGGGGCCACTTACGAACAATAACTGTTGCACAATATATGCAAACAATCAAAGGGAGTTCATATGATAAGGATGATGGCGTCTTTCTGACCGCATTCATTGAGCAAATTGACGAAAAAACCGTGGAAGACCGTAAACATCGAGCTGCTCAGCAGCAAGAGTTCAGCGTAAAGAGCTCTATCGTTGTTGATATCTCAGAACGCGCTGATCAACTGCTCTTGATGGATAAGTCTGAAGCAAACGCATTGTTTCACATTTCCGGATACATCATGGGCAGTATCAGAAAGTGTTTAAAAATTTGCGGAAAATGTTATGAACCATGTGTAACGAATGTACCCTTCAACAAAGCATATGGCAAGTACTCAAGCTGGCTAGGAAATGCGAGAGGAAAACCATATGTTTACGTTTCGAACCGAATTTTTGATTTTTTTTTGTTTGTATGGAATCAGACTTGAAAGAGCATGTCAGTAAAGAAGTGACTAACGAGTCATTAGAAGCGCTGAAACGACGCACAGTGAAGGCTGGCCAAAACCTCAAAACTTTATTTTTGAATTATTGCTTTTTTATATTTTTCCTAAATTTCTCATATATTGAATGATGTATATTCAAAATTGTGATCATTGGATAAGAACACGATTTTTAACATCAGTTTAAACGTAGCAAAGTTCAGACTTTTTAATGATTTTCATTTCCGAAACCACTATTGCTCTGTTCACTTCAAATGCATGTTGCTCTTTCGATTTTTGTCCGATTTTAGCACAACTAGTTTCATTGTGTAGGGGAACGAAAGAACTTGGTTAGCGATTAAAATACATTCGGTAAATTTGCTTGGAACTACGACTTTTTCGTTTAAATATATTTGAAGTGGTCAGATCAAAAATACTTTTTTTTACTAATGTATTCTGTACAAACATGCGAATCATTTAGGAACGGTCCCATACTATACATTCTATGGGAAATAACCTCTACTTTTCGAATATCATGGTCTCGTTCTGCGCCTAGGTGCGCAAAAAGATTTAAAGAGGTTTTGAAGCTTTGTTGCTAATATGGAGGCGCATGGTTTTTTGTGTAAAATAGTTAGACAATTTACAGTAAACCAACACGTTATACAATGGATTTAAAGTAGTATTCTTCATTTTTTATGATATTGCTGATATTTGTGAACAGTAACGGAAAATATATCATGAAAACGGGATAATAGTCATAAGAAAGGTTCAATGACACTGTATGGAAAAATGCATTTAATATTTTACGACTTTTGACATCAAGCATGTGCTCAGCACCTCAAAATTAGCTTAACTTGTGATTTTCAGCCAAATTAGGTAACATTTGAGGTTTTGTCCGACTTTTGTTTGAAGTTCCGCCACTGTGCGACGCTTGGAGGAATATGACTTAGATATTCCAGATTGTCATAGCTTAAAGAAAAAAACAATCAGGCGTTTCGTTCAGTTCAGAACAAAAACAAGTCGCGTGAGCAAAATCCGGAAACGAAAATTTGATAGTCGCAGCATGCTGAATTAACATCCATCTCTTATTACTCTTTCATTATATTCGAATATATTAATTCATTTGATTCTTTCATACAACATTTGTTTATTTGGTTGCTTCTCCTTTTATTTATTCCTATTCAATAATATTTTTTATCACTATAGAATATTATCGTACCTAAAACATAATACTAAGAAAGGCCTTTTCTATTGCACAGTTTTGATATTTTTGTTACTATCATCTCAACTATTATTATTGATCTGATGATTAATTTATTGATATATTTAAAAAAGGTAACATTTTCTCAATTTCAAATACAATACTCCCCGTATTAATCACTCTGAGGACAGCCGGTTCAATCTGACATTTGACAAGCGTTTTTTTTTCTTTCCGCAGGTCCCGTCCCAGGATAAAATGTCTGAAATTATCATTTGCCGATGACTTTAAACTACCTATTCCACCTTATTAAAACATTCACCGATGTTGAATTCTTACAGTCCCAGTTCGTTATATTCGTTTATTGGTGTCATGCCAACAGGATGCAACTGAATGCTTCTAAATACATCTCTTTCACCCGCAAACATTCCATGATCAAATTCGACTACAATATTTTTCAGAGTGTTCTTTTTCGTGAATCGTCCGTGAAGGATTTGGGAGTTCTGCTAGATTCAAAATTGAATTTTAAAGAACACATAGAATACACCATTTCCAAAGCTTCCAAACTTTTAGGATTTATTTTTCGTGTTACAAGAGAATTCGTTGATGTACACTGCTTAAAAGCGTTATATTGTGCTTATGTTCGTTGGTTTGGTTTGGGCACCTTATTACCAAAACCATATTCAACGCTCGATGCGCAAATTTCCAACGCAAATTTGTCCGATTCGCACTTCGGCCACTTCAGTGGAGAGAACCGCTAAATCTCCCGGCCTACCCTGATCGCCAGGGTTGCCAAAATTAAATCTGTATTTTTGTCCTAAACAATCTTTTCATCTCTATTTAGGCGGTGGTCAGCTATTTTCGTCCGCGTCCCTTATCACCAATTTTTATAAAGTGATTCATCAGCAGTGCTATCTTTGAAAATGAACCACCTTGGTTATGCAACTAATTTTTTCCGATCTTTTTTAAATGCAAATAATTAAGCAATCTTCATTTCGTTATATTCTGAATTGCACATATTTTGTCGTATGTAATTTTAAATGTACTTTTATTTGATGAAATTGTAAGGGAACACGTAGCCGCCGGTTGATGCCAATCGAGCTGACATTTCTTTAGACTGAGCAAACTAATTTATTTGTTTGTTTAGTGTTTATTTGACCAACTAGGAAACGAATCCACTGGGTCTTTAATGCGTGTGGGAAATACGGTAATATCGTTTAGGAACGCAGCATTTATATTTTTCTGTTTCGCGTCTTCATTGTCATATCGCAACGCTTGTGATTATACCAATAAGGACCATTTATAAATTCTGCAACGCTATTAGGAGGAAGAGATATGACTAATTGTGACATAAATGGGAGAGGAGCACGTCAGATGCTTTGACGCAATTGGCCGGTTTACGGACGATTGCGCCATGTATATAGGAAATTCCATAGAACATGAACACTTTTGCGAGTAGCGGCAATAATGTGAATCTACAAAATGAAGAAAAAACTAAAATCATTTGATTCGTATTAGACCAAGGGGAAAAATAACGTGGTAATATGAAAGAGAGTTAGTTTGTGTTGGGTAATCTTTGCGTGACATAATTTATGAATGTTCCACAATACCACTTTTAAACTCATTGTTTACGGTCCATTTTACATTGTCGACAACACTCCCGACAGCCGGCTGTCCGGCGATGTTTTCGATGAAACAATCTCGATAAACGATTACCCAGAGTTTAAACGCCTAGAACATTTACGTATCCTACACTCAATAAACTATTCAAACATCTTATGCACGAATGTATATTCTCTGTCGCATCGCTTGTTTGAAGCGAATCCTGACTAACAACCCACCCACTACCCAATCCGTGGTACTTATGGGAGTGTCACTGAGTCGGGGCCTTCCGTTAAGTAAGTACCACATTAACACTTCCTTTTTCATCCCAAGTTACGGTAAAGATGGTCGTGGCCCGCACTGGTGGCTCTCAGGCGAAATTCTTGCTTGGACTGGATCAATTGTTATTCCCAAACAATGCTTCTCAAGTAGTCTGGCTAGAAATGAGAGTCATCAGTCTGCAATCTACGAAGTATACCGTGCTTACGCAACGCAACAATCTTTTCATCTGTATTTACTCTCCGAAAAATCTCTGTCGATATCTATATCGAATCAGTTAAGTCGTTTAACCTTTTGCTGGATCATCTATCGAAGGTTTGAATCAGTCAAGCAACGACCTGTTTACATTTTCGTAAAAAACACTACAAATTCTTTCTCTGTCTGTTTTCCAGTGGACACGTTCATAAAAATCCTTGAAAAAAGGAAAATACAAAGACTCACGTCCAAACAAGGAATATATAATATTTCATCAACGGCTGGATTTGTCGTTAGCATCTGCCGATAGGCTTTGAGGGCAGACATCAACATGCCCCTCCATAGCTCTTTCGCTGCCAAAAATCTGGCGGCGACTGAGTTAGGAAAGGGGGTAAATAGTGATAATAAATATCTTAAACCTGGAGCGCAGTCCATTGGACCTAAAAATAGATTTGGCCCGATCGATGAGAGGGAAAGGTGACGATCTGCTTATAGGAGATATGGGTCAATTAGGAGATATTGGAGGCTGCGGCGGTAATCACGAAACTGTGGGGAACATGTGATGGCATCATCACAGTTCCTCGATGGCGGAGTGGTTAACGCACCCAACTAGAGACTGGGAGATCGCAGGTTCGATTCCTGCTTGAGGACATATCTTTTCTCAGTGTTTCCAATAAAGGTGCATTTTCGCCGTTTCTTCATTCTCATAGTTCCAGTCATTCTTTCTCTGTCTGTTTTCCAGTGGACACGTTCATAAAAATCCTTGAAAAAAGGAAAAAAAAACAAAGACTCACGTCCAAACAAGGAATATACACTACAAATCGTTCTGATATTTTACCTCCAGAAACTTGAACTTTACCGATGTGCATAATGGAAAAATAATTTTCTTCTTCATTTTATGACTTTTGTTGATATATAATGTTATATACATTACGGCCAATTTCTTCACTGAATGAAAACCGGTTTTCGCCGAAGACTAGTTTTTGAATGGCAGGTGGGCAATTAGCCGAAAACCAGTTTTCAGCGAAAACCTATTTTCGTCCTAGTGAAGAAATTGGCCGTAAGTCGACCAAATTGAGAATAAACAAAGTCACAGAGCATTACAATTAACGTTTCTGGAACTAGACTTCAGCCAGGCGTTTGCTGGGTGCCAACCTGAGTGTATTACAAACCTTTACCGTTCAGAGTGAGCGACCGCTCTTAAAAGTGAAGATATATGATAATCTGAGACGAGACATGCAGATAGGAAAAAAACGAACGTCAAATGCAGCCAGGGGATACTGTCAATGCAGCCAGTCCATTTAAACTATGTAAGGTGAAAAGAGAAGCTATGTGAGACAAACGATAGTATGAACATAAAAAAAGAAAAAGAGAACATCTATCGGCAAGTCTCGTCCCAGATTATAATATAGCGGGCTAGGGTTGCCACCCCTCCAGGTTTGACCCGGAGACTCCGGTTTTCGGGAGCGATCTGCGGGCCTCCCGTTTTCACATCAATTTCATCGGGTTTGGTGGGAAGAAGCATAATTTCAATTTTTATTCTTCACAAAATATTTAAAAAGTCTATGTTACCTTTTACTCTGGTTCAGTTTTTTTCCCCGACTAACCCTTCGTTTCAAGAAATAAGTTTACCAAATATTTCTGATTTCTTTCACAAAGAAATGAAAATGAAAAACAAATTTTACTACAAATGAAGGAAAGTAATATTTCACTATATGCTACAATTGAAATGTTGCATCCCACTAAGTCGCTCAAAATGGTGTAAAATAGTTATTTTGCTGCAATTTTACCAAATCAATTCACTTTTAGTGGTGCTTATCACCAGCTGCACCAAGGTATGGCAGATTTGTTCTGGCTAGGTCAACATCAAACGAGATCTTCCGGCGTTGTTGTTACTCCTGCAGCGATCCTTAACTGTTGGCTAGGGAGGTGAGTTTTGCCCCTTTGTTGCGACCTCTGGTGATGAATAACCGACACCACATAGTGCTTCCTATGTGATGCCGCTGCCCTGCCTCCTTTGCTCGCCTTTCCTGTTAGTTGTAGAGGAGAGCAATGCTCGTTCGACTTGTCCTCCACAGTGAGAGTAGCAGATGCTTTTGTATTCGTGGCATTTACTCGGGATAGTTAAATACTACACCAGATTAGATTACAGCTTTACTTTAACGTAGTAATAAAAAGCGATTAAAGTGCTAAAAATGCAGAGCAATCGTTTTGATTCCAATTCCTGTCTAGTTCCACTGAAAATCAACCACCCCCCAGGTCAGTGAAAATCTTCGGGTCTGAGAGAGACAGAGAGGAAGTATTACTGAATCTGAAAAAAAATATTTCTAAAAATAGTTTTTTTAACATCATTTTTCAAAAATCTTTATATCACGCAAAAGTCTGTATATCTGCACTTACAGATTCTTGGTCTGAAAATGATTGAAAAATTTATATAAATACAGATTATTCTGTATTTTTGGTAACCCTGCAGATCGCTGCAGGCTAATCGATCTCGATCTCCTATTTGTTCGCCGGGATGTTTCCAAAGCAACTTTCATCACCGATCTTCTTCAATCACGAATCGACTGCCCTGATCTTCTTCAATTATTGGATTTCGACATCCATTGTCGTAGCCTTCGATCCCATCCATTCCTTCGTCTTCCTACTGCCAGAACCAATTATGGCCATAATGAGCCATTCGCCAGTATGTGTCTTTCATCTTTCCCGTACCGTCACTAAGCGATTGTTTGTTAATTCCTTGTCAAGCTAACTTTTGTGTGGATGTTTTAATCTGTTGGTACAAAAGATGAGGAGGTTTTATGTCTGCTGGAGAAAGGGTTTAAATAAAACCTAGTTTCAGGGGGCTTTTCCCTCCTCCAAATAAAACAATAAATAAGACAAACATATGATTACGGCGTGAAAGCCAACTGTCCAATTGCCAAGATTCCGGACAAACGGTCACTCGCCAACCACAAACGTTGGTAGTAAATAAAAGAGAAAAAATTTCTCTTCCATTTAGTGCTGTGAACTGTGTTCGGTCAGTAACGGTTTGTCCGGAATTTCTCTTTAAAGAGAATTCTGACAGTTGGCTAATAATAATAATCATATGTTTGTCGAGTCTTGATGTATAGGTTGGTGATTAAGGTGGGGGTTCTTATAACGTGATTAACATTCGCAGTAGGTACCACAGCAAAGTAAACAGAAATTTTGTATCTTTCTTCAATTTATTGCCACTTGGTCAAGTCTCCCCAAATAATCTTGGTCAAGTTTCCCAACAGTAGTTCTTACGTTCAATGTCGTGCTATTTTTATAACCAACTTCAAATATTCCGATTAACGTAGAATCATTTAACTATTTCATAAGGAATAACATGGTATATGTGTTCCATAAAAAATTAATTGCTTTTGCAGATATGTCCATACAAAGTTTGACTAAAAATTATATAATTTAGCACAAATTCATGAACTATGGAATATTTTCTATGAGGAAACAATTTGTCACTCTAAACTTTTAAAAATACCAGATGGGATCGAAACAAGTATAAAAATATAAAAAAAATAAGAATCAAATACAACACGTTGATGATAATTGTTGAATTTTGTCCTTGGTCAATTCTCCCCATGTTCCCCTACATCACACAGTGGTGGGTCTTCGAACAAAACCTAAAATGTTGTTTAATTTGTCTGAGAATCACAAGTTAAACCAAATTTGGGGTGCTGAGTTCAGTTCTAATGTCAAGTCAGAAAAAATGAGATTCTTTATCCCATACCGTGCTATCGAACCTTTCTTATGTTTAGGATCCCAATTTTTTGGAAGTTTTCTGATCACTTATATCAATAATTGAAAAATTTATGAAGACCACTCTAAACTTATTGTACAACGTGTTTATTTACTTTAGATTTTCAAATTATCATGCTTTAAACACCATACGACTCCATAACAGTAAAAAGTTTTTTAAACACCTTGTCGCAGTGAGGCGCAGAACAAAGACCTAGCTATTCGAAAAATAGATAATTTTCCATAGAATCTATATTTGTGCATTCCGAACGGTTTCGTATGATTGTACAGAATACATTTGTATGTAAAGTATTTTTTATCAAGCCACCTCCGATATATTTAAAGAAAAATGTCTTAGTTTGAAAAACACTTGACAAATATACTACGATCGTAAACCAAGTTCTTTAAAATGAAACTAGTTGTGCTAAAATTGGATCAAAATCAAAAGACCAACATGCATTTGAAATAAAAAAAGAAATAGTACTTTCGGGTTCGGAAATCTTTAAAATATCCTTCAAAAACTTGAAAATATATATGTACAGTGATAGGCAGAGAATTAGCACATTTACATATATTTCCATTTCAGCGCGTGTGGAGCGAGTTATAGTTATTTCACAGCTTCAAACACCTTGTAGGCGTGCAGTCTACCTATTCTTCTTGTAGTTGAATTAGTGAGTGCTGCTATATTCTGGTTGTAACTGTCGTTCTGAGGAAACACTTTTTTGTGGTTGAAGAAGTGTGGACACAGAACTAGCACACTTGAAGTTTTTTGTGTCTATTTCCTGAATAAACGAAACATATAAAACAAACCTTGTGTATTCACAAAAAGTAAGCTTTAAAATACTATATTTGTGAATATTATCTGAGCATTTTGAGCAACAGATTACAACCAATTCTCTGAAATATAATCACTCTTCACGATAAGTGACATTTACTGAAAATCATCTTATCACAATGGAACCAAAAAAATCACTTTCGTCGACTAAAATCAAAAACATCGTTGAACGAGATCATAGCATGTCAGTGAGCAGCAAAACCATACGAATATGACATCTGAGGAGCATTTGATCCAAGGTGCTTAGAGTTATAAGGTGATTCGTCTTTGGCAGTAACTAGGTGAGAAGTGAGGTAAGCGTGCAGCAAGCTGCGGAGTAGAAAAATGACGGCGAAAAACTTTGTTTACATACTGAAATCCAAGCAAACATGCATGGGGATGTAGTAAACAATGTTGTTAGCTGTCGTTTCTAGCACAAACATAGCTGATCGGCGATTTCGAGGATTGTATCACCTGAGAATAAAAGCTCGTTGATTTGATCGCCCTTAATGCACAACATAAACCACTTATTTCTAAAAACAATTCGACAGCTAGAGTAAACTTTGCTAAGTTGGACGAAAATAAATCTGCATCTTTTTGGAGAAATGTTTTTTAAGGCGATGAGTCGAAATTTAATCAATTTGGGTCGGACAGTACAGATTTTGTTTAATTTTCAGGCAGAGGCGTCATAATCCTCGGTATAGGTATCATAAAATTAGTACAACACGGCGGCGGTTGTATTGTGCATGCTTCTTCATGGCATGGTATGGGGCTAATCGTGAACATTGATCGCAGAATGGATCAGCATCAGTACAAGCATATATTGTAGGATCATATGGAACCATCTACCGTTCTATGTGGTGAGCATTTATGCATGAAAACGACCCTAAGCATACATCTCGGTTCGTTAAACAGTGGCTTTTTGATCAGATGGTTAATGTTCTTTCACAATCTGCCCACCGCCCAGACCTAAATCTAATAGAAATTCAATGGAACGACGTGGAAAACACGTCGAAGAAATCCAAGAATCTGAACGATCTCTGGATCTCAATAACCTGAATGATCATGGTTGGAAGTTTGAATACTGTTAATTCTAATGGAGCGATGTTGTAAGCTAGTTGAAAGCGCTGTAGCGATCACGTGTATCAGATTTTAAAATTGCTTCCTATTCAGTAACTCCCGTGCCCTGCTGTAAAGATAGGTTCCCAAGTAACCACTAAGCCATGAAAATGGCATCAATTCGGTTCTATAGTCGCTTATAGATCAATGGTAGCAGAGCTTATAGGTTCAATATCGTACTTTAGTGCTGCTTAAAGGCCACTTTTGGCGAAATATTCGGCTGATATACTGCCTACTCCTACTTTTCCACCAAATAGGCGCTATGGAGATATGTCAAAACAATTTGTGGTGGGTAGAACCCACTGGTTGGAAAAAAAAAACGAAACAAAAACAGGGAATAAAGTTTTTTTCTCGTTCTTTCTTTCAAGGTCTTTCTGTCGCATGCGCCGTTTGATTTTTTTTTGCAGTATAGCGTACGTTCCAGGCTCGAACTTCTGCCTTTAGAAGATTTGGCAGTTACTTTGCTCCAGCGCGCTTGACGTTTGATCCATTTGGGAGTTGGCTAATCTTACTGATATTTGGCGTTCTTAAATTGAGAGATTTCTGTTGTGATTATACTTATAATTGGGTGCAAGGTTTTGATCATATTTTTAAACTATCATCAGATGTATACTAAATTGAAGCAAATCATCGCAATGTACCATATCATTTTATGGCTCGAAGGTTTTGTGCCCTTTAATTTGTTTACGACGACTTGCCCAAACCTCGGAAGCTGATAAGGTTTTCTATGCTTACAATGTGTCTCATATCATATTTGTTTTGATTTGGAATTTATTATTTAGAGTAATGGAAATGTCAACTATAACAGGCATTAAAATGGCACCGGTGACTACCGTATCTGGCTTATAGCTATAAGGTTTATAAGCTTTACAATAGAGCCTCATATACCCATATACGACCTGTTTTAATGCTTTAAATTCGTAGTGCTTATAAGCATTAGCAAAGCTTGTATAAAGCTTATAGACATTTGCAAAGCTTCTATAGAACCTATGAGCATCGAAAAGCTGTTATAAGGTGAATATAATGCTTGCTTTAGTGCTTACTTGGGTTGTTCACTTCTTCCATCTCCTATGATGAAGAATGAATACCGGGCGGCTAGAACAAATGTTCTGCTTGCGTGCAAGCCAAACGACGTTTCTCTCCATGTCGTTTTCTCTTTGCTATAGCGCGGACGTTAAACTTACAGGCGATACGAGATGCCGACTTGTTTGTCATGTTCTTGTTTCCCCAACTATTGAACCCGAAGATCACTAAAAATTGGGTGGATGAAATGGTTAGATGCAAAATACCAAAAGGGAAATGAGAGGTGGTTCGATCCCGAACAGTTCCAAATGAGTTCGCAATGTAATTTCTGGTTTCAAACCCTCAAAACTCGTTTAATCCGAGGATTTACAGTTTCCCTGTTCAATAATTTCGATTTGATCAGCAGAAGAAATCAGAGTGTGTTGTAGTGTCGTGATTTCGTAAGAGGTTTGTCTTTAAAACGTGAGAGTTCTTTAGATTAGGCCAAATTATAAAGAAATCCTTTTCATTATCAGGTTTAGGCAAGATAGGAGATAGTTACATGTGTGGAGACTTTGCGAGCAAGTGCGAGGATAAAAAAGGTAAAATAAAGGCCAAATAATTACATATAGCAACAATGAGCTCGAACCGTCAGCTAGCCGTACGACGGCTTTTAATTGCAGATTTTGCGCCTGGCGAAGCTACTACCGCACCGCCAGCAAAGATCATCCCACCTCCTGCCACCACACTCTGCATCCACGTTTGTTGAGGAATTGCGTCCGTTGCAGCAAAGAGTCGGACGAAGACGCGCCGCCACGTGCGGCAGCACTAAACGCCGTCAACCGGATCCGTAACATCCGTATTTTGTTGCTGGTACGCTGTCCGGAGGTCCGACACTACCAGCAGTTATCATCAATCCCTGCTAGGACCTCAACAATAGCTTCGGCGCTAGGCAGCGCAAAACATCCGCATCGTCGTTGAACAGCATTCGTCGAATTTGGTGCAAGCAGCGCGGCACCAGCAGACTTCAACGTTTTGAAAGTGTGAGTGCGCATCGAAAGTAGCAGCGTGAGATGGTTGGTGAATAAATAGTGAGTAAACGCCTAAATTCCCTGCGCAGGGTGACAAAAGCTCGAGCCAAATACCAATTTTTATAGCGTTGAATATATACTCCACCCGCAAATGATAGGGCCCTAAGCCGGCAAAGAAATGTAGGGAATAAGTAGTCGAAAGAAGAAATAATGTTGTTGAATAAATGTATAAAGTTAGTTTGCGTTTCCTAATAGCTGATGTTTTAGTGTTTGAAGTGAAGTTTTTGTAGTTTTGAGTAGTTTGAAGGGTCTCATGTTTCGCGTACGCTTCTGGTAGTTTTTCGTTGTACTCTGGGTAGGACTGCTCGGGAAAACAGTCCCCACTCTGGTTTTAGAAGCTGGCTTATTGTTTGGTTGTTTTTTTGGAACTCTGCCAGTGATGAGAACCACGAGTTGGTGCAAATTTTCGGTTAATTAGTTGCGGACTCTTTGCGTATTGTTTGGTGTCGTTCCGCGAGACGGAGTACCCTTCGGCTTTTGCGTCTGCCGTTTCATTTCCAACAAATTTTAAATAAAACTAACCCGCCCTGGGGTTGGGTTTCTTGTCGGGCAACCTTGAACGTGACAAGCGGCCCTCGTAAGAGGTGGCCCTTCGGCTTTTGCGTCTGCCGTTCCGTTTCCCCCAAATTTTAAATAAAACTAACCCGCCCTGGTGTTGGGTTTCTTGTCGGGCAACCTTGAACGTGACAAGCGGTCCTCGTAAGAGGTGGCGCTTAAATCGCTTGTTCAGTGATCCGAGAAAACGCTATAGCAGACAGATCCGTAGGTACGCTTGGCACGCGCTACATTTTGGCGCCCAACGTTGGGCGCCAAAATGTAGCGCGCGGCGTTGCTACGGATTCAATCTGCCCAATCGACCCACCTTTCCGAACAAATGGCTTAAGCGCCACCTCTTTCGAGGGCCACTTGTCGTGCTTTAGGGTTGCCCGACCAGAAACCCAGCCTCAGGGCGGGTCGATATTGTGAAGGTTTAGAGGAACGACCTAGCAGACGTAACTGAATCGAGAGGTACTCAGTTTCATGCATCAAATTACCGGAATAAACCCAGAGAAGTTCGCTTTCCTATCCCAAAATACCTAAGAACACCACTCGTATTGTCTCATCACTGCAAGAATACCTCAAAAACCAAATAACTAAACCGTACAAGAGACTCGAGTGGTGGGGCTAAGATTCCCAAGTAGCCCACTTGGAGTAAAGATCACAAAAAAACTACAAACTACAACGACGCGAAACATGAGATGCCTCTACAAATTCGTAATCTCTATGGGAACATGGCGAACACTACGACTTTAACACCAAACATCATTTACCGAAACAATAACTAACATTACTAGATGTATTTTAATTCTCTAACATTTTTACAACTTAACCTAGGATTTTTCTACGGTGCTGCCTATACTATTTTTATTCCCTACTGTGTGCGGGGAGAGATCGCTATTTCCTACCGGGCTAACGTGCCATAATGCTGCCGAACTTTAGTTTGCCGGGTGCATGTATCGGCTAAACTTTAACGAACCATGCGCATAGATTTTATCGTGCTACTTACAGTTTTTCTTCTGTTTGCCCACTCACTTTCGCACTACTGCGAAGACTGTCCTGATGCGGTGGCGGCGATTAATCAGTACCGTCGGCGATGAATCTGCGCAGGCGGCGATTAAGGATGTGCCGGATGTCTTCCTGCGTACAGGATTGGATAACTGCTGGCACTGTCGGTACGCCGGACAAGCTGCCAGCAACAAAAAACGTGCACACCGGATGGTTGTGACGTGCAGCTCAGTTGAGCAAAACGATGTAAAACCGTCGCACTTCTGTCTTATTAGGTTGAAGCGGCAGAATCTTTCAAACTAGCGCGTGGGTCTAGAGCGGGCCGGTGGGCGAAGGGCGGTGTGGCGAGCCGATGAATAGCGCCAATCTAAATGGTAGAATAAAAGCCGTCGCACGGCTATCGACACCGTGAACGCATTGTCTCTTTTTTATAAGCACCAATTGTTAATTTACCTTTAATTAGGTTTTCTAACGCACACAAATTTCCGCACTTCCTACTGCTAACTTTCACTCAACACCTAAGAACAGACAATTACTAATCGGCAAGACATATCACATTTTTAAACTAGACAAACCTTTCGATACCGCGGGACAAATTTAACTAACACGCACTCTAGCCTCTTTCAAAGTCTAGATTAAAATGGATGAGAAGCTATTCCTAAAACCCTCAGATAAACGATTTTTGGTTCTAGATACCCGGAAGTACGTAACTTTACCGAAGTAAAACTCGTATTTCGAAAAACGAGCTTCTTGGGTAATTGATTCTGAATCGCTATCTCATTCCCTCTCGAAACATTTGCATCATATCATTACGCGCCAATACCCTCACTTGCGTTCAAATAGCTTTTCTGGTCGGGCGGTTGATAAGACAACGACAACGAGGTCCGTTCGGCGACCGAAACTCAACCACTTGCTCTAGTTTGTGCAATCGTGAGACAGATTTTGAAAGAGAAAAACGTGCGTGCGCGAGCGGATAGTACGTTTTAGCCGCCTAGTGTTCATTCTTCCTCCTACGGAATAGAGGAAGTGAACACATATGAACAGCCCCACAATGGTAAACACCTAAAATGCGCAACCAACAATTCAAAGGTTGACCTGAAAGAACTCGCCACTAGCGATGTTGCAAACGCAGCGGCTTAAGTCGCGGTGCACATAGCACAACAAACGTGAGTCACTGTGTTGCTCGAAGAATTAATGATTGTTTATAGGTATCCGCGGTAAATAATCGATTTCCAATGACACCGGCTGCAGGTGTTTATACGATTGTATAGAATTTGGCTATGCCAATATTATTTACGGAATTATTTACATAGGCGTGGCGTTTTTATGATTGTGAGCGCATCGATACAAATGCATAATTATGTTCGGGAAATAGAGCGTTCAACTACTTACGAATAGCTTTAGTTAGAACATGAGAACACGAGGTTCTAGCGAGAGCCGAAGGCTCACTAACACTAAACCAATTAGCAAGTACTCACGTTCGGGGAACCTTCGTAAAATAATAGAAGACAGCAAGAGTTACTTTAAGATAGAGGAGAATAGGAATACATTAATATAAAAATTACATACGAAGGAGAAAGATACAAAGCCATGCGACACTAATACAAATATAATGTCAATCGCATGCTGAACAGGGATAGATAGTCAATAATTGTAATTTTGCTGAAGTAAGCAAGAAATTTACTATATAAACTTCAGAAGATTTAGAATCGAGGCTTTTTTTCTTTTTCTCCCTTTTTTTCAATTAACTCGATCAAGGCTGGGCCCCATATACTGTGCGTACCTCTGGCTGCCAACAACCGAGATCGATTTTAAGTTTCGAATAGTTAGGCGCGAAAAGAATCGCGAGTTAGGGCAGTTTAGAATAGTTTAAAAAAACGTGTAACCAAGTAGGAATAATATACATTTGCTGAATTTTTCAAGAGATCAATTTGAGTTTTCGTTCTTGTTTTCCGCGGGTGCGTGAGTTGCTTGAAATCGTCGGGAAGTATACACGGTGCTTGTGTGGTATTTAAGGAAATACGGAACAGTGAACGCCTTTTGTGATCTTGTAACATTAGGAAATATCGAAACAAGTTTCGGTGCTTGTGGCGCCGCATGTGGTGACAGCGGAAACTTAAAGCCGCAAAAGTGAAAGGCTAGGAAACGCCAAAAACCTTGACCATAAGTGTAGTCACCTCGACTAGATTCGTGAAAAGCAGAAATTCGGCGATTTCTGATTGTGTTAATACTGAATGTGAAGAAAAAAATGCGTAAATTGTCTGCGGAATTTGATGGTGAAAACTGAAGAAAAATAACAAACCACGAAAAATATGATAGCTTAAATGTGGAAAAAGACAAACACTCAGCATATCTGATCGATTCAGTGAAAGTTTCTTTGTTCACAAAACTACATATGCGCTTGCTACGAGTTTAAGGATGTTTGAACGTTTTTTTAGTGAATAAATTGGCATTTTAACGACTGCTATCGTCAAAGACACATCGAGACAAGCCTTGGTGTGTTAAAAAAAAATTGCGCGCAGAGTGAAACGACAAACGGAGCCATAAGCGAGCAATGCGAGCTATCGTCGGAATCACATGACTAGTTTCAAGCTCGAGTGATAATCTTGTTCGAAAAAAAAGGTGAAAGAAGAGAAGTAATCAATTTTTATCGAATAAAACCAATTACAAAAGTGAATAACACGAAAAAAATAACAGACGAAAAAGGGTGCGATAGAAAAAGCCGAGCGTTTACCTCGGCGCTTTAGAGTGGCGTTCCTCAGTTTGGTGGGGGAGGTGATACCAACCACCAGCTAAACTATCGATCTAGATCACCTCGACAGGAACTAACGAGTAGATCAACAATGCAGCTCAGGTAAGTGAGAAAAAGAAATTTTCTTTTATACTACGCAGGGACAATATAAAAAGATCAACTTTATTGAGCGTTTACGTCGCGATAGTAGGATCATAGGAACATCTGGCTATTTTCGTTTTTTTCGAAGAAACGGTTAATTTTGTACATTGCATTACTTAATTAATTAATTAATTAATCCACCACACACGGTGAATATACTCGACAATGTATGATGACATATAGTGACGACCATACCACGACGAACGAGAAGTAAATGAAACCTTACACCATGAAGCGAGAACGGACTAGCAGAATAAGCATTTTACGTTAGCAAGCAGCCATGTACTGAAACAGCTGGTACCGACGAAGAGACCGAGACTGTGGTTGATGACGAAATAATTAAACAGCGGGAGAAGATATATCAACAATCGTGACGCAATCGGTGGGTGCAAGGAACTGAACGCGCTGAGGCGATACGATTGCAATTAAAACACATTTCATCTTTTTCTTTTTTTTCCTCAAACGTTCGTTTCTCATGGAAAGTGAAAAAACGAAGACGATTGGATAAATAAAACAAATTACCTTAAACTGTTATTGAACAAATAATGAGGGCTGGAAGAATATTGAAAGCATTAGTGAACATACAATTCACATCGGAAACTGTACTTATTAATACTAGCGTAGCTAACACCAAAGAGGTTGTTGAACTACTACGCAGGGAAAAAATTATTGAAATAATCAAAGAGCTGGGTGAAATAGTCCAGGTAAAACTACACGAAGAACTAATACTCATTCAAACCCCACATACTCCCATTAAAGCGACAGCAAACCAGCTAAAATTCTACGTAAGAACCTTTCTCCCAACAATATGCGGAAATCTCATAATGAACACTAGAAACGGTGTAATGACACACCACGAAGCAATGAAAAAACAGCTAGGAGGCCAAATCATTGGATGCACATACTAATCCCTTTAATGTCTAGGCTAGATGAAATCAGTGAATACATTTTACACGAATACGAGAATTTAAACAAAAACAAAGGAAGAGCCAGAACGCTCCAAGGAATCCTCACAAAAAACAATTGCTTAAGGAAGCCTTCGAAGCGTTCGAAGCAGTATTAAGTAAATACGAAAACAGAGTCGAAGTTAGTGTTTGGAATGAACTAACCGACAAATTAGACATAGTACAGAAAAAATACGACCAGTCAATAAAAATCCTTGATAGGACAATAATACTTGAAAAGAAGTTAGACATGAAAGGAGTTATACCCAAACAAATACGCTTATCAGAAGCAAAAATAACCAAACAAAGAAGCTTATCAGACAGTGGATGCGAAATAAAAAGCAACACCATGCAGCGTAATGCAGAAGAGGCGGAATACCGCTTCCCTAAAACAGAGGCTATTCAGTGTATCCCTGAGTTTAACGGGTCTCGGGATGAATTGAACGCGTTTTTATACCACGTCGATCACTTTGCCGAACAAATACCAGCAGACGGACCGCATACAGATCTAGTCTATGTGGTACTACTGAAATTAAAAGGAAAAGCGGCAGCAGCAATCGCTAAAATCAAAGGCGACAGTTTGAATGAAACAAAGACGAACTTGATTAAAGAATTTGGGGATAATGTATCCATAGAAGGTATAATTACCAAAATAGAAACCCTAAGGCAAAAACCACAGGAAACATTTAAAGAGTACAAAACCTATTTTAATCCACCTAGCGGTGCAATTGTGCCTTTCTCAATCATGAATCACGAGAATGTATGCGTTGTTTATATTCATTAAAAGCTTTTAAATGCATATATTACATTTTATTATTGTACATCACATGACAACTATATACAGGAAAACAAATCATTATTCGAGTTCTAAAATTTTGAAGAAGAAAAAACAGCCACGGTAATATTGAACTGAAAAAAAGGTGCGAAATCGGCAAAGTCCCAAAAAGTCGATTTTTACAAAAAAAAAAAATTCGGGATAACATAAAATCTCGACGTTTCATGCATTTTAAAGATGTTTGGCATCAAAAATACGAATTCGATTTCTAAAATTTCATGGGGTCCCCCCTTTGAAAAAAAAATTTGAGCTCCGGCTTATATGGGAATTTCATATGTGACCGAACGATTTAGTCTATATTTCCGGCCCCATATAAGCGATCCGTACGAAATTTTATAAACATCTTTGGGGATATTATAGCTATCATTTGGGACTAAGTTTGTGAAAATCGGTCCAACCATTTCCGGGAAACTGATGCGAGTTCGTAAATTTTGAAAGATGGCCGCTTTTCCCGAGCACTTCCGGAACCGTCTATGGTGGTCAATGTAGTGAACGAAAGTTTGGTTGGCCGTCGGTGACCTAGAACAGCAAATTTAAGTTGTTGGAGAGACATTTTAGCGAAATTTTTACCTTTTTTGCTTTCATCGGAGTATCGGTTTGAATCACAATTTGCTATGTGATCGCACGCCACAACCTATAACTCCGGAACCGGAAGTCGGATCGGGATGAAATTAAATAGCCATGTACGGGGACGCAATACTTTTCATTTGAGGCCAAATTTAGTCGAATCGGTCTAGCCATCTCCGAGAAACCGATGTGACTGTTATTCTTAATTTAGATACTTCCGCCGGGGCTTCCGGAACCGATGATGGTGGCCAATGTGGCCAAACAGACTTTGAATGGATGTTAGTGACCTAATACTACAAATCGAAGCAGTTGTGGTCATATTTTCGAAAAAATTTCACCTCTATGCATTCATTGCAGAATTTATTAAAATCGACATTTTCTTCGTGTTCGTACTCATCACCCTGTAATTCCGGAACCGGAAGTCGGATCCATCAGAAATTCAATGGCAGCCTATGGAAACGTTGCACCTTTTATTTGAGACTAAGTTTGTCAAAATCGGTGCAGCCATCTCTGAGAAAAATGAGTGACATTTTTTGGTAACATACACACACATACGCACATACACACACATACATACATACACACAGACATTTGCCGAACTCGACGAACTGAATCGAATGGTATATGTCACTCGGCCCTCCGGGCCTCCGTTAAAAAGTCGGTTTTCGGAGCAATTGCAATACCTTTCTATTGAGAAAGGCAAAAATTTCACCTTTTTACATTCATCGCAGAATTCGTTAGAATCGAGATTTGCTGCGTTATCCTACGTATCACCCTGTAATTCAGGAACCAGAACTCGGATCCACACAAAATTCAACAGCAGCTGATGGACCTTCCATTTAAAATCAAGTTTGTCAAAATCGGTACAGAAAATTCCGAGAAACCGATGTGGACAAATCAACAAATTTTGTTTTGTAACCATACTCTTCAACTCGTAATCCGGGACAAGATGTCGGTTGAAAATCAAATTCAATTTTCCTCCATAGGGTGAAATATAGCATAGTGCTTTCGCATAGGCCTGCTAAGCCAAGACAAGTTTCGGCTTCACTTGTGTCTCATCGGCATAAACAGAACTTCTGCTCGAACGGGACATCACGTTTGATCAGTCGTTTGATTGAAACACATAGTGTGTTTTAGTTTTAAGGGATTTGCGTCAAGCCGGCGCTAATCTATTCCGACATTGTGTTAGTGTCGGTTTCTGATGAGGCGAAGCCGAAACGCAAAATAGTATGAAATAAGGATTAGTGCCCTCCTGTACAAAGACTGGTTTTTACCAACAAATTTTCACCCTAGTGAGAAATTTTGGTTTTTACCAAATTTTCCTCCATAGGGTGAAATATAGCATAGTGCTTTCGCATAGGCCTGCTAAGCCAAGACAAGTTTCGGCTTCACTTGTGTCTCATCGGCATAAACAGAACTTCTGCTCGAACGGGACATCACGTTTGATCAGTCGTTTGATTGAAACACATAGTGTGTTTTAGTTTTAAGGGATTTGCGTCAAGCCGGCGCTAATCTATTCCGACATTGTGTTAGTGTCGGTTTCTGATGAGGCGAAGCCGAAACGCAAAATAGTATGAAATAAGGATTTGTGCCCTCCTGTACAAAGACTGGTTTTTACCAACAAATTTTCACCCTAGTGAGAAATTTTGGTTTTTACCAAATTTTCCTCCATAGGGTGAAATATAGCATAGTGCAAATTCAATAGCAACCTATGGGAATCATTCGTTTTCGAGCTCTCCATCGAGACAGAGGTTGTTTTTTCTAGTCCGTAGTGCTGTGTGAGGCGATAAAGAATAGTTTTAATCCGCATTCAAGGTTATTTTGCCAGTTCGGTTCGGTCCTCAGTCTTTTGTTCGCGTGTGAGGATTAAACAATAGCCAGCTGTATAAGCTGGATCGGTTCGTCGTTGGACACCAGTTTAAAGCTAAGTGGTTTTTGTCTTTTGTAACACATTTATTGCTTTCTTCCGTCTGCGCGGGCGCTGACCCCGTGCGTTGACGTTTTCTATGGTTCCCTCTCCGGATGGTCAAATGGAAGTTGAATCGGGTTCAACTTCTAAGGCTCCCCCCCCGGCCCAAATGCTATCCAGAACTCTCAACTGGTCCATTTGTGGTCTTCTTTCGGCCCAAGACTAAATCACTGAATCTTCTTCAGATTTCTAGAGACCTGACGGAACGGTTCTCGGCTGTGACCGAAATTTCAAAGGTCCGCTCGGACAAGATAAGGGTGTTGCTAGCCAACTCAAAGCAGGCAAACGATATTGCTTGCTGTGAGCACTTTACGCGGGATTATAACGTGTATATTCCGGCTGTAAGAGTACAATCCGAAGGCGTCGTAACCGATGAGAGTTTGACGTGCGAGGATCTGCTGAAGTACGGGGTTGGCCGATTCAGAGACCGCTTACTTCAGCCAGTTAAAATACTTGAGTGCAAACGTTTGCACTCAGTAGTAGTTGCGGGGGATGGTTCAAAAACGTACCCCCAATCAAACTCTTATCGGGTGACCTTCGCTGGTACCGCTTTGCCAAATTTCGTCCTTTTGCACAAGGTTCGTTTGCCTGTGCGTCTGTTTGTGCCGCGGGTCATGAATTGCACAAAGTGTAAACAACTGGGTCACACAGCCACCCATTGTAGCAACAAGGCCCGCTGTGGAAAATGCGGGGAGAATCATCTAGATGATTCGTGCAGTAAGCAAGCCGAAAAGTGTCCTTACTGTGCGGAGAGTCTGCATGATATCTCGGCATGTCCCGCGTACAAACTACGCGGGGATAAACTGAAACGTTCCCTTGCGGGACGATCCAAACATTCTTTCGCAGAAATGTTAAAGAATGCTACGCCACCATCCTCAGCAAACATCTATACTCACTTGCCTCCTGACGAGGGCGAGGCTGGTAACCCACAAGAGGGAACATCTACTAGGGTGCCTAGAATTTATAGGAAGAGGAGGAACACTTCCTCTCGTAAAGTTCCTTGTAAAGGCCAGAAGGTGTCCCTTGAGGGGGCTCCGAAAGTCACATCTATTGGAAGTGTTGCAACCAAACCGAAGCAATTAGCTCCTGGTCTCGGAGGATTAAGCTCAGAGAAGGAGTTCCCAGCACTTCCAGGAACATCAAAAATCCCAAGTGTTCCTTTGTTTCAGTTCGAGAGTAATCACAGCACTGGAATTATAAAACTCTCGGACATAGTGGACTGGATAATAAAAACTTTCAATATTACTGATCCTATTAAAAGTCTTATGTTAGCTTTTCTCCCTACAGTGAGAACATTTTTGAAGCAGTTGACTGCTAAATGGCCCCTCCTCTCAGCGATTGTATCCTTCGATGGCTAACTCATCGAACGAGGTCACGGATTTGATCACTGTTCTACAGTGGAATTGCAGAAGTATCATCCCGAAAATCGATTCCTTCAAAATTTTAATAAATAATTTGAGTTGCGATGCATTTGCATTATGTGAAACTTGGTTAACTTCCGACATAGAACTCAACTTCCACGACTTTAATATTATTCGCCTGGATCGAGACACCCCCTATGGAGGAGTGCTTTTGGGGATCAAAAAGTGCTATTCCTTCTACAGAATTAACCTTCCCTCGATAACAGGTATTGAAGTTGTCGCTTGTCAAGTAACAACCAAAGGCAAAAGCCTTTGCATAGCTTCCATATATATTCCCCCCAACACCGCGGTTGGGCACCGACGGCTACAAGACATCTTAGAATCCCTGCCAGCACCGCGACTAGTTTTAGGAGACTTTAACTCTCACGGTACAGCATGGGGTTGCTTCTATGATGATAACCGGTCTTCCTTAATTCAGGATCTTTGCGATAACTTCAATTTGACAATTTTAAACACGGGTGAAATGACACGGATTCCTGCTCCTCCAGCGCGCCCGAGCGCCTTAGACTTGTCCCTTTGCTCAACATCGCTGCGGTTAAATTGCACGTGGAAGGTAATTCCTGATCCCCACGGCAGCGACCATCTGCCGATTGTAGTCTCAATCAATAACGGTTCAAGGCCATTGAAATCAATCAATATTTCGTATGACCTCACACGAAATATCGATTGGAAGAGCTATGCTGCCGCGATATCCGACAACATCGAATCTACCCAAGAACTTCCTCCGGAGGAAGAGTACAGCTTTTTGGCTGGCTTGATTCTCGACAGCGCGAATCAAGCTCAGACTAGGCCAGTACCCGGCGCGAACATACAAAAACGTTCTCCCAATCCCTGGTGGGATAAAGAGTGCTCAGACGTGTACGCAGAGAAGGCCGCCGCGTTTAAGACCTTCCGGAACGACGGGTTACCCGCTAGTTTTCGACAGTACGCGACGTTAGACAAGCGAATGAAGATGTTACTATGTTTTAATTGCCGCAAGGTTCTACTGTATCGATTTTGTTGGCTATTTTCGGCAAATTTGAGACTAAGAGAAACGAAAGCAATGAAATTGAAAGACGGATAGGTATTCTAGAGCGAATCAGTTATAAACTTAGAACGGAAAACTAGAACTAGGCAGGCTCATATGGGCATGATCGAAAGGAAATGTGAAGAATTTTTTGCCTTCTGCATAGTAGGAGTTGGGCGTTCCACCCAAGTCTACCGCATGGTCTATGGTAGAACATAACTCATCATCATGTTTTACCGCCGACGCCGGCAAAAAATTCTTCACAAATCCTCGCCTAGAACGACCATGCGATCATTCTTCTCCCTTTCTGCTAGCATCAAGCCGTGACGTATGCATTCAATCGACACCAAGCTATCGGTGTCGCACCGATCCTATTGTGATTGAACTACTTATTTATTTTTTTTTTTTTCGTTCCGCACACACGGATGGCTGATAGCAATTAATGACACAGCTCAGCTAGCAGAAATCGAATTTTTATCTACTTTTTTACCAACTAGTTTATATGTTACTATGTTTTAATTGCCGCAAGGTTCTACTGTATCGATTTTGTTGGCTATTTTCGGCAAATTTGAGACTAAGAGAAACGAAAGCAATGAAATTGAAAGACGGATAGGTATTCTAGAGCGAATCAGTTATAAACTTAGAACGGAAAACTAGAACTAGGCAGGCTCATATGGGCATGATCGAAAGGAAATGTGAAGAATTTTTTGCCTTCTGCATAGTAGGAGTTGGGCGTTCCACCCAAGTCTACCGCATGGTCTATGGTAGAACATAACTCATCATCATGTTTTACCGCCGACGCCGGCAAAAAATTCTTCACAAATCCTCGCCTAGAACGACCATGCGATCATTCTTCTCCCTTTCTGCTAGCATCAAGCCGTGACGTATGCATTCAATCGACACCAAGCTATCGGTGTCGCACCGATCCTATTGTGATTGAACTACTTATTTATTTTTTCGTTCCGCACACACGGATGGCTGATAGCAATTAATGACACAGCTCAGCTAGCAGAAATCGAATTTTTATCTACTTTTTTACCAACTAGTTTATATGTTACTATGTTTTAATTGCCGCAAGGTTCTACTGTATCGATTTTGTTGGCTATTTTCGGCAAATTTGAGACTAAGAGAAACGAAAGCAATGAAATTGAAAGACGGATAGGTATTCTAGAGCGAATCAGTTATAAACTTAGAACGGAAAACTAGAACTAGGCAGGCTCATATGGGCATGATCGAAAGGAAATGTGAAGAATTTTTTGCCTTCTGCATAGTAGGAGTTGGGCGTTCCACCCAAGTCTACCGCATGGTCTATGGTAGAACATAACTCATCATCATGTTTTACCGCCGACGCCGGCAAAAAATTCTTCACAAATCCTCGCCTAGAACGACCATGCGATCATTCTTCTCCCTTTCTGCTAGCATCAAGCCGTGACGTATGCATTCAATCGACACCAAGCTATCGGTGTCGCACCGATCCTATTGTGATTGAACTACTTATTTATTTTTTCGTTCCGCACACACGGATGGCTGATAGCAATTAATGACACAGCTCAGCTAGCAGAAATCGAATTTTTATCTACTTTTTTACCAACTAGTTTATATGTTACTATGTTTTAATTGCCGCAAGGTTCTACTGTATCGATTTTGTTGGCTATTTTCGGCAAATTTGAGACTAAGAGAAACGAAAGCAATGAAATTGAAAGACGGATAGGTATTCTAGAGCGAATCAGTTATAAACTTAGAACGGAAAACTAGAACTAGGCAGGCTCATATGGGCATGATCGAAAGGAAATGTGAAGAATTTTTTGCCTTCTGCATAGTAGGAGTTGGGCGTTCCACCCAAGTCTACCGCATGGTCTATGGTAGAACATAACTCATCATCATGTTTTACCGCCGACGCCGGCAAAAAATTCTTCACAAATCCTCGCCTAGAACGACCATGCGATCATTCTTCTCCCTTTCTGCTAGCATCAAGCCGTGACGTATGCATTCAATCGACACCAAGCTATCGGTGTCGCACCGATCCTATTGTGATTGAACTACTTATTTATTTTTTCGTTCCGCACACACGGATGGCTGATAGCAATTAATGACACAGCTCAGCTAGCAGAAATCGAATTTTTATCTACTTTTTTACCAACTAGTTTATATGTTACTATGTTTTAATTGCCGCAAGGTTCTACTGTATCGATTTTGTTGGCTATTTTCGGCAAATTTGAGACTAAGAGAAACGAAAGCAATGAAATTGAAAGACGGATAGGTATTCTAGAGCGAATCAGTTATAAACTTAGAACGGAAAACTAGAACTAGGCAGGCTCATATGGGCATGATCGAAAGGAAATGTGAAGAATTTTTTGCCTTCTGCATAGTAGGAGTTGGGCGTTCCACCCAAGTCTACCGCATGGTCTATGGTAGAACATAACTCATCATCATGTTTTACCGCCGACGCCGGCAAAAAATTCTTCACAAATCCTCGCCTAGAACGACCATGCGATCATTCTTCTCCCTTTCTGCTAGCATCAAGCCGTGACGTATGCATTCAATCGACACCAAGCTATCGGTGTCGCACCGATCCTATTGTGATTGAACTACTTATTTATTTTTTCGTTCCGCACACACGGATGGCTGATAGCAATTAATGACACAGCTCAGCTAGCAGAAATCGAATTTTTATCTACTTTTTTACCAACTAGTTTATATGTTACTATGTTTTAATTGCCGCAAGGTTCTACTGTATCGATTTTGTTGGCTATTTTCGGCAAATTTGAGACTAAGAGAAACGAAAGCAATGAAATTGAAAGACGGATAGGTATTCTAGAGCGAATCAGTTATAAACTTAGAACGGAAAACTAGAACTAGGCAGGCTCATATGGGCATGATCGAAAGGAAATGTGAAGAATTTTTTGCCTTCTGCATAGTAGGAGTTGGGCGTTCCACCCAAGTCTACCGCATGGTCTATGGTAGAACATAACTCATCATCATGTTTTACCGCCGACGCCGGCAAAAAATTCTTCACAAATCCTCGCCTAGAACGACCATGCGATCATTCTTCTCCCTTTCTGCTAGCATCAAGCCGTGACGTATGCATTCAATCGACACCAAGCTATCGGTGTCGCACCGATCCTATTGTGATTGAACTACTTATTTATTTTTTCGTTCCGCACACACGGATGGCTGATAGCAATTAATGACACAGCTCAGCTAGCAGAAATCGAATTTTTATCTACTTTTTTACCAACTAGTTTATATGTTACTATGTTTTAATTGCCGCAAGGTTCTACTGTATCGATTTTGTTGGCTATTTTCGGCAAATTTGAGACTAAGAGAAACGAAAGCAATGAAATTGAAAGACGGATAGGTATTCTAGAGCGAATCAGTTATAAACTTAGAACGGAAAACTAGAACTAGGCAGGCTCATATGGGCATGATCGAAAGGAAATGTGAAGAATTTTTTGCCTTCTGCATAGTAGGAGTTGGGCGTTCCACCCAAGTCTACCGCATGGTCTATGGTAGAACATAACTCATCATCATGTTTTACCGCCGACGCCGGCAAAAAATTCTTCACAAATCCTCGCCTAGAACGACCATGCGATCATTCTTCTCCCAACAAAATCGATACAGTAGAACCTTGCGGCAATTAAAACATAGTAACATATAAACTAGTTGGTAAAAAAGTAGATAAAAATTCGATTTCTGCTAGCTGAGCTGTGTCATTAATTGCTATCAGCCATCCGTGTGTGCGGAACGAAAAAATAAATAAGTAGTTCAATCACAATAGGATCGGTGCGACACCGATAGCTTGGTGTCGATTGAATGCATACGTCACGGCTTGATGCTAGCAGAAAGGGAGAAGAATGATCGCATGGTCGTTCTAGGCGAGGATTTGTGAAGAATTTTTTGCCGGCGTCGGCGGTAAAACATGATGATGAGTTATGTTCTACCATAGACCATGCGGTAGACTTGGGTGGAACGCCCAACTCCTACTATGCAGAAGGCAAAAAATTCTTCACATTTCCTTTCGATCATGCCCATATGAGCCTGCCTAGTTCTAGTTTTCCGTTCTAAGTTTATAACTGATTCGCTCTAGAATACCTATCCGTCTTTCAATTTCATTGCTTTCGTTTCTCTTAGTCTCAAATTTGCCGAAAATAGCCAACAAAATCGATACAGTAGAACCTTGCGGCAATTAAAACATAGTAACATATAAACTAGTTGGTAAAAAAGTAGATAAAAATTCGATTTCTGCTAGCTGAGCTGTGTCATTAATTGCTATCAGCCATCCGTGTGTGCGGAACGAAAAAATAAATAAGTAGTTCAATCACAATAGGATCGGTGCGACACCGATAGCTTGGTGTCGATTGAATGCATACGTCACGGCTTGATGCTAGCAGAAAGGGAGAAGAATGATCGCATGGTCGTTCTAGGCGAGGATTTGTGAAGAATTTTTTGCCGGCGTCGGCGGTAAAACATGATGATGAGTTATGTTCTACCATAGACCATGCGGTAGACTTGGGTGGAACGCCCAACTCCTACTATGCAGAAGGCAAAAAATTCTTCACATTTCCTTTCGATCATGCCCATATGAGCCTGCCTAGTTCTAGTTTTCCGTTCTAAGTTTATAACTGATTCGCTCTAGAATACCTATCCGTCTTTCAATTTCATTGCTTTCGTTTCTCTTAGTCTCAAATTTGCCGAAAATAGCCAACAAAATCGATACAAGCGAATGAAGAGTTTGATGAAAGCCAAAAAACGCGGTTATTGGCGCCGGTTCGTCGACGGATTAACGAGAGAAACATCGATGAGCACTCTTTGGGGAACAGCCCGACGTATGCGAAATCGAAACAGTACTAATGAGAGCGTGGAATATTCAAACCGTTGGATATTCGATTTCGCCAAGAAGGTTTGTCCGGATTCCGCCCCGGCACAGAAGATTTACCGCGCCGCGTCTCCTCACGATAGCGCGAACGAAACACCTTTTTCGATGGTGGAGTTCTCACTTGCTCTCTTGTCGTGTAACAATAAAGCTCCGGGGCCAGACAGAATCAAATTCAACTTGTTGAAGAATCTGCCTGACTCTGCCAAGAGACGCTTGTTGAACTTATTTAATAAGTTTCTCGAGGCTAACATTGTCCCACTCGATTGGAGACAAGTGAAGGTCATCGCCATCCAAAAACCAGGAAAACCAGCCTCCGACCACAATTCGTACCGTCCGATCGCAATGCTATCCTGTATCCGGAAGTTGTTCGAGAAAATGATCCTATCCCGCCTCGACAATTGGGTCGAAGCAAATGGCTTACTGTCAGATACACAATTTGGCTTTCGCAAAGGCAAAGGGACGAACGATTGTCTTGCGTTGCTCTCAACTGAAATTCAAATGGCCTATGCTAGCAAAGAGCAGATGGCATCAGTGTTCCTAGATATTAAGGGGGCTTTTGATTCAGTTTCGATCAACATTCTTTCAGAGAAGCTGCACCAGCATGGTCTTTCAGCGACTTTAAACAACTTTTTACTAAACTTGTTGTCGGAAAAGCACACGCATTTTTCGCATGGTGACTTATCGACATCACGATTTAGCTACATGGGCCTTCCCCAGGGCTCATGTCTAAGCCCCCTTTTATACAATTTCTATGTCAACGACATTGATGAATGTCTTGACAATCCCTGCACGTTAAGGCAACTTGCAGACGATGGCGTGGTGTCTGTTACGGGACCCAAAGCTGTCGATCTACAAGGACCATTACAGAATACCCTGGACAATTTGTCTGCTTGGGCTATTAAGTTGGGTATCGAATTCTCCACGGAGAAAACTGAGCTAGTTGTATTTTCAAGGAAGCGTGAACCAGCACAACTACAGCTTCTATTAATGGGTCAAACTATCGCTCAGGTCTTCACAGTAAAATATCTAGGGGTCTGGTTCGACTCGAAAGGTACTTGGGGATGCCATATTCGGTATCTGAAACAGAAATGCCAACAAAGGATCAACTTTCTTCGTACAATAACCGGAACATGGTGGGGTGCCCACCCAGGAGACCTAATTAGGTTGTATCAAACAACGATACTGTCGGTAATGGAATACGGATGCTTCTGCTTTCGCTCCGCCGCGAACATACATTTCATCAAACTCGAAAGAATTCAGTATCGTTGTTTGCGTATCGCCTTAGGGTGCATGCAGTCGACCCATACGATGAGTCTCGAAGTGCTGTCGGGCGTTCTCCCGTTGAAAAATCGATTTTGGGAACTCTCATATCGATTGCTAATTCGATGCGATATCTTGAACCCGGTCGTGATTGAAAATTTCGAAAGGCTTGTTGAGCTCAATTCTCAGACCCGTTTCATGTCCCTGTACTTTGACTACATGGCGCAGAATATTAACCCTTCTTCTTACAATCCCAACCGTGTGCATTTCATAAATACTTCTGAATCTACTGTTTTCTTCGACACATCCATGAAAGACGAGATTAGTGGAATTCCGGACCACATACGCCCAGAAGTGGTTCCAAACATTTTTTTATAATAAATTCCGAGAAGTCGACTGTTCTAAGATGTTTTATACTGACGGATCAAACCTCGAAGGATCCACTGGCTTCGGTATTTTCAATCAAAAGTTCACCGCCTCCTACAAACTCAGTGACCCTGCTTCAGTTTACGCCGCAGAACTAGCTGCCATTCAGTATACCCTTGGAGTCATTGAAACATTACCCGCAGACCATTACTTCATCGTTTCGGATAGCCTCAGTTCCATTGACGCTATTCGCTCGATGAAACAAGGCAAGCACTCCTCGTATTTTTTGGGGAAAATACGGGAGCTACTGAGTGCTTTATCTGACAATTCTTTCCAGATTACCTTGGTATGGGTCCCTTCTCATTGCTCCATTCCGGGCAATGAGAAGGCAGACTCCTTAGCTAAGGTGGGTGCCTTAGAAGGAGACGTTTACGAAAGACCAATTTGCTTCAGCGAATTTTTCAGTATTACTCATCAGAGAACCCTCGAAAGTTGGCAAACTTCGTGGAGCAGTGGAGAGCTGGGAAGGTGGCTACATTCGATAATCCCTAAGGTATCGACGAAACCTTGGTTCAAGGGGATGGATGTGGGTCGTGACTTCATTCGTGTGATGTCCCGACTCATGGCAAACCATTACACGCTGGATGCACATCTCCGGCGTATTGGGCTCGTGGATAGTGGTATCTGCGCTTGTGGCGACGGCTATCACGACATCGATCACATTGTCTGGGCGTGCACCGAGTACAGTTCCGCTAGGTCTCGGCTAATGGATACCCTGCGGGCCCGAGGAAGACCAACCAACGTCCCGGTTCGAGATGTGCTGGCAAGCCGCGATGTTCTCTATATGTCCCTTATATACACCTTTGTGAAAACCATCAATATACAAGTCTAACTGCCCCTTGTTATCTCCTTATCATTCTCAGAACGCTCTTCCACCTGTATCAAACCATCTGTATCGAATGAGCCAACAAACACGGGACCTACGGCACGAACATAACACGCTTAACTCGAAATGTAGCCGATCCACATCTGAGCCGTACTACGAAATCGTCTGGAAAACCCCTGCCATCTTGAGGAGGACCACCCGGCGTCCCAGTACATGATTCCCCTGATGAAGGCCACCCGAGTTTGTAATCCATCCGTTGATCTCACGATGCCTGAAACTGAAATAATTTTCTCTCCCTGCCATCTTTGTCTACCCTCCCTCCCCTGACTCTTATACCCAGAAGTAACACCCCTAACCCCTAACCCCCCCCCCCCAATATCATCACAAAGCATTTAGCTCTTCTTGTCTCTTCTAGTTTTAACTATTATATTATATAATCTCGTTGAAATTGCCCAACTCTACTACCCACAAAAATAACTATAATTACGAATCTTTACAAAATTCAATCATGCCCTCTAGTTATTCCTAGTTTTAAGTTAGTCGTAAAAAATTGTCCCCCTTAATTAAACATTATTTGCTCCGATAATCTCACTGATAAAAATGTCAAACCATATTGCCACAAAAACTAAATGACCCCCCTAATCTTACGAAAACAATATTATCCCCTTGTGTAGATATATAAGATAGCTATAAAATCGCATTAGTTTCATTTTAAAAAAATCAATATGTAATCCCCTAGTTTTAAGCAATTTAAAATGTAAAACAAAACAAAATTGGCACCTTTAAGCTAACGCAACGTGCCTTATCAAATAAACGATTTGAATAAAAAAAAAACCTATGGGAATAGTATACCTTTCATTTGAATCTTAGTTTGTAAAAATCGGTTCAGCCATCTCCAAAACACCGGTGTGGACATTTTGTTAACAAATCCGCACATACACACATACATACATACATACATACATACATACATACATACATACATACATACATACATACATACATACATACATACATACATACACACATACACACATACATACACACAGATATTTTGCGATCTCGGCGAACTGAGTCGAATGTTATATGAGACTCGGCCCTCCGGGCCTCGGTTAGAAAGTCGGTTTTTGGAGCAATTGCGTAACCTTTCTATATGAGAAAGGCAAAAGAATAGTATTTAATTAGCTTAATCGGCATGAGTTCAATATTATCTTCATGTGATTATATTTTGAAAAGTTGGTGGAATGGGTTTAAAAGTGGAGGGAATGGGGGGTTAGTAGAGTGGGAGTGGAGGATGCGTCAGAAATCTTTCATCTTATTTTGGTATACGGGGTGGATGAAGGAAATGCGGGCGTGAGGGTGGTCCAAGGGGACGGTAGTGATGAAGGAGGGAGATGTAAGGGCAAGGCGGGGGGAGGGGGCGGAGGGGCTCTGATGCAATACTCAGCTGCATATTTTGCCTTCCATTTGAGACTTGGTTTGAGAAAATCGGTTCAGTCATCACCGAAGAACCGATGTGACTTTATTTGTGGAATATGCCCGGAATTCCGGAATCGTCGATAGTGGACAATATATTCAAAGAATGTTTGATTGGCAATCAGTGATCTAGATCTGGTGACCATTTCAATAGTTTTTAGCCTCTGAGGTATTACGATTGTACCGATTTATATGGGAAATTCCAGTGTATCCTTACTAACACCCCTGTAACTCCGGAAGCAAGAGTCAGAACAGAATGAAATTCAGCAGCAGTCAATGGTATTACTATATCTTTCATTTGAAATCAAGTTTGTAAAAATCGGTAGAGAATTCGTTGGGGAATGGGTGTGATATAAGCTTAGGAACTTGGCGGGTTCCCCGGGGGCGTCATGAACTGTCATAGGTGGCCAATGTGGTCAAAGCTGCTTTGATTGATCATTAGTGATCCAGACCCGCAAACTAGAGTAATGTTACATCAATTTTAATATGTTTTACATCATTTGAACATCATGGTAGTACCAGTTTATATGGGAATTTGCTGTGTGACCGCACTCTTCAACCCGTAACTCCGAAACCGGAAGTCGGATCAACTAAAAATTCAATAGCAGCTTATGGGAGCGTTATACCTTTCATATGAAACTAAGTTTGCGAAAATCGGTTCAGCCATCTCTGAGAAAATTGTGTGAGTTTAAATGACACACACACACATACACACACAGACATTTGCCAATCTCGACGAACTGAATCGAATGGTGTATGACACTCGGCCCTCCGGGCCTGTATGACACTCGGCCCTCCGGGCCTCCGTTAAAAAGTCGATTTTTACAGTGATTGCATAGCCTTTCTTTATATGAGAAAGGCAAAAACGAGTGATGGAAATAAATACCCACCTTGAATACAGGGATAGATAGTCAATAATTGTAATTTTGCTGAAGTAAGCAAGAAATTTACTATATAAACTTCAGAAGATTTAGAATCGAGGCTTTTTTCTTTTTCTCCCTTTTTTTCAATTAACTCGATAAAGGCTGGGCCCCATGTACTGTGCGTACCTCTGGCTGCCAACAACCGAGATCGATTTTAAGTTTCGAATAGTTAGGCGCGAAAAGAATCGCGAGTTAGGGCAGTTTAGAATAGTTTAAAAAAACGTGTAACCAAGTAGGAATAATATACATTTGCTGAATTTTTCAAGAGATCAATTTGTGTTTTCGTTCTTGTTTTCCGCGGGTGCGTGAGTTGCTTGAAATCGTCGGGAAGTATACACGGTGCTTGTGTGGTATTTTAGGAAATACGGAACAGTGAACGCCTTTTGTGATCTTGTAACATTAGGAAATATCGAAACAAGTTTCGGTGCTTGTGGCGCCGCACATATTTGCAACAGGGAACTTGGGTTATTGAATTTGGAAGTTATTTTGACTTCTGATACACGTGATCGCTACAGCGCCTCCATTGTCTAGAGACTGTTTTCAAGCAAAAATGATTTCCGACCAAATACTGTACAGCTATGAATCATTGGTCTTAATCTAAATTAACAGCAATTTTTAAATATCTCGCGTGTTTTTTTGTAAACGGCCAATAAGCATACTGTCAAAATTCACTTTGAGAGAAAATTCCAGACAAACCGTAATTCGTCGACACTGGATGTTAACGCTTTATGAAAGAGAAAAGTTTTCTCTTTCGTTTACTGCTGTGATTTATAATCGGCGATTATTCGTTTTGCTAGAATTTCCTCCCAAAGTGGATTTTGACAGCATGCTTATTGGCCCTTTTCAAAAAAAAAACGCGTGATATGTGCTAATTCTGTGTCCAGGCCCGATTTAACTTCCTTGTTAATTTCATTCATATAATTACAGATTTCGTCTAATACTACGTTCACACTACGAGTTAACACGTGTTTTAATGCTATCTTGATAACATTTTTCTTGTTGCTAATTATTATAACGTGTTTTAACTCTGTAGTGTGAACATGTGTGAGGGTATGAGTGTTCTAATAGTGTGTCCAACACTGTATATTCAATACATGAGAAGCACGAGAAAAACATAAAATATCGATAATTAAAACATCACTTTTTGAGGTTTTGTCTGGCCTCCGGCCACTGTGCATCTGTACCACAATATAAACTAGAATTTTAACTGTAATGGTTACTGCTTCCAAATTAAACGTTTTTAAACTGGCAATACACAGCTGAACGTGCGGTGTTCTATTGAATAAATAACTAAAAGAAAACACAACTCAAATTTTCAAAAAGAATTTATTTATGTCTAAGCGCACTAATTGTACACAAACAGAAGCATGTTAACACTTATTTGCTTATTGACAGTACAGTAGCCAGCAAATTTAAGGACACTTTTGTATACCAAATGCTTGAACTAAATTTTTGTTGGAGAATAGTATTTCTGGTTCTGAAAAATACAAATTAAATGCATAAGTTTCTCAACAATATAACACGTTTTGCACCGTGGAACCAAAAATTGTTATTGAAAACCACACCCTAAAACACACCACATACACGTATATTCTGAAACCGACACACAAAGAAATAAAATCACATAACATTCATCGTCCATCGAGACTTCCTTTTACCTATCCTTTTAGCTTGTATGCTGAGTTCCATATATATATATATATATATATATATATATATATATATATATATATATATATATATATATATATATATATATATATATATATATATATATATATATATATATATATATATATATATATATATATATATATATATATATATATATATATATATATATATATATATATATATATATATATATATATATATATATATATATATATATATATATATATATATATATATATATATATATATATATATATATATATATATATATATATATATATATATATATATATATATATATATATATATATATATATATATATATATATATATATATATATATATATATATATATATATATATATATATATATATATATATAAATGAACTTTTATGGCACCAAAATGTACGAAATGTAGCGGATGTTTCAAGCTAACAATTAGGACCTTTGACCGGCATTTTTTCATATCTATCTACCTAAAAAGGCGATTTGTTTCGGTAGGTCCGAATAGGTTCCTTTAACTAATGTGTGTCGATTTTAGATTTTCATCAGTACCACATTTCGTAATGGTGAAGCTGAACAAGGGTAACTTTGAAAAAGGCACCGATACCGTTGTTTAGAGCAGTGTTTGTCATCTTTGTTCTACTTCTACGCATTGAGACAAATGGTAGCGCAACAATAGGGGCATTCGATTCGAGTTTTCGTTGCGCTAAAACACGAGAATTTCACCATTTTTAGCGTGTTTGTGTTTTTTTTATATATTTCGTTTATTTGACACGGCTCATAGCGGTAGAGACTGTTTGTGTTTTTATCACAATTCTTAACAACGAAGCAAAGCTGTTGATGCCAATTTGTACGCATTCCATTGATTGTAGGCCGAGTAATTAATGAATTAGCGAGGCACCCTCTTTAGTATGGTGAAAATAAGCACTTTACCCTATGTATAAAAGAAGGCATAATCTCAAACGCTTAAAGTTCAAAATCAAAAATATTCCAAAAATATTTTCGAAGAAATGACAATACTCAGAAGAATGTAAACTTTTAAAAATTCTTAGTTGCATTTAAAACCAATAAAATTCAAACGTCTTTTCATGTTGAAAAGAAAGTGAAAAGCTACAGAAAACGCAGTTTTTTGTTATTTTTTTAGAACTTTGCGTGAAGCTCAAAACTTTTGTACATTATAGTATATCATTTCAATAACATGCTGTAATTTTTCTATGAAAAATATCGACAAACGACTCGGTGACGAAGTTTTTTGTAGAACGTCTCCAGAAAAAAAACATGATTTGCTGTGTTACCTACCATTCAAAAACTACTGAACCGATTTCTTTCAAACTTTGCATACGCATTCTATGTAAAAATACCTAACCCAATTAAGGGTTTTTTTACTCATAGGAAATAAAAATCGCTGCTTGTTTTTTTTGTTTTCTTTTTTTTCAGCGGACTGATAGGACTGCAGCTGATAGCTTAGGGGATCTCGGTCCGTCCCGCGAGACAAAATTTGCAAAATCGGACGAATTAGAAACTGTCTGCCAAGTAAACACCGGGAGGAGGACTAAATTTTGCACCTGTTTGTCTCGAAGTGTGTAACGTCAAGTCCTCTGTTTTTGTCTAGTCCGTATCAAGCTCCTAACAACGCGTGGTAAATCGATAGTGATGCAATTAAAACTTCAAATTGATTCCGCTTCTGTCTTGTTCCTGATCTCCTCTTGTCTGAAGCGGATCAATCGACTATTAACCAATTCAGAGAGCGTTGATAACCGTAATGTACACGAATACTAATTTCCCTGTAACTATGTATCCTGCCAGCTATTATTCCTGTTCTAGTGTGTATTAATGATTGTCTTGTTTGATAATTAGTATAAAAGTATAAAACAATTGTTTAGTCATTGGAACAAATATATGCTAGACCATTACGACCACCATACTGGCATATCCCATAATTGTAAGAATACTTGGATATCAATTCAGTAAAACTCACGCCCTAATCAGAATGCCGACAGAACCACCTTTGGCGGTAACATCTCTATTACCTGTGGATGTGCCTTTTAATCAACTTTTACGCTTGAGATGGACGTCTGTTCTTTGTGCCGAAATTGATGTTGCTTCTCAGTTTTGCACGACCCAGGGGGAACTTGGCCAGGAACGCACTGCTCTGTCATCGATGTTACGTGATATTCATTATGGAATATTGTTTGTTTTAGGTCCATTCATAAACAATGGTATTTTTTACATAGAATGTGTACGTAAAGTTTGAAAGAAAACGGTTAAATAGTTTTTGAATGGCAGTTAACACCGTAAATCATATTTTTATTCAGAGACGTTCTACAAAAAGCTTCGTCACCGAGTCGTTTGTCGATATTTTTGCATAGAAAAATTACAGAACGTTATTGAAATGATACACTATAATGTACAAAAGTTTGGATCAATTCACTTCGTGCAAAGTTCTAAAAAATCCACAAAGAAGTGTTTTTTTTCACGCTGAAACTCTTACCCCCTCCCTCCAAATACGGAAGGCAGCTAAGAACAATGAATAAGTCAAGCAAATTTTAAATTTAATAACAAAATATAGCTTTCCTGTAATTTTGTTTCTCAAAATTGTCTCACATGACAAAAATATCAAAATAAACTCTTTCATATTACCGATAACCGGTATTTTGAAAATTCATCAGAACTTTTGGGAAATGTATATGAAGAAAGACTAATCGTGGGGAAATTTCATAATATTTGTTTGTTTTAGTGAATCCATCATCCTTATAGTGTTCATATAATCTATATACCTATTCAGATAAATCACAAGTGGTTTGATGTTGAGATGGTTTTAGTGAGAATCGTGTGCTTGTGTTTGCATGTACGAAACTTCATTATATGAGAAAAATAAAACGATTCGGATGTATATCCCTCCGGCAGGCGCGCTTTTTTTCTATATTACGGCAACTGCCTGCCCTGCTTATATAGAAAGTAGATAGGGAATCCCATAGAACATGGGTCTGACATGCGATTATGGACAGTGCAGTATAAAGATGCACGAATTTCATAATGTTGTGCACTCAGTGCACTGTGCGACTTCAGGAGGGATATATATATATATATATATATATATATATATATATATATATATATATATATATATATATATATATATATATATATATATATATATATATATATATATATATATATATATATATATATATATATATATATATATATATATTAATATATATATATATATATATATATATATATATATATATATATATATATATATATATATATATATATATATATATATATATATATATATATATATATATATATATATATATATATATATATATATATATATATATATATATATATATATATATATATATATATATATATATATATATATATATATATATATATAAGCTCCCCATGGTGCTGTTTCATGTTGCAAGCTGTGCGTTGAAGCAAAATGTTAAGCTCTGGATGCAAACAAAAGCGAATTTTTGTACAAAACATACACGTTATATACAATAAGTTCTAAAACAAAACGTTGAATAGAAGCGTAGATGAGTGAGTGAATAAAATTTCGTATATTTTCTAGAACTGTATTGTCATTAACAAATAATATAAAATATGATGGTATTGTAAACAAACAACCAAAATGTAATAACATTATTGACCTAGCAATTTACGAATAAAATAGTAACTAGAAATAAAGACATTGTCAAAGTGTTGGTGATGGATAGTAGGGCACCGCATTGAACATGTAGGGCTACAACAATGACTCCACGTCAAATAACAATTGGTTTCACTTTCTTTGGTTTTACCTGATTGGACCAATCACCAGTCGGAACAGTTGCTTTGTAGAAACGAGAGCTTGTTTTATTGAAAATTGGCAACAGCTCGTTTGCCTCGTCAGAAAGGGCCTAAAACAGATATGTGTTTTGTGATTAGTATCTGACCTCGTGAAGAATTGGTAACAAATTCAACCTTCAGATATATTACTGCATCTGACCCGTAGCCTTCACAAGAAAAAAGAACCAAGTCTCCGTGAAAGTAACGCGCATAGAGACGAGAAATAGGTAAACCATAGCCATAACCTGTAAAAAAAGAAAGAAATTTTTTTTGTTAAGTATGATTGATCCGAATACTTCTATTTAACTCAACTTATTACTTTATTTGGCAACATTTTATGATACATAACATCTAAAGTAACAATTAAGGTCTTACACCGCGGCCTGCGCTAATTCCGCTTAATACGTGGGTTGTCACGTGTATTTCGAGATGATATATTAATGCACACTTATATATTATCAATAAATAGATTTATTGGATTTTAAGATATTACCATTGAAGATCAATAACATTTTACATGCGCTTAAACCACTTGGAGAAACACTTCATTCGGGAGCAGATAACTCCAAAACATGCTCTTTGAACTTCTCGACTACTTTATCAACCGAGCTCACTTTTAATTTATAAAGATACCAACTATGAAGCACCTCGATTTTTTGCGTTGCGTTGCGTAAGCAGGGTTTACTTCAAAGATTGCACACTGATAACTCATTCCCACACAGACTAGTTGAGGGAAAATGTTTGGGAATACGAATTGTTCCAGTTCAAGCGACTCTTCTAGTTTACAATAAATCTCTTCACTCTGATGTGTGTTGTTCTCATGTGTGCATTCTTCTCTATGACTGCACACATAAAAAAGTAGAAATAAAGAGGCGGTGTGTATCTCGGTTCCACGCGCACGGAAGTAGGGGAGGCATTCAAAAAACATTAAAAACGTTCTTCCGATCAAATTTTATCTGACTTGTAGTTTGATTTGCCTGTTTGCCAGTGAGGAGAGGCACAAAAAAGTGGCTCTTCAAGGCTGTGTGCTGGCTGTGCATCTCTTGGTGCACCGATCTATCTCTTTATCGTTTTCGAGTTTCTCTTTGTGCGGGTGATCTGCACATCGCAGTGTTTTTGTGCTGCTCCATTTTCATCGGTGTATTTCACTCCTTGTGCATATTGTGTGAGCAAATAACAAGCCTGTTGAGGGCCACAACCACCTTTACCGTAACTGGGGATATGAGAGAGGAAGTGTTAATGTGATACTTGACAGAAGGCCCCGACTCAGTAACACACCCATAAGTACCACGAATTGGGTAGTGGGTAGGTTCAAGATTTATTCAAGATTCACTTCATGCAAGCGATGCGATTGAGAATATAATTTGTTTAAGAAGTATTGTATTTACTTATGTCTGAATAGTTTACAAGAGTAATTAATAGAGAATAGAGTATAGTAATAGATGTAATAGAGAATAGAGTAATTTTATACCGTGCTAAAATATTATAACTCGATAACCGATTATCGAGATTAAATAACGTCAAAAACAACATGAACTCCGGACAGCTGGCCATCGGGAGTGTTTTTTGCGATTGTTGTCCTACTGGAGCTGTAGAGATTCTCGGAAGGGCTCCCCATCAGAATCGTTCACTACAATTGCAGACGACACGGGAAATGTCATCCACTAAAACACTGCTTAAAACCAAGTGCGATTCTGAATGTGATATTCATTGTACGGTGTAGATATATGCGGGCGTAGCGACTTCACGATGGCGTGTATCATTGCGAAGGGATAGAGTGTTTGTATGTTAACGTATTCGATCGCGTGTGCGTTTGCATATCGCGTGTGCTAACTTGTAACTTCGCGCGTATAAATTTATAACCGTGTGCCTTTCGCAAATTCGCATGTGTTCTTGAATGATCACGCGCGGACCGTGAATCTGATACTTAATTTTCCGTACATGGTTCGGATGCTAGAAGAAAGTGATTTTTCCAATATTACTAGAGTTCCTGGGTCGCCATGGAAGGTGTTGTTGAGTGGATATGAGGTTTATTTTTTGATTGGTCCAACTGAATGTAAAGATTTCCGGACCAGCCCACAACACTTGTACACTACTACTCAAAACTACAATTATTACAACATAACCACATTTACATTTTCTTTAAATAGCCTGTGGACGATGACGACGTTGACTGATAAATCGACACACCCCCATTGCGATCCGTGTCCGCAAACGCAACGCAAACGATATTTGCAAACATAGCCCACAGAAAAAGTCAATCTACACCGACCCGTCAGTCGGCCTCGCCAGTGCACACAGGTTGATGGTTGACCATTGGTTTGGGCAGAGTATGAAAAAACACAAAACATAAAAAGGCCCATAAGCACTCTCGGTCTCCTCGATGCTCCACTATCGAGGCGTAACGCAATAACCATCTTAAAGCAGTTGTCTGCCAGAAGTTCTTTAAAATTATTGCACAAATTTGCTTGATGCTTGCAATAGCGTCAAACCCGTTAACCTAGGGGGGCAGTTGGCCATCGGGAGTGTTGATAATTCAATTTTAAGAATTTGAGAATGCCTGTATTTCTTAGGAATCTAAATTTAAATTTCTGATGATTAGTGTTAGTCAATGATAAGATGAATTGAAATATAGAGTTGTATGAAGCATTGCGATTAAATTTCTTAAGCTTTACTTACACCAATCGGCATGGGCCTTTTTCGAGCGATTGTTAAATTACACTAGATAAATTTTTTTATGGTAATTGAATTAAGGAAAACTGTACCTTATTTTTTATTCATTGGAAAGCCAAGAATTTTCTACATAATGCATCTCGGCATGTTCTACGTTTCCATTATCTCTTTTTATTTCGACGCAAAATTGTTTTGATCACAACCTTTCATATGAAACAACGATTTCGAACCCACTGCACGTTACGTCACGTTGTGTTTACTATCGAATTACAGCGAAATAAAAAGAAATAGGGATAAAGTTCGGGAAAATATACTTTTGCATATAAAATATTTAAAATAATCCAAAATTGAACCATAAAATGGTCGCAAAAGAGCACTAAAATAGTAATAAAAGAGCAATTGAAATCAACCAATGCCCCATAAAAATATTGAAAATGTTCCATAAAATGTTACATTCTGCGACATAAATTAAATATATATATATATATATATATATATATATATATATATATATATATATATATATATATATATATATATATATATATATATATATATATATATATATGTATATATATATATATATATATATATATATATATATATATATATATATATATATATATATATATATATATATATATATATATATATATATATATATATATATATATATATATATATATATATATATATATATATATATATATATATATATATATATATATATATATATATATATATATATATATATATATATATATATATATATATATATATATATATATATATATATATATATATATATATATATATATATATATATTTCCCACAAAATTGTATTGTAGATTGTAAACATTAAAATTGTGGCATAAGAATGTAATTTTGAAAACTTAAGTGAAATCCCTTAATAAGCTCATGAATCCCACCTTTCCTAACCCTAATTACCACTATGGTTACGAGGACGGCATATATGGCTCACATCTCTACCGTATGAGCATCATCTATTCACGATGGTGGTACCCCTGATCTCTGGTGACAGTTGGAAAAGACAAGAGAAGAAAAAGAGCGAGGAGGAAGGGAATACGTGAATACATAAAAAGCTTGGCAGAAAGTGTAAGAGAGCGGTCACGAAAGGACGTCCGCCAAACCGGTCCCGAAAAAAAAAATTAAATCTGGTAGTAAGAAAAGGTCACGCGGAAGAAGCCGAAGAAACGAAGAGTGACAAATCAGGACGAGTGGCGGTTAAAGGTTTTTTGGTGAACCCGGTGAGTGATCCAGCGTAGACGATTGTCGAAACGACCTCTTGCCTGGGACGGGAAGAAACTACGCGCGTCGAACGAAGTGATCCGGAATTCAAGGAGTTCCCCGTTTCAATATACCACGAGGAAAGTCTGCGATCCCCGTGCTGGTGACCGACGAGAGCCCGTTATTGTCGAGCCACACCCTACGGGAGGACGGTAGCCACAGTCTTGGAGGTGAGAGCTCTAGTAAGGCCCGGCGGGAGCTGCCCCGCTTGCTAGAGTTCAATATCCGATGCGCTGCCGACCCGTCGGTGAGCACGTGGGACGTCGTATGCCAACAAAAGAAGTAATCGGATCGACTAGCAGAGTGAACACGTATCCAACACTCTTGCTGGGCATCAAATCCGGAAAGCCAGTAAGGCCACTTCAACGTCAATCATACGAAGAAAGACAAAGAGCACGTGGTCGACTGGTGAATCCAGAGTACGAAGCGTTCCGGCAATCAAAAGGATGTCCAGAAACGTCGCCCAAGCAGTTACCGGTCACCCGGAAGAATTGTCAGCGTGGCAAGTAATTCACCTGTCGTCCTTCTTCCCCTCTCAGGAAGCCACCGCTCCTGTTCGGCCGTAACGAATCCTCTCCCTATCCCTCTTTCCCCTTACAATGTGAAATCCCAATAAATTAAGAAGAAAATGGTTAACTAACTTTTATGTGTTTCGTGCCAATATATATATATATATATATATATATATATATATATATATATATATATATATATATATATATATATATATATATATATATATATATATATATATATATATATATATATATATATATATATATATATATATATATATATATATATATATATATATATATATATATATAATATATATATATTATATATATATATATATATATATATATATTATATATATATATATATATATATATATATATATATATATATATATATATATTATATATATATATATATATATATATATATATATATATATATATATATATATATATATATATATATATATATATATATATATATATATATATATATATATATATATATATATATATATATATATATATATATATATATATATATATATATATATATATATATATATATATATATATATATATATATATATATATATATATATATATATATATATATATATATATATATATATATATATATATATATATATATATATATATATATATATATATATATATATATATATATATATATATATATATATATATATATATATATATATATATATATATATATATATATATATATATATATATATATATATATTATATCATTTTATCTATATTTTTATCGGTAATTATCTAGTTTAGAGACTTAGTGATAAAGGTCCAATTTAAATGCGGATTTTTGCGAAAACGGTTTATTTTAACCTAAATAAACCGCATCCGAGAGCGGAAATGTAAAATCATTAACCAAGGTATGGTAAACTGAAAAAATAAGTTGTGTTTAATAATACTCATAGCAGTGACAGTGTTTTAACAAGGGAGCTTATACTGAAAGCTAGTGTGATGCGGCTTGGCCGCATATCGGAGGCCAAGGATTCGAAACGGCTCAAAGTCGCTGAGGATCCGTTGGACGAGGCATTGATTAACCCGTAACTGGAATTGCAAGCGAACCTGTGGTCCTCTCGTTTGCCTGGTTTACTTAAACATAGGGGCTATATTATAGTTCGTGTATAAAGTGTCCGTTTTCGCTTCAGATAGTTGGTATTTGCGACTCGTGCCAGCCTGTATCAGTGGTCTAATAACTCTCAGCGTGCTAATATCACAGATACCCTGCCGTTCAAAGAGTTGCCATAATGATTTCAGGTTAGCTAAGGTCAGTTACCTGACTAGTGGGATACGGAAGCTTAAGTTGAACTATAATGTATGCATTGTTTGTTGTAGTTATATGCATTGCATGTATGTATTGTTTGTTGTAGTTTGACATTATAACCAAATGTAATAAACTTTATTATTAGATCAAATAGCAAAAATTTCGCATGAATTCATTAAATTTAATTTTTCTGGTGCATAAGCCCATATTAATGGATCGTTTTACATATCCTTTTCTTATGGATCGTTTTGTAAATATCCATGAACCATAATTTAACGTTCGATATATGAATCAATAAATAGCATTTATAATGTTCATTTTGACATCTTCTATGGACCAAGAAAAATTATTTAGCAAACATTTTCATCAAATTTATAGAGCTTTTTCTAACATTTTATTGCTCCATTTTAAATATCGTGGAACATTTTTGTCGATATTATGGAACATATCGACGTGTTTTATTGCACATTGTTAATATTCTATGGATCAATGTCAGTTAATTTATGGCGCAAAATGTATTATTTTATGGAACATTTCCATTATTTTTTGTGGGACATTGGTTGATTTTAATTGTTCTTTTATTACTATTTTAGTACTAATTTGCTAATTTTGTTGTTTTAGCGGCGCAAACTTAGGGCTTACGCTTCTGCCTTGTGCCTCCTCTTTGGTCCCATAGGTCTGAAGCGGATCAATCGACTATTAACTAATTCAGAGCGCGCTGCCCACGAATACTAATTTCCCTGTAACTATGCATCCTGCCAGTTATTATTCCTGTTCTAGTGTGTATTAATGTTTTGTTTGATAATCAGAAATAATTTATGATTTCAATTGTTACAACTAAGTCACAGAGAACAGACATCCAACAAGATTAAAATACTTATTTTGACAGTAACAGAGGGGATATATGAATAGAGCTAATTAGTCTAGAAGAGAGACAGTAAAAATAAGAAGAAAATGAGGAGAAAAGCATGAGAGTATGGTTAAGATAAAGGATGCTGCATATGCTTTTTAGCGGGCTGATAGGACTGCAGCTTAGAGCTTAGGGGATCTCGGTCCGTCCCGCGAGACAAAGTTTGCAAAATCGGACGAATTAGCAACTGTCTGCCAAGTAAACACCGGTCCTCGGGAGGAGGACTAAATTTTGCGCCTGATTGTCTCGAAGTGTATAACGTCAAGTCCACTATTTTGTCTAGTCCAATATATCAAGCTCCTAAGGGACCACTCATAAATTACGTAACGCGTTTAGGGGGGGAGGTGGTACGAGAAGTTGTGACATATGGGGGAGGGGGAGTAAGCTAGATCGTTACGTAACATGTTTTTACTGAACAAAATTTTTTTTTCGAGGAATTTGTTACGTAAAAGGGGAGGGGGGATAGAGAAATTCAAGGTAAAGCAGTGCTCCAAGGGCTTACTTGATGTTTAACATACTAATTAGGCTTTTATGCTTGCTATGCTACACAGCAACTATTCGTTGAATGGGCAAATTCAATACTAATGAATAACCATCCAAATACGAACTCGATTAATAAATAGATTACCAAATAAACGCGACACATAATTCTCAATTTCTGTACAGACTTCTAACTAAAAATAAAATACCTTCCCGTAAAATAAAACTTTAGTTGCAAAAACATTACAATAAAAAAGTGTGCAAACATTCAAGTAACAAAATATATGAAATATTCACTTATAATATTGCAGATTGCCACCTCGTGGAAAATGAGATTGTCACGGCAGAAATACTCATATTTCATACATTGCCAAATAGAGAGTTAATTGTGCGAAAACTTTAACTTACCGGCTAAAGGAACGAGTGGTAGATCAGATTTTGACTTTGGAGGTTGCGGTGCAGTGCTGTACATGTACTTGAATAGTTGATCAACCTGGGATCTTGGAATACCACCGCCACGGTCTGACATTTTTACACAAATGTCTTCTTTACCCTTCACAATCGTCACTTTGATCGCAGGGATCTCGTCTTCGGCTCCATGATACTCCATTACAGCTCGCATCGCGTTTTTAAACAGCTCGAAAAGCATGTGGTACAGATGTGATGGAACGTACACGATTTTGATAGGCTTATCTTTTTCTAGATCTGAAAAAATGTAAACAAAGAGATATAAGTGATATATTTCAAAATTAAGTTACATATGGCAAGTTACTGGGCGTATAGATTCTTTGCAAAAATATATGTGCCAACTGTAGACTTTTCCTTATTTCATGTTTGAGATTATAAAATAAAACCACAAACTTTAAATGCATTTCAATTCACAACGATTAAAATTATTTAAGATATTTTAAGATACGGCAGTGGAAGTTATGAGTGTTTGATTATTTACATGTTAGTTTATCCAATAAAATGCTTTACATTGTATGAAACCGCCACAAGCTAACATAGGCTGTTAGGGTGCTTACAGAGTGGCGGCGAGAAGCTGAGCTGGGGCTGGTACTGACATTAGAGTGCGAGATGCGAGAAACCTGCTTTCAGTATATTAAATGGAGCCTGTCAGAGTGAAAGCGGGCAGCCGGCGCCGATCCGCTCGGCTTTCACTCTGACATCACCCATTTGGTTTGCAGCAAGCAGGTTTCTCGCATCTCGCATTCTAATGTCAGTTCCAGCGCCAGCTCAGCTTCTCGCCGCCACTCTGTAAGCACCCTTAGCCTTTCCCAGTCGGTTTTAGCTAAATTACAGGACGCAGAAGCAAAACATGACAGTTTCCCACTATCAACTGATTGATTAAATTTCACTATGCACGCTTCTCGGCTACACGATTTGCCACGATCATGTATGTGATCCCTTTTCTTTTTCGCACAATTTACCAAGGAAAGATGCAGCTGCTTGTCGCAGTGCCCTAGAATGTTTTATTTTATAATCCTGCGATGCCATTTTGTTTTGAACATAAAACTCGGGGAGATTCGGTTCGACAAAAATTGAGCCGACATATGTTGTTATTGTTATTTATCAGTGTGCAATCGGGCTGTCTCAACAACCTATTTCTGCAACCTATGTGCATTAACTGTACGTCTACCGTCTCACCGTTGCACTTGACAGTGTGTGCAGTGCTTTATGGTCACACCTACGACTGCACACGCGGCTTCCCATGAGCATTTGGGCAGCTCAGAGGCTGTCCTTCCATTTTACATTGCTCCTATACACATCCTTACATACAAGCATACATTCATACATACGAACTAATAGCTAGCAGTGGGTCGTTGGGGCGCCAGTGAACCGAAAGCTACGCTTCAGCCGGAATCACTGGGTGGACCTCAGCACCTATTGGGTGGCCCGTTGAGTAGGCTAGGTCCACCGCCGGGGACTAGACCGTGTAGACGAAGTGGGGAGTCTATAGCTCGCAAAAACGTATATCGGTATTGGGAGCAATCTGCCGCCTGGGAATTCACGGTAGAGTAGATTCGCCGCCGTAGACTAATCGACAGCTAATTGGGTCACGAAAGAAACACCGGTAACGAAAGAAATTCCGTTGTCGGGGACTCAGTCGGAGTAAGATAATATCTAAGTTGGCGAAATGGCGCAAGGAAGCGGGTATCGGTGTCGGGGGAAATTCCTCCATCGGGGAACTATCAGTCTTTGTAGAGTAAGTAGATCGTGATAAGGCCGGGAGCTAAATGACTCACGGAAACATGAGCTAAATAGCTCAAGGAATCTGCACCTAAACGACTCACGGGGACGAAAGCTAAACGGCGTGGTAATAGATGGAGACAAGAAGCGAGAGAAGAGTCGAGAGTTAAATCAAAGCTCATAGGTCGAGCTACTCCATGAACCAAGTAGGGCTTCGAGATAGAGCAGAAGAAAGAAGAGCGACGAAAGCCCAGCAATCGCCCCACCTTGACGTATATCCGTGTGGAAGAAGAGCGTGAAAAATAAGGATTGGTCTTAGTGGTTAGGCACGAACGTGAGTCTCACACAGTGTCAATACACTACAGACCAGGCTTTTGAAGTTTTTTAAACCTTACTATAAAAATACATACGAACTTACATTCATACATACATACATCGTCGCTGTTGTGCTATCTTATGACAAACGCCATTTTGGGGTAAACTGAGTTAGATATACATTACTTGTCTAAAAAAACTGTACAAAGGGGCGTTTACAGAATTTTGATATTCTGCTTGGTTACTGAGATATAGCGAGAAACGCGCTGAGAAATATTAAATTTTTGGGTTCAAATAACTGTGCCTTGGGGTTGGCCCAAATTATCTTGATGTATAAGATGTTTTTATATGTAAAACTTTCTGAGAAACACAATGGCATAATCATTTTTGAAACAAAAGTGCACGAATTGTGAGAAAAATGCAATTTAAGTTTTAAGCTGGAAATATAGCATACTAGCTAATGCCCAACGCGCGTTGCTGCGACTTTCAACGAAATATGTCATCAATACACACTTATGACACGTGTGAGTGCGACTTTTGTTTACATTTATAGTAAAAACTCGTAACATAGTCAACTGATCTTCGTAATATTTGAGGGATGAATACAGAATAGATAGAATCATCATTTGTCTTCTTTGAATTGTTTATAGGGGAGAGTGGGTACGCTTGATCCCACTTTTGTTTTTTCTTATAACTTTTCAATGAAATAAAAATTTTAATTGCAATATTCGCCATCTTGTAGTCAATTCAAATTGAAAGAGCTATGAATAATGTGTAAATCCTAATACTACGTCCTGTCAGTAATATGAACAGTTTTAAAAATCATGCCAAAACGAGGTTTTTGTAAAAACGTGTGGTAACTTGAACCCCGCCTACTAGGGCTAAAGAAACAAAGCTCACCAAGACCTATAGACCTATAGACCGAAAGTTCAGCTAACCACCTATCCTGAAAAATTAAATAATAAGACTACCTTTTTATATGCACGACAAGCTTTAACCACAGTAGAAAGTCAAGACAAGTATTTGCGGTAAATCAGTGCTGTTTAACTGGCTTTTTCAACCTTCAATAACTTATACCATGACTTGTTCACGGAAAAAACATTTTAGATAAATTAATAGGGCCAGGTGCTTTATGAAAACGATGTTTTTCTATTTCTATACATTTCGAAAGTGTTTGAGAGAACTAATGATAGGGATCAAGAATACCCAGTGTTACAGGGATCAAAGATACCTGTTGTATGAGGTGAACAAAATTTTATTTTTTTTTGTTTGTGTTAAGAAACTTTTTATTCAAAAACGTTTCTTTCTAGACAAAAGCCTTCAGAAAATAATCGCACATGAAAATATTCATAAATAATAAGTTCGACGATCTCATACAACCGTTCAAAAAACTTGTAAAAAGATCTTCGAGATGGATCTAAACACATATTTTCTAAAATATGACACAACTTTTCCAAACCAAATGTAATACGACAGATTTGTTTTTAAAACATCATAAACGAGCAAATACTTCATTTTCTTTTTTTATTGTAATAACTTTATGCGTATAGATTATGAGATATGGCCAGGTCGTTTTTCTCGAAATGCGCAAAATGGCGCTTGTCATAAGATAGCACAACAGCGACGACATGCCTTCTATTTGGCACAAGTTTGTTTCAGAGAGCATGTAATGTCGTGTCATCTAGTCTGTATAATTCTATGGAAAATCATCCCACCACCATCATCATCACCTTGGAGTCTACGTCATATTGATAAATTTCGCATTGGATCTGCTTATGTCTTTTCCTAATCTCCTTTTCGTCTCCTAAGTCCGAAGCGGATTAATCAACTGATAATTGAGATGGTAAACATACTAGCAGTATTAGTCCTTATTCGCGAATTCCGCGAATTTTACTACAAATGTACTGTGTCATCTTTATCTTATAACAGAATTCGATTATCCCTGTTCTAGTCAATATACGTAATCATTACAGTATGGATCAGGTAAATCCTTTTTTTCTATTATCATTATGCTGAGTAGCTAGACAAGTGAAAACATGGTTAGGCTTTCACAAAAAGAATATCTGCCAATAAAGGACATAAGAAATTTTTATCCACTATTCCCCATAAAATTTGCTCGAATCGAATGTCCACCTGGTTGGACTCGAACAGACCACACCGACCCACAGTGGGGCCGGGCTAGCCAAAACCCCCAAATTTCGTATTCGATTTTTATATATTTTTTGGTGAATAGTTAGTTATTCGCCAAACCAACAACGCGAAACTAACAACCAAGCATCTCCATCGAAATCCTCATTGGAGGAGGCGCATGGTGTTTCATATTTTCCAAGGTTTCACAACACGTCCTTTCACAAACTGTTTGTAATGCTTAATTTACTATATATTCAAAAGCATATATACCAGCGTTGTTTGCATATTCGTCCCGTCCCAATACACCGAATATGTGTCAATTATGCGTTCCGTAAATCGACTGTCTATGCGAGGATCAAAGGATTGAGTCGTGTCATTACATCCGCGGTCATAATGTCCGAATGGAGTGCGTCACAACGTATGGGACATTATGACGCACAAGAATGTATTATAATAATTATCCGAAAGTAAAAATGAGTCAAAAGATCCGAAATCGTTTTTGTTGCAAGTCCGTAGTTGTCAGTATGTCCGGGATCGTATAATGCAAATGAATAATTGGATTTTATGATGCAAAGTTATTGTGTTGCAAGGTCTGGGAATAAATGGCGCACTCACAGTTTCGAATGTAATATTGCACAGGAACTGCGTAATAACCAGAGCTGCAAATTTTCACCAGGTTGTTTTGAACTTGAACGAAGAACAAATCTAAAATCATGCCCTACTATGTTCAATTCACCGTTTTTCGTTTGCATCATTCATTCAAGCAGCCGAGCTGCTCAATCATTTTCCATTCATTTTCGATTTAATTGACCCTATGAATATCTCTGTACTAAGCTATTACCGAGGTTTTACATTTCTTACAAAAGAAATGTATAGGATTCGCTAAAACTTTGAAAACTTTTTCCGAGGCCCGGAGGGCCGAGTTTCATATACCAATCGACTCAGCTCGACAAATTGAGACAATGTCTGTATGTGTGTGTGTGTATGTGTGTATGTATGTATGTACAAAATGTCATGTAATTATCTCAGCAATGGCTGAACTGATCTTAATGAAGTTAATGAAGTTTCAAATGAAAGGCCTAACGCTCCCATTTGACACTATTATTTTTGTTTTTCGATATGTTGTTTACTTTCTGAGATATGGGTAGTTTTGTCAAAACAGGGCTTGCTTGAAGCGAATAACTTTCGAACAAGGCAATTACATCGCACAAACTAAACAGAAACGAAAAGCTTATGAAAATACCTTTCCAACAAGCTATAGATTGTCAAAATCCGTTCCCAAACGGCGGAGATATTAAACATTTTGTGTTTTTATTCCTCGCTTATCAATTTTCACCAACTGAAAACGAGATCGTTACGTACAGAGTATTTCTTTACTGGTGTTTTAGGGGTAAAACTAAACCGATTTTGAACATCGGGGTATGAAAACACATCTACGTGATTCAAGGAATTCGATTATGAAAGCATTTTTGAATTACCTATATAATAATTGAACTATTTCTCAAAAAGCATTATGTAAGTTCACTTCAAAAACAAAATAATGCGTTCATAGTGATTTTTTTTTCTAGAGTTCATGTATTTATCCCTTGGATTAGGCGTTGCGTTCAATCGTGAAGTAAATATTGGATGGTATATAATTATACAGTTCATCAAGTAATTCACCTAGTAATGAGATAAGACTTCTCATACAATTATACTCGTGGCATCACCGAAAGAAACTGTATTTTTGAATCCCAAAACTCTAGCAAAAATTTAGCTCTTTGCAAAATTTAGATTATATTGGTTATGGCGCAAAAATTACTACTTACATTATTTATAATAAGGATGTAAGGAATCAATATATCGCATAATATACCTATAAAAATAAGGTCTGGCATGGCCTCACATGCCCTCCCCATCTCTATCTCACTCTCTCTTTCTCTCCCTCTCTCTCTGTTTCTTCATGTTGGTGACAACTTTCACGACTCACATCTATCTTGCTATTTCTCTATCCATTTCTAAGTTGTGTGATAAGATTCTCTGCTAATCTTTATTAATATTCAAGCTGATTTCATGTGTGCGATGTAATTGTGAAGGTTTGAGAAAACAAAACTATTTTTTGTCTGTTACTCTATTATTTTCTTTGCATTTTAGTGTAAAAGAGACTCGCGGAAACAAGTTTAATAATACATCCTACATGTCAAATAAAATATTTGTAGTCCGAGAAAATTTGCAAAATATTTGCCTTATGGGAAAACTATAACTATTTTCAAGGTGATATTGGTATTTCGAAACGTTGCACTATGGGTAGACAGGTGACCATCGAAAACTACATCAACTCAAATTTAATTCAGTTCTATTCAAAGCTTGTATAAACACTATAATAAAGGAAATTCATGGTTATCTCAGAAAAATATGTGACTTGAATGGGAGGTGGGACATTCCACGTGCGATATTTCAACTCTTCGTATCTCTATTGAATTTTGAATAAAACATATGCTCAAATATGTCATGTGAAAACTAAGAACACCTTTTTGTGATGTTATTATTGAAAATGCACATACATTATATTGGTATGAACTTTCATGAAAAATAACGGACCAAAGCCCAAAAATATCCACGAATTAGATCCGGGAAAAGAAGTCTCCCAAAGTCCCCACTCTCAATGGGGGATGCAAGTACAAGGTGTCTTCTAACTTATCGTCGTCCATATCTGCTCTATACTGAGTACACTTCAATTGAAGTTTCAATGGAAGTCACAATTAGTAGTGAGGCATTGGATAATTCAGCACATGTTTCGTTCGAGTTTTCCATATTGTACAAGTAAATTAACGAGGATGACAATCAGAGTTTATGCATTGGACAGATAGTTGATCTGACTACATTTTTGCCATCCGGACAGTTTGAACCATTTCTTTTTCACAGTAATGGATTGCCCAGGGCTTATTTATCCATATTTCCTGAACGAGAATTCCGAACGAAACAATACGCAAACTATGAGGATGACTGGAAAGAGACTGCATTATAATCAACTGAATGCACGCCTTTTATGCTATCGGCATAGCCTAGACACTTCACACTATTTATTTTAGTTTAAATGAAAACTTTGAAATATCTACTTGTCTCTTTTATGAATCGCATTCTCCATCTTTTGCTCTCTGTTCAAAGGGCTTTCGTGAGATTTTGTCTACTTTCCGAATCTGTAATAAGTTTTGATGTAGGCGTTCATTTGATAAAGTTATGACATATTTGTCGAATGAAGATTCGTCAAATCGTTGTAAACGTCACGAAAGAATGTGTCATGTGACCTTGTCTCACTTTACTATATTCAATTGCGCGTTAAATTACTGGACCAGCAAATTCTATTCTGCACAATATTTTTCGGGAATATATGACCAAAAAGTAAACATTGATTTCAAAAGCAAATTGAACGTTCCAGGTTTCTGATAACTAATTAAGGTCTATCAATAATGTTGAAACACTAAATAATCACGACGCCGTCAAGTAAAGAAGCGTGAAAACGAAAAGACTAAAACAAAAAAAGGATAGAAATTTTGTTCATCTGCGTTCATTTAATCTACTTTATTCGTTTCATCATTTGGATTCACTCTGATCAGTTTATTCATTTCGTGCATTTTAGTCATATCATTCATTTCACTTATTTTATTCACTGTTTTCATTCAATGCATTCTATAATGAATAGAATGTTCCCAGTTCATACATTTTGTTTAAAATGAAGAATATTTTATTAACCTGACTATTTTTTTCAGTTTTGTTCATTTCATCCAAATAATTCTTTTGACGCAATTTATTTTTTCTATTAATGTATAACCTTACAACATCGATTAATTCATCATTTCAATTAATACATTTTCTTCTTTTTTATTCATTTTGTCAACTCACTTCATTTTGTTTATTTGGTTCGTTTGTTTCATTTATTCATTTAATTTATTTTTTATTCATTTTATTTTCTTTGTTCATTCCATTCATTTTATTAATTTGAACCCTTAAATTAAATTGATTCATTTAATTCATTTAGTTCATTTAATTCATTTTGTTCATATCTTTAATTTTATTCATTTCAGGTTCAGTCATTCCATTTATTTATTTCATTCAATTTGTTAGTTTGAGTCAATTCATTCTATTAATTTTATACTTATTTCTAAATATAGTCTAAATTTTCATTAATTAAGCTAATATAATTTGATTCGTGTATTTTATAATTTTGATTTACTACTTCGCATGAGTTCTGTAAACTAATGAATGATCCAACAGTGATATGTGTAAGAAATGTCTCATCTAACTGCTAGGTGGATTAAATCGGTTTTTCAAGCAAAACTACTCAGAACATACTTCTGGTAAATGAAAATTTGCACCACTGGTAATAACATGGGGATGTTTCATAAAGTCTGTGACATTATGAAAACGAATATGCTTCATGAAGTACTAGACTGCATGACACACATGATTTACGGATCCTATTTCGCTATCAAAATCCTGGACACTGCATCGTACTTATACACAACGATAAATATGAATTTTATGTTACACTTAATTCCAAACTTGACACAAATTACCAAACCGTTATTCACAAATTGTCGAGACTTGCATGCGCAGTTGCATAAATCCCGCTTATTAACATTTAACCCATTCATGCCCATGTTGTTTGTGGACAACAACGTTTTTAAACAGCTATAACTTTTGATTGAGGCGAGATTTGCTCACAAAAACAAGTAAGGCTCATTAATGTGATTATTGCCTTTAATTTGAGTATTAACGGTTACAAGGATCAGCTCTAGAACTGAAGTTATTGTAATTAGTCTGATTGGATTCCGATGGACCAGTGCTGCCAGGGACAGTTTACGTTGACGACGTAAAATGATTTTTGCATATACCTTCATTATGGTGCAATATTATTGAAAACTGTTAAAACTTATCAATTTAGACTGTCGTTGGCTACGTTTTCCACGTAATTGGACTATTGTAATTATTCTAGGAGAATTGTATTGAGCATTAGAAGGTAAAAACTGACCAGGTTCTAGCACTGCCATGGAAGCACCTACCTTTATGAAAATAGGCTTTTCGTTTTCAAGGAAAAAGTTTTGAAACCCTACATGCACTAGAAAAAAGTTGGGCATGAAAGGGTTTAAACAGACACCATTGTGAAGTAAAACTGCGATATTTTAGAAATAAAGCGATATGGAAAATTAAATCAAACATTAAACTATATCATTTTTTATGATCGTATATATCAGGGTTACACTGAGCGACTATATTCGTAAATCTGGCACGAATAGGTTTCATTCATACACATTTGGCAAATATATGAAATTCTCCAGGTAAAGTTTCTAATTTAATTGCGGCTGTTTTATAAATACCACGAAACGACTTAGAACAAATCGTGTTTATTTATCGAACGAATTTTTTGATGGAATATGTGAGAAAGTTTCTAATATTGTGCTAGGGAGCGCTATTTTGAAAAAAAAAAAAAAAAGATGGGTGGGTAATGTCTAGGACATAACCGGAGTGTCGTGACTACTCGTTTGACTTGTAATTCAAGTCGAATGATACTCAATGAAATATGTGAGAATGTTTCAAGTTATGCTTTATAATAATTATGGTGGTTCTGAAAAGAACCTTTGTTGTTGAGACTTGTTCATTGAAACGCATTCTTCAGAAATAGTCATCAAAATTTTTAAAAAAATTGTTCTAGACCCCCCGATAGAACATTTCAAATTTAGTCTCAGATGAAAGAGTAGTATCTAAGCTTTCGATTAGTGAGTACTTCAGCGATACTGATTTTTTTGTCTAAATATTGTTCTACCAGAGACACCGTGGAGTCATTTACGTCAGAGAAGTTCAAAAATGAGTCCAGTCTTAATAAAAGTATCAAACTTTGATATTTGCTATTCTCTTTATACTTAAACGATATTGCGGCACTGTTGAAGCTTCCTTTCATATTGTTGTATGCTGACGATTAGAAAAAAAATATATGACAGTATGAAGAATCCCCGGTGGACATGATCTGTGGTGTTATGACGCAGCTCCTATACATCATTATATAAGAAAGCTTTCCCGATCAGAAATTAACATCAAAATTATATCAAAATAGGATATTATATCATGGAAAAATATATATCTCTGTTTGCTATAAAATATAGCTGGATAGTTGTTAAAATATCAAGTTTTTATACCAAGAAAATGTATCGGTTATATCTTATTATACCTCAGTCTATTTTGATATAAAGTCTTTTTGTTGAGTCTTGGTTTGATATAATAATTATATCACACAGACGGATATTTAAGATAGTTTATATGTAATTAAAGGCAGTAAAGATATCTGAAAATATAAGAATTGTATCACATAAATCCAATTTTTTCTGTTTTTAATTAATAAAACAAGTAATTTCTTGTGAAAGATAATTCTCATTAGTACAATTTGCATTTAATTTCGCTGTGTTACTAATTTTATTATTGTTAATACCGTCGCAGCTACTTGTTAGAAGTTTGTTCAAACTTAGGACGCTTCTTTAATAGCTTGCCTGCAGTTTATATACGTTTAGCTTCTATTTCTCTTTAGGGTTTACAGAGTGCTGCTCTTTTGACTTGTTGTATGCCGAAACCGTTCTAATCAAATCTCTAAAGGTACTTGCTGCTTCGTGGGCCTGTAGCGGAACATTTTCTCTGTTGTGTTCTGTAATCAGCGAGTAACTTTACAAAACGTACATTCTCTTATGTATTTACATTCCAACCTATGACAAGATAAGACTACCAGTAATGCGATTTGGAGCCAGTGCTTGGGAGGATTCATCTCTGATGGCATCATTATAGTTTCGTAAAACTGTCTTGGAAAGATATTATTTTGTTGTTCTTAATATGTTGAAAAGACAATATGGTTGATATAATTATGATATATTATGTGATATCATTATTGACAAATCAAAACATGATATAATTTTTTTTTATAATTTGTTCCAAGCGACATATATCAAAATTATAAAATCATATGATATAAATATCAAATCGAGCAATAATTTTGATATATTTTTGATATGGTTTTCTGATCGGGTTTATTCCCGAATTTTACGATGTAATAACTTTGCATCATAACATCCGATGTAATAACTTTGCATCATAGGATCCCGAATATTAAGACACGATATCGTTTCCGACTTTGTGAAACAAGAATGATTTCGAAGCTTTTGACACATTCCTTCATTCGGATATTATAATACGCTCTCGTGCGTCATATTGTCCAGGACGTGGTGACGCACTCTATTCCGAGATCATAAGGATGTTATGATACGGTGCCGACTAAACCCTTTGACCTTCGAGAAGATTTGCAGAGCGCATAATTGTCCCATGTTTTGTGGTATTCCTTATATACATGAGGCAATTATGCAAACAACGCATGCATGTATTTATAATCTTAGCGCAATGAATATATTTATAATCTTAAGCAGTGCCAACAGGATGTGAAAGCACAAGTTGTAACATCTTGGAAAATATGAAGCATCATGCGCTTCATCCAAGAAGGATTTCGAAGGAGACGCATGGTTGTTAGATGCTGCAGATTTTATTTTCGCGTATAATTAACTAACTTTTCGCCACCAAACCAAAAAAAATGGTATATTCGTCACCACCAAACGATTTCCTATCGATCTGAATAAATTTTGTAGTAAGAAAATTATGTTTCGTTTCATTCCGGCCAACTTCACGTTCATTTTTTTATTTTTTTTTCAAATATTAACCGCTGAGTACCGAACGTTAAAAAACTAACTACCAATCACCACCAATGACCACGATTCGATTAAAATTTTGTTCAACAAATTTTGCAATTGCATAACCTTTCTATATAAGAATGACAAAAGTCGATTTTTTTGGAAAATGCTGACCATTCTAGTGGTACTAGAATGAACCAGAAACAGTTCGTGATTTTTACGAAAAATGTGTAACTAACTATTACCCCAGATAACAGACGTTTAGGCTCGATTTGAATCGTGTGTAAATACCCGCTACTGAAATTCTGAATAAATTAGTCTGAAACACGTTTGGCAAACGTTTGCAGATGGCGCAGTGATCGATACAATGCAGTTAGGGTGCAGCTGTCAAACACGTGTAGCAAATAGTTGCGCAGATGGCAATAGTGAAACACGGATTTCCAACGTTTATTAATTTGAAAGTTTACACACGTTTTTGAAGAAATTTTGTTCTAGCCTAAACGTCTGTTATCTGTGCTATTACCTAACTATTCGCCACCAAACCAAAAAATGGCATATTCGTGACCACCAAACGATTTCCTGTCGATCTAAATAGATTTTGTAGTAAGAAAATGGTGTTTCATTTTTATTCCGGCCAACTTCACGTTAATTTTTCAATATTTTTTTTAGTCACCTACTGGAATCAGGAATCAGAATATATTGGCTTAAATGGCACGTTCCCCGTATGTAGTCGGGAATTTGTGCCTTGCCGTGTGTTTTCATTATTTCCTGAGCGGAAGGAAAGGATAAGGAGGTGTGGGGAAGAAGAATTGGAAGGGTGGGGAAAATAGCAGCACAAAAATAAACAACCGGTAAGTTAAACTCACAAGTAGTTCAACTTGCTTGCGAATAAGCCTAAAACTCTTTACCACATTGGATAAGAAACTTTAGTATGTCTCTGAGTTTCAGTCGTCCAAACATGGTTTCGTCTATATAAGGACGGCCGAAGACTAGTTGCCATGTGATAATTGAGTTTGCAGTGGCCTGTTAAAGCCCTAGTCAGCATGCCACAGTGGAGCTTCGAAAAATGTAGGAGATTTTTCGAAATCACTGGGCACGGTTGTTCTAGAAACGCCTTTGTTTGGCGACACGTTTGTAGATTTCTCCAATAATGGCGGTGCTCGGACAAAGAGCCCAGGACCGTATTTTTTCCCTTATCCAACTTGTCGAAATTGGCATCGCGGGCTCAGGATCAACGAAGTCAATCGCTGAACTTGCCCTGGCCAATTCGTCAGCCCATTCATTTCCAGTAATACCAGAATGTCCGGGCACCCAGACAAGGTAGATAGTGTTGACAATGCTTAGTTCTTCAATTTGAGTTCGGCACGCGATCACCAGCTTGGACCGGGATTTGTTTGAGCTAAGGACCTTGATTGCAGCCTGACTATCGGAGCAGAAGTTTATAACTCTGCCGGACAAACTCAGTTGAAGGGCCGATTGTACCCCGCACATAATCGCAAAGATTTCTGCTTGGAATACAGTACAGTATCTACCTAGTGAGTGAGATTGTTCCAATCTCATTTCACGAGAGTAGACACCAGCACCAGCACGTCCCTCCATCAGAGAACCGTCAGTGTAACAGACCACTTGCGTTTGTTGTTGGCTTTCCATAAAGCCACCCAAGTAACAATCCAAATGCTAATTGGTTTTATTTAGGTTTTATGGTAGTTTTATCAAGGCATTAATTAGTGAATCTGGTTTTAACAGTGTTTTTGGAAAGGGCATCTAGTTTTATATGCTTGACGGGGTTTAAGAGTGCTTCAAGAACTCTAGAAGAAATATCCATAAAACTACATTTTTTCATAAGAGTAATTAGTCTTATGAGCAGTTTTAAGAGAATCTTGAACCCCTTCTAAAGACATCGCTTTCCAACCTCCTTAAAACCAAAAGATAGCTATATGACATTCTTGTTGAAGCATAATGTATCATAAGAATGCTACCATAAAACCTCCATAAATCTTTAAACGAAGTGAAAATACTTTTGCATAAGAGCGTTCTATAACAAACAAACAAACTGTAACGACTGACGGGATATGTGACGTATCCCAACGGAGAAGACGTGACATGTACCTCAATCATGTATAAACAGCAAACTCGATAATTATAAATTATTCATTTAACTTTGCAAATCTAAAAAAAAAATCTGTAGGTGCTGCACGTATAGCGATATGTCGTTAGTTGTTCATATAGCTCTATTTAACATGCGTTGTTGAAATAAATCAACTTTTAGATGGAATTGTAATTACCATAATAATTAATCATAGACATTTTTATTTCAACCTTGACATGACTTTGACTTCAATAGACTTGATTTATGGCGATCTTCCATCTAACCTTTCTGTCTTGAAAGATTCCTATTAGTTTTATTCAAGTCCAACAGCTCTTCTTCAAGTGCATCATAAATAAAAATGAATTTATCACGATGTTGAAAAACTCCTATTACTCTTGAGCAAGAATAATTAGTTTTAATAAGTTCTTATGGCGGTTTCAGTTAAATCCAATGACAAGTAATGGCGTCGTGGATATTTTCGAACGCTTCGGAATGGTAGCCATTTGCACAAGAATCAAAATAATAACTTTTTTTCATATACTAAACTGATTCTCACTGATTGAAATGCATTTGTGAACTAAAAAAATGTTTATGCACGCGTTTAATCCAAAATATGGCAATTATGAACAATTACACATACCATTGAATTTTCGAATCGATTTAATATTTCATATAAAAATCAATGTTTTAGAGATTGTTTGATAGCGCGTTGAGTTTTTCGCACTTTTATACTGCATATTATCGGAAAACTGGCAATCGCATGCAAATTTTCTCAATTATGAGCTTAAAAAGCTGGCCACTATAAGAATGTATTGAAAAGACCTAAAAGTTGGTTTTATGTTCGGTTTTATGGAGCTAACTTTGAAGATATCTTCGAATGTACCATAAAACTAAATTTGTTACTTGGGCAGACAACTATTCCTCTCGAGAGGGAATCTTCACATGAAATGTCCTGTAAGAAAAACTACATGTGAGTGTAATATCGCTGGGAGCAAAAATAGCTTCACCCCATGTAACCATTTGTGACCACAATCGTGTATGACTGGTAGCAAGATCAACATGGTTACTGTTCCAAAGCCCAGTAACCTGCAGTCTGTATGCACATGATAGTGCTTCTTGTTTGAGGTGTATGTGTAATGGTTTGATATTTAGAAGTGCCTCAAGAGCAGCAGTCGGAGTCGTGGTGAAAGCACCAGTCAACGCCATGAGCGCCATTCTTTGCAGATGGTTTAGCTTTGACTGGACTGTCACCACCTCTCTCCTCTGCCATCACACAAGGCATCCGTATGACAGTATTGGACGTATAATTGTCGTGTAAATCCAATAGATGTATTTAGGTTTGAGACCCCAGGTTATTCTAAAAGTTCTTCTGCACTGCCCGAAGGCCATACACGCTTTCTTGACTCTGAACTCAATGACAGAGCAGACCAATTCAGTTTGGAATCCAAAATGACTCCAACGTATTTGACTTGATCTGCACACAGTAGCTCAGAATCAAAGAACTGCAAGGGACGAGCCCCGGTTGTTATTCGCTTCTTCGTGAAAAGAATCATTGAAGTTTTGCTTGGGTTAACTGATAGTTTAACTTGCTGACACCACTGTTCGACAGCTCTTAATGCCTGTTGCATTAAGTCAAAGATTGTTCCGATGCAAAATCCAGTAATTAGTATTTGGTAATCGTCAGCAAACCCGTAGGTTGGAAATCCAAGCTCATCGAGTTTCTTCAACAAGCCGTCAGCTACCAAGTTCCATAACAAAGGTGACAGAACGCCGGAATACACCCAAGCTAGATTACTTGAGCGAGAAGGCTCTCAATGTTGTAAACAACATCGTGAAGCAGAGTGATCGTGGATTTCCCAGATTGATATGCATGTTGCATTTTGTGCAGTGGATATTCAACTAAACTAACGTTCCTGATGTGATGATCAATTATCCGTTACAAAGCTTTCAGAAGAAAAGAACTTAAGCTGATAGGCCTAAAACTTGGCTTCTTCATAGCTTGAGAGCCCCCCTTTGGGAATAAATCTAACAGTTATTTCTCGCCATGCTTTCGGGATATACCCGGTAGCAGGACTGGAAAGCAAAATCATTTTCAAGACATGTTTAAGAATAACAAATCCCTTTTGCAGTAGCACGGGAAGTATTCCATCTTTTCCGGGTGATTTGTATGGAGCAAAGCTGTCAACTGCCCAAAGGCACAAATCTCCGATCAACTTGGGGAACGAGCCATTTGAGCCAGACGCTACTGATTCCAACTGCCCACTTAACCGATTCAGTGGAAACCAATGTGCGTGCTAACGCCCACGAGTCCGAATCACCAGAATGAGATTTGTGAACAATGTTCAACTCCGGATCGATACAACCTGGAAAGTGTGTGTCGAAGAGACAATTAGGAACATCTTTTTCGTCCGTCACATAAACACCATCTCTGGTTTTTAAGGAGTTCATCTGAAAATCATTCGATTTGGAGAGAATTTTATTTAACCTGTTAGCCTCGTTCAGACTAGAGACATTAGTGCACAAGTTTTGCCAGCCAGCACTTTCGGCAGATCTAAGACATTTCTTATATGCACTACGAGCTGACCTGAAAGCCCTGGAGTCATCACGCTGACGCCGGTTCCAAGCTCTTCTCATAACTTTCTTAATTCTTTCAAGCTCAGCCGTCCACCAAGGGGTTCCCCTAGTCGATTTAACAGTACGAAGTGGACAAGCTTCTTCGTAGGATGCTAATATGAATGAGTTTGTCGTATCCATGACGTCATCTAAGTCGTCTAGTTGACTAATTGTTGGAAAATATCCATGAAATTTAGTCGCCAAGTTTTCTAAAAAGAGGTCCCAGCTTGTAGATTTAGGATTACGATATGTTACCACAATGACAGGTCAAAATGGTATTTGCTTTAAAGCATATTCATACATATAGTATAGCCCATAGCAGCCCCATTTTCTTCAGATGGACGAACCTCCCACCGAAGCATAACCAAATTATAAATAGGATCAAGGAGTGTCTGGCGCGCGGAAGAGCAACAGCGCGCATAAAGCGACCGAAAAATGTATTTTCGCGAAACTAGAACAAACGGAAAATCAACATCCGTTGCCAATTTGGCGGACGCGGAAAATAAGTCCCGCCATTCGTCAATCGACTGTTAGCCCTTTCGGTGCGATCGATTGCACGGGTGGTGTGGGTGGATTAGTGTGTTTATATTTGTACAATTGTGTTGCGTTGGCTGTGTAAGGTGTCAGGTGATAGCAGGAGTAGGGAGAGGAAAAAAAATGAAAGTGATACAATTCAGTTTGCCCGAAAACTTTGAGCCTAAATCGAAGATTTATCGCCGAACAAAGTGAGTTTTGGTTGGGTTGATCAACACTTATAAATCTCTTAGAATTTTGAGAAAAGTTCGCCCTGTCGGACACATATTAGCACATTGTTTATCTTTCGAAAAGTGTTTGTTTAGCAATAAGTGACAGCGCCAATATTTAAAAAGTAGCTGAATCCGCTCCAATCAAAATCAACAACATTGCAATCAGATCGCATTACATTTAATAATATTGTTATGGTAATAATGCAATTAGCTAGTAAATACAAACGCAATTAAAGGAGGATATGCACCTAGGAGGCGGAATAAAGTCATTGTTGTTAATTATTTTAAAGTTCATATTGGGAGTTTTCTTATCTAAAGGTACGGTCAGGAATATGTTAAAGTTCTTTTTAAAATCAAATTAAAATAAAAAAATTTCTAGGTTGTGATACTTTCTTCGAAATGCCGTAAAAATACTAATATTCGTTCCAAGGCAGTTTTCTAAGAGCAAATCGTACAAAGCTTCTCTGAACACGCTTCAACCGATTACTACGATTAAGGTGCTGGGGACCAGTCAGCGCGTAGAAATCCACAATATCCACTCTGTTCTGTTTCAGAAAACCCAGTATTGCAAAAGTCTTCGTCAATTTGGAACCTGCCAATTTCCCAGCTCGTGCAAAATTCTATCAGAGCAAAGTGTTATGTCTAACACCTCCTCCCTCCCAGACCTCGCAAAAGTTGGTCGGTTTCCCACATTCAGAATATGGAGATTTGTACTACTTATGTACTCCATCAGTTCAGAGCCTCTCAGATTCATGTCTGAGCTGCCCCAAATGATGTGATGAGCATTCGCATCACTGCCGATAATGAGCGGAAGCCCATTTCTGCTATAATATGATACAACGCTTTTGAAATTATCAGAAGGAGATGACTCGTTATGCGGTAAATATGCTGAAGAATATACACACATATATATATATATATATATATATATATATATATATATATATATATATATATATATATATATATATATATATATATATATATATATATATATATATATATATATATATATATATATATATATATATATATATATATATATATATATATATATATATATATATATATATATATATATATATATATATATATATATATATATATTTGTTTATTTGTTTATTTGTATAAAAAAAGTCCAACTGACAATTTGTCTTAATGAACTATACTAAACTAAGGTAAACTAAACATAATTAAAATAGTGACAATACACGACGACGAAACTGCGAAGAGTTCATGACGAAGTCAAAAATTTCGGCAAACTCATTGAAGCGACGACTCATTGCTAAAATTGGACTATTGGCAGCGTAGTTAGTGCTGCGCATTTCAGAATGCAGCAGGGCTCGAGGGCGAAGAGAACGGGTAGGCGCGTAGAGGTTGATTTGCGCTAGTAGTTCCGGATCATCATATTCAGCCAGCAGAATCTTTGACACGAAAGTAGCTTGCGCTGCATGTCTCCGGCGTGTTAAAGTATTAAGTCCTAAAAGACGACAACGGTCCTCGTATATATATATATATATATATATATATATATATATATATATATATATATATATATATATATATATATATATATATATATATATATATATATATATATATATATATATATATATATATATATATATATATATATATATATATATATATATATATATATACATATATATATATATATATATATATATATATATATATATATATATATATATATATATATATATATATATATATATATATATATATATATATATATATATATATATATATATATACACATATATATATATATATATATATATATTAGGGCATTGCAAAAAAAAAATTTTTTTGAATTCTCAAAGGCCCCCCCTCTCATATTGTGACAAATGTCAAAGTAAGCTCAGATGCCAAATTTCACATCATTTGGACAATTTTAGACCCCCGCCCACTTCGCTTGAAATTTTTTGAAATTGGTACTATGGGAAAATATGGAGGAAAAATACATTAAATGCAATAACTTTTGAAGTAGCAATCAGAAAATTACAATTTATACCTCTTTTGAAAGGAAATAATTTTAATATTTGAATAAAGATATATTTGTTTCAAGAAAAATACGGGAAAGTGGGGTACTGGGTCATTTTGGCCCCAAAATCCCCCATTTTTAATGATTTTTCTGCTCCGTGATACAAATCATACATATTTTGTAGTTTTTCTAATGTGAAAAAATCTCAGAAATTGAACGGAATCCTTTTGACCTTAGTCCGAATACGAGAAGTTGGGGTTATAGGGCTTTTTGTCAGTCATATTAAATTTTATCATTTTCTCATGCATATATCTCTGTTATTCTTCAATCAATTTTCATAAAATGTAACTTATTGAACGTGTAAAATTCTGAGGAATAAAACAAAAATAAAAATGTTAAAGGTAAAATTCAGAAACATCAAACTTTTCGATATTTACTCTACAAATATAATTTTTTCATTATTTGTCCTAATACCTCAACTTCCCCTATTTTTCCAGGAATGAAACTTTTCTCATGTGATCCCTAAGCATATTTTACACTAAAAGTAGTAAATTAAATAAGAATTTTGTTGTTAAATGGAGTTAATATGTGCGATTTTATGATAAAAATGTGAAATCGACACTATATGTCAGATAATTTGATGTTCCTGAATTTTACCGGTAACGAATCTATTTTTGTTATAATCCTAAGAATTTTCCACGTTCAACAAGGTATAGTTTATGAAAATTGAGTGAAGAATAATAGAGATATATTCACGAGAAAATGATGAAGTTTAATATGAATGACAAAAGGCCATTTAACCCCAACTTGTCGTATTCGGACTAAGGTCAAAAGGGTTCCGTTCGATTTCTGAAATTTTTTCACATTAGAAAAACTACAAAATATGTATGATTTGCATCACGGAGCAGAAAAATCATTAAAAATAGGGGATTTTGGGGCCAAAATGACCCAGTACCCCACTTTCCCGTATTTTTCTAGAAACAAATAAATCTCCATTCAAATACTAAGATTATTTCATTCCAAAAGGGGTATAAATTTTAATTTTCTGATTGCTACTTCAAAAGTTATTGCATTTAATGTATTTTTCCTCCATATTTTCCCATAGTACCAATTTCAAAAAGATGGGTGGGTAATGTCTGCGACATAACCGGAGAGATGTAGAATACATAAGGAACACGTTCTTCAAATATGTTGATACTCATTAGGATTTTCGGACAAAAGCTGATTTGGGCGAGGAATATTTCAAATTATTCTTTACAAAAATGACGGTGGTCCTGAAAAGGACCGGTTTTGTTGGCGTTGTTGGCCTTGGTGAGGGAGATGGCTAACGATGAAATTAATTGTTAGCATGAGGAAGTCGCGTAGTACTGGCCAATGGAAGAACAGATAATAATTGATTCCTGAAAATCAATTTTTCTTTATTCATGTAAATTATACATACTTACAAATCTAACAGAAGATTCCTGATCATATTTCTGAATCATTAGTGCGAACATTGTGTAATTTGGTTAAGTACAATGAAAGTTACAAACTTTCCAAACTCGACCTTCTGTTCCTTCAGAAATATTGAAATGGGGTGTCTATATTAAACCGTTAGTCGTGGTCACAATAAAAAAAGATGGGTGGGTAATGTCTGTCACATAACCGGAGCGTCGTGATTTCAATTCGAGACGTTAATTTAAATCTAATAATATTCAACAGAATCACGTTTGAATGGGAAATTTTCAAATAATTCTCTATGGTAATAATGGTGGTTCTGAAAAGAACCTTTGGTATCGGCGTTGGTGTTGATGGTGATGCGCTGGATCGTTGGATATTTTTGGCATGATAGTTACGTGCCTGGCGAACTGTTTTGTAGCCTCGAACAAAACGACAAGACTGGCTTCTTCGGGTACCATTACGGCTGAACTTTATAAGCTTAGCTCGACTTTGAAATCCTGCACAATCTCACGAATCAGACACTGGTAGGGCCATTTTGTTTGCTACTAGCACGGAGCTGCACAAAAAAATCATTTAATGCAGTTAGTTCACGGGGGCTGCCAAAAAGCTTGAATAGAAGCATGCGACTTCAACGTTTCTCTTAAACACATGCAACAACACATTCGTTTTGGTAATACTGATAATAACAGTAGAAAGGAATGGAAAAGCAGTGCACGAAACGAGCGAGAGGATAATATAAATTTTTGTTCCGTGTGCAAGCTACTTCTTTCCACCCAACGTATTATGTTGCTTGTTGAAAATATGCTACACACCTTAAAATGAATGTTTCAGTTTAACTCTCACTAGAACACAATTGATTGGTCCTGAAAAGAACCGTTGCTTTTATTGTAATTTACGCCCACTCCCACAAACCGACCAAGTAGGCATCACTGGCTTCATTACGGCTGAGTTTTGTAAGCGTAGCTCGACTTTGAAGTAATACACAACCTTACAAACCAGACGCTGGAATGTTAGCCAGCGGATTAGTTGCTCCGTTGCCCTTTAGTTGGGGCGAAATACTAGCATGGCGACAGTTCCTGATCGGTAGCTGGTTGCGATGGGCCACCAGCAGCTGGGGCACTTTTGCGGACCGTCATCATCGCCAACTGTTTTCCTCCGGTGGACTGGCTGCTTGCTAGTGCTTGAACGAATACGAATGATGAGAAAAACCGACCGACCAATATTCATATATGAAAACACGAGAAAGCACTACTATCGCTCTCCCGCTCGTTTTCGTGCCATTCCTGTGCCTTTCCTTTCCGTTCGGCTACCGATACTAGCATAACCAAAACGAATATTCTGTCTTTCCATCGCCTTCAATCTAGTGGCCAGTGCTAGCAAACTTGCATGTTCAGTTTTTCAATAACAACATTCCAACAATATTTTCAAAGAATGTTGCAGATTTGAAAAGAAGGAAGGAGAAGATTTTCACAAATTTAAATTCTTTTGTCTTATTTGTTAGCGCTGATAAAGGCTATTTAGTTTGCTACTAGCAAGGAGCTGCACAAACAAATCGATTTATGCAGTTAATCAACGGAGGCTGCCAAAAAGTTCGAATAAAAGCATGCGACTAGTGTACTTTGCATGTTCTATATTTTATCAATACTAGAGAGGATCAATAAAATAATTCAAATTGTTATAGCGACATGCATTTGTGGCAACACTGGCCATGAGATGGTGGGGGAACACGCACATTCGTTTTAGTTATGACGGTAGTAGCAGCAGAAAGGAATGGAAAAGCAGTGCACGAAAACGAGCGAGAGAGGATAATTTAAATTCTCTTTCTTTCTTTCCACACATCGTATTTCTTATATTGCTTTCTGAAAATTATTTGTTATACACTATAAAATGTAAATTTCAGTTTAACTCTTATTAGAACACAATTAATTGGTCCTGTAAAGAACCGTTTATTGTTTTATTGCGGGAGCATAATTCAGACGCACTCCCCGCGGACACGGTGAGCTAGAAAGCACTATTTTGCATTCTCGAACAAACCGACCAAGTAGGCATCGTTGGCTTCTCGGGGCATCATTACGACTGAGCTTTGTAAGCGTAGCTCGACTTTGCAGTCCTGCACAATCTCACGACCCAGACGCTGGAACGATAGCCTACTCTGTTGCCCTTTAGTTGGGGCGAAATTCTTGCAGGGCGACAGTTCCGATGAGTCACCAGTAGCTGGGGCATTTTTTCCGTCCGTCGCTATTGCCAACTGCTTTCCTTCGGTGGACTGGCTGCTTGCTAGTGCTTGAACGAATACGAATGATGAGAAAAACCGAACGACCAATATTCATATATGAACACACGAGAAAGCACTACTATCGCTCTCTCGCTCGTTTTCGTGCCATTCCTGCGCCTTTCCTTTCCGTTCGGCTACCAATACTAGCATAACCAAAACGAATATTCTGTCTTTCCATCGCCTTCAATCTAGTGGCCAGTGCTAGCAAACTTGCATGTTCAGTTTTTCAATAACAACATTCAAACAATATTTTCAAAGAATGTTGCAGATTTGAAAAGAAGGAAGGAAAAGATTTTCACAAATTTAAATTCTTTCGTGTTATTTGTTAGCGCTGATAAAGGCTATTTAGTTTGCTACTAGCAAGGAGCTGCACAAACAAATCGATTTATGCAGTTAATCAACGGAGGCTGCCAAAAAGTTCGAATAAAAGCATGCGACTAGTGTACTTTGCATGTTCTATATTTTATCAATACTAGAGAGGATCAATAAAATAATTCAAATTGTTATAGCGACATGCAATTTTGGCAACACTGGCCATGAGATGGTGAGGGAACACGCACATTCGTTTTAGTTATGATGGTAGTAGCAGCAGAAAGGAATGGAAAAGCAGTGCACGAAAACGAGCGAGAGAAGATAATTTAAATTCTCTTTCTTTCTTTCCACACATCGTATTTCTTATATTGCTTTCTGAAAATTATTTGTTATACACCATAAAATGTAAATTTCAGTTTAACTCTTATTAGAACACAATTAATTGGTCCTGTAAAGAACCGTTTATTGTTTTATTGCGGGAGCATAATTCAGACGCACTCCCCGCGGACACGGTGAGCTAGAAAGCACTATTTTGCATTCTCGAACAAACCGACCAAGTAGGCATCGTTGGCTTCTCGGGGCATCATTACGACTGAGCTTTGTAAGCGTAGCTCGACTTTGCAGTCCTGCACAATCTCACGACCCAGACGCTGGAACGATAGCCTACTCTGTTGCCCTTTAGTTGGGGCGAAATTCTTGCAGGGCGAAATTCTTGCAGGGCGACAGTTCCTGATCGGGTTGCGATGAGTCACCAGTAGCTGGGGCACTTTTTCCGCCGTCGTCATTGCCAACTGCTTTTCTTCGATGGACTGGCTGCCTGCTAGTGCTTGAACGAATACGAATGATGAGAAAAACCGACCGACAGATATTTATATAATCGCGCTAATATGCACTACTATCACTTTCTCGCTCGTTCTCGTGCCGTGCATGAGCCTTTCCTTTCCGTCCGGCTTCTAATGGCCTAACCAAAGGAATATGCCGTCTTTCCCCCACCAAGTGCTCTCGCCAAGCAACCCAATGCGAATAACCATACGAACAAACATGTAGTGGACCTATATATAAACTTTTCATTATTTTATTGTTCGGTTGGTCTACCATAACGACGGCTCTGTGCGGGATGGGCTGAAAATTTTCACTTTTCCGAGTCGTTTTCGAAAGATTTTTCAAAACACTTTTTTTTGTTATTAGTACATGTTATACATACTTCAAATTTTAATACACCATAGAGGAACATATTTGCAACAAATTGGCCTAAAAATCAAATCATTCTGTTAAGTATGATAAAAGTTATTAACGTTCAAAATCTGACGCGGCGCCGCAGCCGATATTTTGAAACGGGACCCCTATATTGAAACCTTAAATGTATTCTACATTAAAAATTTCAAGCGAGGTGGGCGGGGGTGTAAAATTGTCCAAATGATGTGAAATTTGGCATCTGAGCTTACTTTGACATTTGTCACAATATGAGAGGGGGGGCCTTCGAGAATTCAAAAAAAAATTTTTTTTTGCAATGCCCTAATATATATATATTGTCTACATTTCCGACAGTCAGTGTAACTGTGACAACACAGATATCGCGAGTTGTAAGCTCCAATATGAGACACGCGTCGATAGCCTTATTTGCAAGAATGCAAGCACGAGGCATTTCACGTGGGTTAGTCATGCCTGTCTTGTTGTAAGCAATAAAGGCAGTGTTAAGTAACTTTCCAAGATATAAGTTTTCTTTATGGAAATACGGTTCTTGAACCAATGCTATGGAAACCTTACCTTCATGCATGAGTCGAGATAAATTCATAGTTGCTGTACGTTTATGCTGGAGATTGCTTTGTGCTATTCTAACCATTGTTGATTAGAGAACTGTACATTTCATTTCTAACATAAATTGCACAACAACTAGAGGACACCAAGCGAGTTGGGATGTTAACGCATATAGCGAGGTTTAAATGGGACACGATCATTTAATTCCCACGATTTGCGAAGAAAATACTGGTTCACTGTGTCAGAGATTCGCATAACACAGTAAGGGCAAAACCCAAAATGCTCCGTGCGCGACTGGCATATTTTAGACCCTCCAGTCATTAAGTCCTCGGCACGGAACTACACCTTGACAGGATCTCCTACTTTCAGTCGCCTCCTACGACATGGAAACAGGACCCCAGTGGTTCAATTCTTGGTCGGATACCACACGGCCTCTGGGCAGGTTCATCTGTACACAACGAAATTTGATAATCGAAAGAGTCTCAGCAAACCCCCAGCCAACAAAAATTCGGCAAAATTAAGTGGATCATCGGTGAAAAAACTTCGGTGTGTAGAGTGAACGTTCCGCTGCGTAATGCAGCATACTGGGGAGTCTTCCCAGGCTCCGTTCGCCATTGAGAATGTTTTAAACCCCCTCAACAATTTTACCCATAGCACGGGTCGCATGACACTATGGAATTGGGGTTCCCTGTTTGGTGGATTTTTACCACTGGAACAGGTAGTCCGTATTGTAATTCTTAGCCGGTTGAAATAACCACTACCGACACTACACGGTTTATCTAGGCTGTTCGGAGAAAGATGCTGACATTGAAGGACAGCTTCCATAGATGGCCGAACAGCCGTGACTACCAAACGATTTCCTGTCGATCTAAATAGATTTTATAGTAAGAAAATGATGTTTCATTTTTATTCCGACCAACTTCACGTTAATTTTTCTATATATTTTTTAATCACCTACTGACCACCAAACGTTAAAAATCGACTACCAATGGTGGTGTTTACCATGAATTGGAATGGGTTTCAGCCTATCGAAAACGAAAACGCTATAGGCCAGAGTTCTATGATAGGTCTATGCGTTATAGATTTGCCAGTAGTGTGAATAAATTGAATACAAAATCGAGTATGGGAATATGGTGATGATTGATTTTGTCTTGCAGATTTTCTTGTTCCTCCATATTTTGATAAGTTTTATTTGACATGTGGGATTTTTTCGGGTTGTTATCGCTGCTTACATAAGCACTATTCCCCTGCTTATATCACTATTAAAAAGTCCTAAAACAGGCAAACTTACTGTGCATGGCACCTAATTTGAAAACACTAGCAAGTGAAAAGCTTTTTGAAGCGTTTCAAAGCTGTGCAACAATAAAACCCTTTTGTTAAGTAGTCCTTCCTACCAAATTACCGAAAATACCGGTTTTTCAATCGTATAAAACCGGTATTTCGGTATAGGATATTTGGACGGTTTTACCGGTTTTCGGTAACGGTAAAACCGGTACTCCCAACCCTAGTGATGACTGAACCGATGTTTTCAAACCAAGTCTCAAATGAAAGGCAAAGTTTGCGGATGAGTATTGTGTCGCCACTCAACACAACCCTCTCTCCCACTCTTGCTCTCTCACCTCGCTCCTTCATAACACCTCTTCCTTTGGACCACCCTCACATCCGCATTTCCTTCATCCACCCTGTATACCGAAATAAGATGAAGGATTTCTGACGCATCCTCCACTCCCACTCTACTAAACCCCCACCCGCTCCACTTCCAAACCCATTTCACCAACATTTCAAAACATAATCACATGAAGATACCATTGAACTCATATTGATTAAGTTAATTAAATATTAGGGGAGCAAGGGGCTAGTTGGTGGTTGGGGTAAGTTGGCGGAATCCCTTTGTCTTCATTTCTATTAGACCGCCAATCATTGTGTAGCTCAAATTATGTCAAACCCATTATCCAATGTGTTTTCGTTAAAAACATTTTGTTTTGTAAAATTTGTGGGCGATATTGTGTTTTCGAGCATACCAAGTAAATTTTTTAAATTTTAAACACATTCTCAATTGATTTTATTTTTCGGTAGTGTGTAAAAAGAGCTTTCAGTATCCGTATAGATATTAAATCTATCCATGAATTAAAGTTATTTTTTAAATAGTTTTTGTAAAATTGCGGTTAGGGTAAGTTGGCGGTGACGCACGCGGGGCAAGTTGGCGCTACTATTTACGGTACAAATATAGTCATCAAATATTTCTATTTTTGGAATTCACTCCAAAGTATAACTTTGTGTATCTCGTCAATGCAGGGGATATTTACTTCAGCCTTTTGCTTTTGAATATGGAATACGAGTCAAAGTAAAATGCCGGGGTATTGAGACTGAAATATATTGGCAATTGTCGGTTAAAATATAATTTTATTGAAAAGACATTCAGCACGAACCTTTGATATAATTGAATCTCAATTTTCTGGCGTATTCATACATACTGCCAACTTACCTCGGGGCCGGGGTAAATTGGCGGGATTTCCGCGTCACACATTTTTGTCTATAAAAACAAAGACAATGCAACAGACACTTTAATAAAATTCAGGGATTTTGGCTACAGCCGCATGTTCTATTTTGCAAGATCTATACATCAAGGGGTATAAAATGGAAACTGAAAACACCGCAAACTAGCCCGGTCTCCCCTATACTTTTTGTTTAAAGTGAGTCTGCGTCTACTTTCGTGGTAGTCGTGGGATACGTACTAAGTGAAATAAGAATGTAATAGACATTTCCACAATTCGATTGAACAAAACCAGCTGATGAATCATAGTTTGGATAAATGAGAAAGGTGCAATTGCACCACTAGGTGGATTAAAACAGGTTTTTTTTTCAAAATAGCGCTCCCTAGCACAATATTAGAAACTTTCTCACATATTCCATTAAAAAATTCGTTCGATAAATAAACACGATTTGTACTAAGTGGTTTCGTGGTATTTATAAAACAGTCGCAATTAAATTAGAAACTTTACCTGGAGAATTTCATATATTTGCCAAATGTGTATTAACGAAACCTATTCGTGCCAGATGTACGAATATAGTCCCTCAGTGTAACCCTGATATATACGATCATAAAAAATGATATAGTTTAATGTTTGATTTAATTTGCCATATCGCTTTATTTTTAAAATATCGAAGTTTTACTTCACAATGCTGTCTGTTTTAAATGTTAATAAGCGGAATTTTATGCAACTGCGCATGCAAGTCTCGACAATTTGTGAATAACGGTTTGGTAATTTGTGTCAAGTTTGGAATTAAGTGTAACATAAAATTCATATTTATTGTTGTGTATAAGTACGATGCAGTGTCCAGGATTATGATAGCGAAATAGGATCCGTAAATCATGTGTGTCATGCAGTCTAGTACTTCATGACGCATATTCGTTTTCATAATGTCACAGACTTTATGAAACATCCCCATGTTATTACCAGTGGTGCAAATTTTCATTTACCAATGCCAACTTTCAGCTCAATCAAACCCAACCTGAATTTTAATAACCAAACCGTACGTCTTCATTTCAAATTGATGCTTTTTCATTCACCAACCAAAGTTGTCATCTGCTCTGTAGAGGCCAGTTTAGGTTAAATGTTGACATATTTAGTTTTTTCAAGCTTAAATGAAAAGTAAAAAGTATGTTCTGAGTAGTTTTGCTTGAAAAACCTCGTTAATATCCCAGTACAGAGATATTCATAGGGTCAATGAAATCGAAAATGAATGGAAAATGATTGAGCAGCTCGGCTGCTTGAATGAATGATGCAAACGAAAAACGGCGAATTGAACATAGTAGGGCATGATTTTAGATTTCGTTTTCGTTCAAGTTCAAAACAAGCTGGTGAAAATTTGCAGCTCTGGTTATTACGCAGTTCCTATGCAACATTACATTCGAAACTGTGAGTGCGCCATTTATTCCCAGACCTTGCAACACAATAACTTTGCATCATAAAATCCAATTATTCATATGCATTATAGGATCCCGGACATACTGACGCAGTATCGTTTCGGACTTGCAACAAAAACGATTTCGGATCTTTTGACACATTCTTACTTTCGGATAATTATTATAATACATTCTTGTGCGTCATAATGTCCCATACGTTTTGACGCACTCCATTCGGACATTATGACCGCGAATGTAATGACACGACTCAATCCTTTGATCCTCGCATAGACAGTCGATTTACGGAACGCATAATTGATACATATTCGGTGTATTGGGACGGGACGAATATGCAAACAACGCTGGTATATATGCTTTTGAATATATAGTAAATTAGGCATTACAAACAGTTTGTGAAAGGACGTGTTGTGAAACCTTGGAAAATATGAAACACCATGCGCCTCCTCCAATGAGGATTTCGATGGAGATGCTTGGTTGTTAGTTTCGCGTTGTTTTTGCGAATAACTAACTATTCACCAAAAAATATATAAAAATCGAATACGTAATTTGGGGCTTTTGGCTAGCCCGGCCCCACTGTGGGTCGGTGTGGAAATTTTTATCCACTATTCCCCTGGCGGACATTCGATTCGAGCAAATTTTATGGGGAATAGTGGATAAAAATTTCTTATGTCCTTTATTGGCAGATATTCTTTTTGTGAAATCCTAACCATGTTTTCACTTGTCTAGCTACTCAGCATAATGATAATAGAAAAAAAAAGGATTTACCTGATCCATACTGTGATGATTACGTATATTGACTAGAACAGGGATAATCGAATTCTGTTATAAGATAAAGATGGCACAGTACATTTGTAGTAAAAAGAATTCGCGAATAAGGACTAATACAGCTAGTACACTCAGGTTTTTTTTACGCGGGGGATACAGGCCGCGTAAATGAAAACCGCGTAAATTTCAAAATCCGCGTAAATGAAAACCGCGTAAATTTCAAAATCCGTGTAAATGAAAACCGCGTAAATTTCAAAATCCGCGTGAATGAAAACCGCGTAAATTCCAAAATCCGCGTAAATGAAAACAGCGTAAATTTCAAAAACCGCGTAAATGAAAACCGCGTAAATTTCAAAATCCGCGTAAATGAAAACCGCGTAAATTTAAAAATCCGCGTAAAAAACCGCGCAAAAAAACTTGAGTGTATGTTTACCATATCAATTAACAGTTGATTAATCCGCTTCGGACTTAGGAGACAAAAAGGAGATTAGCAAAAGACATAAGCGGATCCAATGCGAAATTTATCAATATGACGTAGACTCCAAGGTGATGATGATGATGGTAGGATGATTTTCCATAGAATTATAAAGACTAGATGACACGACATTACATGCTCTCTGAAACAAACTTGTGCCAAATAGAAGGCATGTCGTTGCTAACTATTCACCACCAAACTAAAAATAATGGTATACAGGCCAGATTCGATTATCCGTAGGGTGCCGAAAAATTTCGCTTCGGATAATCGAATCATCCGGATAATCGAATTAAAAAAAAAATTTTTTTCTTCATGCAATATATTTGTTATATGTTAAAAAACAGTATCTAAGGTACATGCATCAATGTTTGACCTATGGTACATTCATTAATGTTTGACTTATGGACGAATATCGATCACTTTATATTCTATAAAGTGTAAGTAAGACATGTAATAAGTTATTTAGCCAACTTATTTTATATTAAGGTTGAACAGAGAAGGGACAAAAAACGAAAACGGAAAAAGCAATTTTTTTCCACACCGTGTGTTAGATCTTCTTACAAATTAATCAGCAGTACTGCAACAACATTCTACTTAAGCTAATATAATTTTATGAAGATCTAACAAACGGTTTGGAAAAAACTGCTTTTTTCGTTTTCGATTTTTGCCCATTCTCTGTGCAACCTTAAAGTATTGTGTTCGATTAATTTGGATTAATATACTTATGTTTCGGTAAATTCAGACAGAAATAACAACTGAATTTGAAATTACACACCACTGGTTTGTATACAACAACAAAACTTTGGGAATCCTCTAAGAGAAGCAACATGCTAGATTCCACTGAGAAGCCCAAGAATTTGTTTCAAAACCATTCAACACAAATTCAGTAATGGAGGCCTGCTGAACGGTCTGCTGGGCGTCGCCCAACGTTGGTCCAACAAAGAACCAGCATTGGACAATTTTGAAACATGGATTTCTTTGGGGGATGAATTTTGCACACGTTGCGAATATCAAAAATGCCCAACTTTTTATGCGCACGACACCAAGAAGCGTGCGTTGTTCAATCAGCAGCAGTGTCATCATAGTCATCATGCGCTCTAGAGATATTGTTTACCGAGCCAATCAGAAACTAACTGAATCTTGGTTCTTTGATATTTTAGCTATAAATATGCTTGTTCAAACGCATTAAATGATTCAGTTTGTTATACATCGTCGCACAGTAAACTTTTTTCTCTTGTTTGCTTGGTGGAAACATCATCCAGGATCTTTATTTAGCCATTGTTCGGCAATCTACCGAGTCGATTAAAGGCTGTTCAGTGTATCCACTTCGTAAAGAATTATTAGCGTTGTTCTTTTCAGAGCGGTGCACAGTACTGACTACAGATCCTATTTTATTCGTCCCCGTGTTTGTCCGCTTCCGATTTTTTCTACAACAGCGTTTGCCAGCTTTTTGACCTGATTTTGTCAAACACAATTTAAGACAACGTCTTCTGATTGAATTCCCCTATGTTACAGGATGGAATTAACGCGAAAGCCTTTGCGTAAGTGTGTTAAGAATTCAAAATGCCGATGTTCTTAAAGTATCTAAAAAGTTTCAATCTTTATTCAAACTGAGGCGATAATAGACTGATTCCGAAGAGTATTTTAGAGTTTTATTTCATAGATAGTGCCAAACAATCTGTTCATATTTCGTCAGTCCTAAATACACAACTGTGTTCATATTTCGTCAGTCCTAAATACACAACTGTGCTCACAAAATCAGTCATTGTATTCATTCTAAAAATTACAGAGAAAATCACAGGCATCTACGGGAAAATGTAGTTTGTAACCAACCGATTAGGTGCATCAAATTTTATAGCACATCGAATTGAATTTAAATATTTGTTGATTAAATTATTTTTTTTTATTTTCCCAAATTATTGTAATTTTCAAGAGTTTAAAATTTTGTGCTTCTAGGAAATGTAGCTGATATCAATTTCTATCGATTTATGTATTTAAATATTAGGATAGAAAAAAAAGTTTTTTGTCAAAAATGCGAAATTTCTGTATTTCCACGTATTTTTGTGAATAATTTGTAGAGAACGTTAAATTCTGGTTTTCCAAAAACTGTAGCTAGTATCAATTGTAATCGATTGGTGTACGAAAATATGTAAGTCATCGCATCGAATTCAAAATTATATGCTAATTACGTAAAACTTTTGTATTTCTATGAATGATTTCATAATTTTTTAGAAAATATTTTTTCTTTCAGAAGCTGTAGTTGGTATAAATTACAATAATAGACGTGTAATGTAGCTTTAGAAAACATAATATGCGGAAAATTGAATCAATTTCTTCGGACTACGGATAATCGAATCATTTTCTACGGATAATCGAGTTACGGATAATCGAGTTTACGGATAATCGAGACTACGGATAATCGAATATGGCCTGTATTCGCGACCACCAAACGATTTCCTATCGATCGATGAATAGATTTTGTAGTGAAATAATGATGTTTCATTTTTTTCCGGCCAACTTCACGTTCATTTTTTAATATTTTTTTTATTAACTACTCGCTGGCCACCAAACGTTAAAAATCAACTACCAATCACCACCAAACGACTAAAATTTAGTTTATCGAATTTCCGCGAATTTTACGGCCAACTTCACAGAGGGTATACCCTGCCGTTTAAAAAGTTGCCATAATGATTTCAGGTTAGCTAAGTTCAGTTACCTGACTAATGGGATACGGAAGCTTAAGTTTAACTATAATGTATGCATTGTTTGTTGTAGTTATATGTATTGCATGTATGCATTGTTTGTTGTAGTTGGACATTACAACCAAATGTAATTAAATTTATTATTAGTAGGAATAGCAGTTAATTTATGGCGCAAAATGTATTATTTTATGGAACATTTCCAATATTTTCATGGGACATTGGTTGATTTTAATTGCTCTTTTATTACTATTTTAGTGCTCTTTTGCGAACTGGTTCAATTTTACATAATCTATGGATCAAATCACCCTTTTTTATGGATCATTCAACCGCATCTAATGCATCTGATGTAGAATTTCATCTAGTTTATGAAAATCAGTGTTATCTTGCGCCGTTTTGCGCCAATAACCAAAATTTGGATTTGTCTGGATAAAGTATTTTTATGGAGACGTACGGTATTTTTGCCTTTCTCAATAGAAAGGTATTGCAATTGCTCTGAAAACCGACTTTTTAACGGAGGCCCGGAGGGCCGAGTGACATATACCATTCGATTCAGTTCGTCGAGTTCGGCAAATGTCTGTGCGTGTGTATGTAAGTGTGTGTGTATGTGCGTCTGTGTGTGTGTGACCAAAAATTTCACTCATTTTTCTCAGAGATGGCTGAACCGATTTTGACAAACTTAGTCTCAAATGAAAGGTGTAACGTTCCCATAGGCCGCTATTGAATTTCTAATGGATCCGACTTCCGGTTCCGAAATTACAGGGTGATGAGTACGAACACGCAGAAAATGTCGATTTTAATAAATTCTGCAATGAATGTATAAAGGTGAAATTTGACCACAACTGCTTCGATTTGTAGTATTAGGTCACTAACATCCATTCAAAGTCTCTTTGGCCACATTGGCCACCATCATCGGTTCCGGAAGCCCCGGCGGAAGCATCCAAATTCAGAATAACAGTCACATCGGTTTCTCGGAGATGACTAGACCGATTCAACTAAACTTGGTCTCAAATGAAAGATATTGCGTCCCCGTAAATGGCTATTTAATTTCATTCCGATCCTACTTCCGGTTCCGGAGTTACAGGTTGTGGCGTGCGATCACATAGCAAATTGTGATTCAAACCGATACTCCGATGAAAGCAAGAAAGGTAAAAATTTCGCTAAAATGTCTCTCAAACAACTTGAATTTGCTGTTCTAGGTCACCGACGGCCAACCAAACTTTTGTTGACTACAATGACCACCATAAACGGTTCCGGAAGTGCCCGGGAAAAGCGGCCATCTTTCAAAATTTACGAACTCACATCAGTTTCCCGGAAATGGTTGGGCCGATTTTCACAAACTTAGTCCCAAATGATAGCTATAATATCCCCAGAGATGTCTTTAAAATTTCGTACGGATCGCTTATATGGGACCGGAAATATAGACTAAATCGTCCGGTTACACATGAAATTCCCATATAAGCCGGAACTCAAAATTTTCACAAACTTAGTCCCAAATGAAAAGTGCAACGTTCCCATAGGTTGCTATTGAATTTCTAATGGATCCGACTTCTTTCGATTTATAGTACTAGGTCATTAACAGCCATACAAAGTCTTTTTGGTCACATTGGCCACCATATTCGGTTCCGGAAGTCCGGAACATCCAAATTCAGAAAGACAGTCACATCGGTTTCTCGGAGATGGCTAGACCGAATCAACCAAATTTAGTCTCAAATGAAAGATGTTGCGTCCCCGTAAATGGCTATTAAATTTTATCCCCAACCGACTTCCGGTTCCGGAGTTACGGGTTGTGGCGTGCGATCACATAGCAAATTGTGATTCAAACCGATACTCCGATGAAAGCAAAAAAGGTAAAAATTTCGCTAAAATGTCTCTCAAACAACTTGAATTTGCAGTTCTAGGTCACCGACGACCAAACGAACTTTCGTTGACTACATTGACCACCATAGACGGTTCCGGAAGTGCCCGGGACAAGCGGCCATCTTTCAAAATTAGCAAACTCATATCAGTTTCTCGGAAATGGTTGGGCCGATTTTCACAAACTTAGCCCCAAATGATAGCTATATTATCCCCACAGATGTCTGTAAAATTTCGCACGGATCGCTTATATGGTTCCGGAAATACAGATTGAACCGTCCGGTCACGTATGAAATTCCCATATAAGCCGGAACTCAAAATTTTTTTCAAGGGGGAGACCCCATGAAATTTCGGAAATCGAATTCGTATTTTTGATGCCAAACATCTTTAAAATGCATGAAACGTCGAGATTTTATGTTATCACGAAAAAAAAAATTATGAAAACCGACTTTTTGGGACTTTGCCGATTTCGCACCTTAAAAAGAAAAACATTTCTTACAAAAGAAATGTATAGGATTCGCTCAAACTTTGATAACTTTTTCCGAGGCCCGGAGGCCCGAGTCTCATATACCAATCGACTCAGCTCGACAAATTGAGACATTGTCTGTATGTGTGTGTGTATGTGTGTATGTATGTATGTACAAAATGTCATGTAATTATCTCAGCAATGGCTGAACCGATCTTAATGAAACTAGTTTTAAATCAAATGCATAACGTTGCCATTTGACACTATTATTTTTGATTTTCGATATGTTGTTTACTTTCTGAGATATGGGGGATATTGTCAAAACACAGCAGGTTTTTCGCAAATAACTTTCGAACAGTACAATATTGTCTCACAAACTGCACATAAATTGAAATCTTGTAAAAATCCCTTTCTAACAAGCTATAGATTGTCAAAATCCGTGTACGAGCGGCGGAGATATTAAACATTTTGTATTTTTAGTCCTCGCTTACCAATTTCTACTACCTAAAAATGAGATTGTTTCATACAGAGTATTGCTTTACTGGTGTTTTGGGGGCAAAACTAAACCGATTTTGAATATCGGGGTATGAAAACACATCTACGTGATTCAAGGAATTCGATGTTGAGAACATTTTGTGAATTACCTTTATAATAAATTAACTATTTCTCAAAAATCAATATATAAGTTCACTTCCAAGACAAAATAATGTGTTGATAAAGAAACAGTGAGTTCTAGTATTTATGCCTTGGATTAGGCGTTGCGTTCAATCATGAGGTAAATGTTGGATGGTATATCAATACACAGATCAAAAAGTAATTCACCTTGTAGTGAGATTAAAGTTTTCTCATATAATTATACTCGTGGCGTCACCGAAAGCAACTGTATGTTTGAAGCCCAAAAATCTAGCGAAAATTTAACTCTTTTGCAAGATTTAGGTTATACTGGTTATGGCGCAAAAATTACTACTTACATTATTTATGATAAGAATGTAAGAAATCAATATATCATAATAATATAACTATAAAAATAATGTCACTGCATTAACCATCATTTGCCATTCTTCAAACCCCCTCCCCCCCCCCCTTCTCTCCCTCTCTCTCTCTCTCTCTCTCTCTCTCTCTCTCTCTCTCTCTCTCTCTCTCTCTCTCTCTCTCTCTCTCTTTCTCTTTCTCTCTTCTATCACATCTATCTAGCTATTTCTGTGTTTATTTCTAAGTTGTGTCATAAGATCTTCTGCCAATTTGAAATATTTATTAATTGTAATTGCGAAGGTTTGAGAACACAAAACTATTTTTTGTCTGCTGCTACATCAACTCAACTTTAATTCAATTGTATTCAAAGCCTATATCTACACTATAATTAAGTAAACGTTTCGAAGACAAAATACATGAAGAGGTTCTAGAGACGACAATGTGAACCTTGTCCCACCCGAGTTCGGATTGACGGTGACGAAATCGAGATGGTCGACGAATTCATGTATTTGGGCTCACTGGTAACCGACGACAATGATAACAACAGTGAAATTCAGAGACGGATCTTGGCGGGAAATCATGCCTACTTTGGACTCCGGAGGACGCTCCGGTCGAACAAAATTCGCCGGCGCACGAAGTTGATTATCTACAAGACGCTGATTAGATCGGTAGTCCTCTACGGCCACGAGACCTGGACTATGCTCGTGGAGGTCCAACGCGCCCTTGGAGTTTTCGAACGAAAGGTTTTGCGTACCATCTATGGTGGCGTGCAGATGGAAGACGGTACGAACGGTACGAACTTTCATGAAAAATAACGGATCAAAGACCAAAAATATCCACAAATTAGATCCAGGAAAAGAAGTCTCCCAAAGTACCCACTCTCGATGGGGGATGCAACAACAATGTGTCTTCTAACTTATCGTCGTCCATATCTGGATATACTGAGTAGTTTGAACCATTTCTTTGGTCTGTATAGGACTTATTTATCCATATTTCCTGCACGAGAATTCCGAACGAATCAATATGAAAGCTATAAGGATGAATGGAAAGAAACTGCATTGCAATCAACTGAATGCACGGTTTTTATGCTATCGACATAGCCTAGACCAGAGCCTAAAATTCTCATACCTATTCAATGAACGACGAAATTCAGAGAATTCATTCTCGTCCTTTCCCTGCCTCTTTCGTCGCTAACTGCATGAAAAAATAAAACAATTAAGGCGATGTTCCCTCCTCTCTCGATTCTATGAAAACGAGTAGCAGCAGCAGCGACTTTCGTTTTCCTATGACAATCCGAAGTTGCTATTTCGTTTTGATGCATGGTCAGTAATTTGCGATTTTCATTCATTAAATGAAATTAATGCAATGTGCATCTAATAATGCAACTAGAACATAGTTAAAACAAGAAATATGCACACCGATCAGGCTTCCGTCTTACAATACCATAATTAGCTCGCAAATCTACAGAATCGAGCATCGACAAATAAATATCATTGCTAGTGTATGTTCGTTTCCCCAGCAGTAAGTTCAATATCGAATGTACCAATATCATTCTGAATCTCAAAGCGAAAGCGAGCGTGTGGAGAGAATAATGAAAACGCTCTGCTACATGCTTGCTTTGTTTTAGCCTGTTGTCTCATTTTCGATTTCGCAAAGTGCTAATGGTATGGAAAGAAGCTTCATTCTTTCGTCATTTTCGCCTGATTTTGGCAAATGAAAAAAACATTTTTCGACTCTGGCCTAGACATTCCACACTATTTACTTCAATGCAAATAAAAACTTTGAAATATCTACCTGTCTCATTCACGAATCGCAATCTCCCTGTCGTTCAAGGGGCTTGAAAGCACATGTGACCTTGTCTCACTTTACTATATTCAACTGCGCGTTAAAATACTGGACCAGTAAATTCTATTCTGTACATAAATCTTTTTTTCGGGAATATGTGACCAAAAAGTAAACCTCCGAATTCCAAAGCAAATTGAACGTTCCAGGTTCCTGATAACTAATTAAGGTCCAACAATAAAGTAGAAACACCAGATAATCTTAAAACGACGCCGTCAAGTAAAGAAGCATGAAAACAAAAAGAATAAAACCAAAAAAAAAGCTTCCAAAAGCCCTAGAAAGCCCATTGCATATTTATTAGCCTTTTCTCAGAAGATGGGATTTTCAAAAACATTTCAAAACATTCCGATGCAATGGTTCTCATATTCGTACAATCCGGTTTATTCATTTTCTTTATTCAAAAATGTTTTTAGCTTCAAATATATTCATTTGATTCATTGTAATTATTTCATTCAGCATCTTTTTATTCGTTTTGTTCATCTGCGTTCATTTTACTTATTTTATTCGTTTCATTCTTTGGATTCACTCACTCTGATTCATTTAACTTATTTTATTCATTTTGTTCAGTTTCTTCAATTTAATAATCTGACTACTTTTTCAGTTTTAATCATTTCATCCAAATAATTTATTTGATTCAATTTATTTCTTTATATTAATTTATAACCTTTAACATTGTTTAATTTTTCATTTTAATCAATGCATTTTATTCTGCTTATTTTCTTCTTTTTATTCATTTTATCGCTTCAGTTAATTTTGTTTATTTGATTCGATTGTTTTATTTAGGCATTTCATTTATTTTTTACTATATTCATTTTGTTCATCCATCCTTTTTATTCATTTTATCCATTTCATTAATTTGATTCATTGTATTCACTGGATGAATTAAATCAATTTGATTCTTTTAATTCATTTGATTCATTTGATTCATTGGATTCATTGGATTCATTTGATTCATTTGATTCATTTGATTCATTTGATTCATTTAATTCATATGATTCAGTTGATTCATTTGATTTATTTGATTTATTTGATTCATTTGATTCATTTGATTCATTTGATTCATATCTTTAATTTTATGCAGTTCAGTCATTCGTTTTATTTCATTCAATTTGTTAGTATGAGTCAATTTATTCTATTAATCTTATAACTATTTCTAAATATAATCTTAATTTTTTTTAATAACCAGATCTAATTTGATTCGTGTCTTTGATAATTTTGATTTACATTAATTTTTCTACTCATTTTATGAATTTAAAAACCTATTATTTCATTTTTTGCTTTACTTTTTTATTTCGGTCGTTTTGTTGATTTTTATAATTTATTCAGTTCATTCGAGATTTTATTCGTGCAAGACTAGAAACTGTTTTCATCCCACCTCTAGTTGGGTGCCTACTTCTCGTGAGTTCTGCAAACTAATCCAATAGTGAAATGTGTAAGAAATGTCTCATTTCACTGCTAGGTGGATTAAATCGGTTTTTCAGTTCAATATTACCGTGGCTGTTTTTTCTTTTGCAAAATTTTAGAACTCGAATAAAGATTTTTCTTGTATATTTGTCATGTTATGTATAATAATAAAATATAATATATGCATTTGAATGCTTTTAACCCATTATATCCTAGCGTATGAAATTTCATACGCAGAAAAATCCATCGTTTAACGCGTATTTACTGCAGCATTTTGACATCTAACTGCTTTATTATTGCACTAATGGGATCATTGCACCTCATATTTCATTGTGAAACAAGATAACTGCCATTTTTTATAATTTTGTTTACATTTTTGAACCGTGTATAGTTGGGGCAAATGGCGGCTGAAAAGTAAGCAATACATTTAATTGAATTGTATTGTTGGAATTCGTGCTAATAATTCCATTATGTGACAAAACGTTCCTACAGGTGTAAAAGAAATGTTGTTTATTAGAAAATCCGAAGAAATATGTCAAACAACTTAAAATTTGTTGTTTTTATTGAAGCGTACGAATTTTTTTGCACGAGATATTTTCATTCTCAAACCATTTTAAGCGGTGATTTTATTTTTCCCATAATCTTTGATACATTTTTAATGGAATTGAAGATATCATTGCATTTGGCTCACTTTTTGAAACCCCTGGGTTACAATGGGTTAATGAAAATAAACAACGCAATCATTCTCGTGTTCATGATTGAGAAAGGCAAAATTGCACCACTAGGTGGATTAAAACAGGTTTTTACATTAAACTTTTCTCGATTTATTTTGCCGGCTAACTTTGATTTTCTAACACTGCCTGCACATTCTGGCTTTTGTGTTGATCTCTGTGATGAAAATGAAACTACACCAAATGCTTGTGTTTCCCCATCTTTACAGTTGAGTTCTACAAGATGACGACACGAATGAACTCATGATGAATGAAGTTCATGTTTGACAATTCTCGGTGGTTTGTTTACTTTGCCAGTTGCGTGAGTTCGAGTGCAACGCGTGCTCATCTATCACATTCGAACTCACGTAGCTCCCATGTAAACAAACCACCGAGAATTGTCAAACGAGGTTCATCCAGCTTATTTTATGGGGTTATGTCCGTTGATGTAAAACCTAGTTGTCATTAATTAGAGCAAATAAATAGAAACGATACTAGCATGGCTCGTAACTATATTTATCTCTTTTCATAAATGGTCTCTTTTCGCTGTCTACCTGCCATTCACTTGTGACAAACCCGAGCTAAACGCACAAGTGTGTGGAGTGCTCCGGTCAGCCCGATTAGTTTCCTTTTTCGATACCACGCAAACGCTAAGTGCGGAACTTGTAATAGTGAGAACCATTTTCACTTATGTGTCCGGTTTTGAAATCTTTATTATTTGTCATAATGGTTTCCAAACCAGATGGTGAGTTCCTGGTTCAAAAAGAAATGGATGGTTTGTTTAAAATTTTGTTTTTTTTTATAGAAATTTTCTTGAAAAGAAGATATTTTGAATGCTACTTATTCAATTTCGGATACAGTACATAAGCGGAACTACATATATCGGGAAGTACATTCTCGATCACGTTGATGGCAGTAGCGATTACGAAAGTGTTGTGAAGATATTCTGGATCGAATTCGAACGTCGCTGGCAGAAAAGTCAACGCAAGCCGGATAGATTTAAGCGGAACAATTACGATTGGCTCGAAGAGTTCGTGGTTTTCGCCGGACCTTCATGTGCATCTGATATGCCAGATAAAGGAGACCAATCAGTAAAAATATTCGATAACAGTACTGCCCATAATCGCATATCAGTCCCATGTTCTATGGCATTCCATATCCACATGGGACTGACTTCCGATTATAGGCAGAGTAGTGCCCGGAGCAAACATCGCAAGACCGAACCTCTGCGCAGGAGCAAATGCTCAGGTGAGCTGATTTACGCTGCTAAAATGAACCTAAGAGCCGAAGGAAATAGTAGTTTGAAAACCTGTGATGATTGCCCTGCTGCTTTATCAAGTGAGAAGGCATTGGCAATTTTCATGGACGCCAAATTGACGAAACGAAGCTACGAGTTAGAGAACCGATAAAATCGGTCTACCCCTCGTACAAACGCATTCAAGCCGAAAAATGTCTTTACTACCCACCTGAAAAATCCATTCTATCATCCGAAGTATGCATTCAAGTTGAGCTTCAGGCGCTTCTCGACACAACATGCATGGTACCGATTCATCTGATAGTCATGTATTCCTAACATCCGTTGTACCACTAAGATTCGCCACTGGAAATGTTGTAATATGGGACAACCCAAGACCGTCGTCGACCCGCTATTGTAGGCCAATTTCTCTCCATTTTAAAAAGGAAACCGCAGATTTGAATCGGGAAGAACACGAACGAATGAGAGCTGCCATTAAAAACTTAGTAGAATTTGTATATTTACTGGCTAGTGATTGATAACGAATACGGCTTCTGCACAAAGGTGCTACCTTTGTGGAGCAACCTCAGTGTCATTAAATGACATAGCTAGCATGAAAAATAGAGAAATTAAAGTTGAATGGCTGCACTGCCCATAATCGCAAGTCAGTCCCATGTGACTTTCGTTCGTTTTTGAGATATTCTTTGGAAGCCATACATTTTTACATCTAGTTTCAGAAAAAAAACATACAAGAGAAGAGAATTGTTCTGAAAAAAATATTAAAAAAATCACAAGTAAGTTGGTCCCATGTTGAAAATAACCGCAAAACAGTCCCATTTTACATGCACAACAAAATGTTGCTGAGATATTTTTTTTACAAAAAACAATTATATGTAAAAACAAAACGAACAAAGGAAATAAGATATTCCAACACATTTTTGTTTATTTAAAAAGTAGTGAGAGACAGTAATTCGATTATTACATCTTATTTCGATTCTGGAAGGTTAGTCCAAAACTCTGCTTTTGTCTCGTCTAATAGCGGACGTAATGTATTCAGCAATGCCGTTTTACGATCCTTATCGATTCCACAAAGTGATTTTCGTCTTTTTAAAGTTTTTATCTAAATCAAAATTATCAATCACCAGCTTTTGCTGCTTCTTCGAAAAAAGATTGCAACGATCCATTGGAGCTGTTGTACCAAGGCTGCTGCTGTATTCAAACTCGTAGCTTCCTTTTTTCAAGACGACTTTTTTATGGCTTCTATGTAAGGACGAGGTCTGCATAAATTCAGTGTGTACTGCGAAGCTGTTATTGAGCTTTGAAAAAAGTCGTTTGGGTACAAACTGATCACCTCAACATTTTTTTGGCTTTACCGACGACAGACATGAAATCGGGTGTGGTAATAACAAGCCCGCCTTTTTCAACTGCTGCGTGAAAGTTGTCAGCACCCATGAATGTATGACCCGACTCGAAATATTTAAGAACAACTTCTTTCAACTGGACTAAAGATGAATTAATCAATAGAGTGAGATGAATGAAAAAGTTCCAATTTTTATTTTGAGCGGAGCAATTGTCCAGCCACAGTGTAACCTTGTCCAGATCTTTGAATCTTAATAGGACTTGATGAAAACAACTAAGTATATTGTTTGCCGCTAATTGCTTCATCCGTAACACACGCAATGACGGGATAATTCTGTGAATACTTTCCAATCGGAGCAAATGTCTCGTTGAAAGCAAGTAGTCGTTGTGAAAAAAACCACGGATTTAAGCCCTTCCAATCGAGGTATCTGATTGACCTGTAATGCATGAATATTAAACTATGATATAACAGCTCAGCATGTTTAAAACCTTCTTTAAGTCCACAGCTAGTACTACTGTTTTCGGTGAAACGATTTCACCATCCTCCCGATATGCTGATCGTGATTCGCCGGCCGCACGTATATGTTGTGTAAATGCTACACATAGCGCACATGAAAAATTTTGTTCTATCAACTGCTCCTGATGACCGGATTGCTTGCGATGTTAGATAGCAGCTACACAACATTCACATTGCTCATGTCCTAGTTTAACTAGTGATATGTTCACTGCCCATAAACGCATAAGAGTCCCATGTGGATTTTTGTCGAAAATGAGTTATCCGTTGGATTGTATTCTGTATCCCCACTGAATCACGCTGCACAAATAAGATTACCGGGTTTGTTCAGAAAATATCAAAAAAAATACCAAAACATGGTTGTCCCATCCATTTGGCTCAATGGATGGGACAATCTTGAACAGCGTTTTTCTCGGCTTGCTGTTTTTCAACATGGGACTCTTATGCTGTTATGGGCAGTTCATGTCTTTCATAACTCGACAGTAGAAAGCATAGCTGACCTTCATGTTACACGTTTCTGAAAACTCTTGGTGCATTCGTTTCTCGCAAAGATCGGATCTCAGATACAAACGGTTGGGCGCATGTTCTCGCCGGTAGTGCGATGTAGTAGGATTATACGACAAAATGTGAGCTTTCACAGCTTCACGTTTGGCAGTGCCGCGTTTATGCTTTCCACGTCTTGAGGTAGATCTCTTGAACTCCACGTCACCATCAGTGCAACGGTACAACATGTTTCTAGAGAAATATTTGAAAAGGTTAAACAAGACTTAATAGTGTATTCAAGAATACTTTACCCGCAATGCTCTCCATAGCCAATCGTGTTGAGAAAAAACTTTCGACACACGATTATGACCTCATCATTTCCTACCATTAAAGTACAGCTGTAGCTGTTACGTTTTTTTGGTTCTAAACGACTTTTCATTGAACGACGCTTTTTCACAGAAATTCTCTCAACTCTTTCCCGTATATAGCTTGCCCGATCTGTATCGTCCAAGGGGGTGGGTGTGGCGTAGTTGGTAAATCGATTGCTTTGTACGCAGCGCACCTGGGTTCGATTCCCGACCCCGCACATAGGGTTAGAAATTTTTCATAAGAGATTTTTCTAACCCGAAGAGGCGAATGACCTTAAGGTTAAAACCTCTATAATCAAAATAAAAAAAAAAAAAAAATGTATCGTCCAACTCCCAGAATTGTGAATTAAAATTCATTTGATCATCTTTTGAAATTTTATTACCACATTCTCTACGGCATCCGCAATCGATCCGTTTTGCTTTATGTGCCAATTTTCGTTTTCTAACAACAAGATTTTTGTTTATTTCTTTTTTTGTCCTCTCCTTATTATTTACTCTGTCTTTCTTTTTTCCAAATTCGCTTCATTTTCAAAAAAAAACTACCATCCGAATCGTACTCCATGAAACCACAACTGTCATTTTCTAAATTTCCTTGCATATTTCCATGCGGCAAACATTCTCCGAAAACTTCCCTGAAGAAATTTTTACCTTGAGAAAAATATTCATTTTCGTTTTGCACCGCATCGAATCCAAAAAATTCATCTTGCGAGCTCTCGTCACTACCGTACGCTTTCAAATATTCCAAGGCAGACATTCTGGAACTGTTCAACTTGTCTACTTCAAAGCGATAACAACATGACTTTTGCGAACTGATTCGAATAAATTATAATTGCACAGTTAACTCAAACCGAACAGCTGTCAATAGGGGCCCTTACACGAGGTGTTAGTAATGTCATTACTGAGCAGTAATGTCACTTTTAATGGTCGTGTCAGGCTTTTCGTGCAGTACCAGTAATGTCATTACTCAATAAACTTGTGTAAGAGTTCCTAATAGAATGCTCAGACATGGGACTAACGTGCGATTATTTTTTTAACTATCACAAAAAGTAACCGCATAAGAGTCTCGTGCTATTTTCTACAATATATAGTCAATATTTTTCATGGTTTTATATCATTTACCATAGGTAGACATTATTTTATCACATTGATTTGAGAAATATTACTTACAATATAAAAAACACTCGTAGAAAAGAAAAACCAATCAAAAATTTGAATCGGCTTTTTCTCCGCTGCTTGTTTTGTAACATGGGACTTGCGATTATGGGCAGGCTGCAGTATGGTATAAGTTCTCTGCATTGCTGGATTCGCACATTTGAATGCATACTGCATATAGCATACAGGATGGATTTTAAAAAATGGACATGTGGAAGAATTCAAAGCAGCAAAGCTGCGAATTCAACAAAAATTTTATGAAAAACTCATGTAGATAAACCGCGTTCAAATTGTGGAAACAGTGACGATGGTAATACTGCTAGAAAATTTTTCGCGAGCGCAACTGTCTCCGCAGACATCACTGGAATAGACATAAATTTAATAGAACGATTAAGGATTATATTGATTGCTATTTCGTCTGGTCATTGATCAAATGAAGGTCGAAAATTATGCATTGGAAACAGCACAGCTCTACGTAACGTTATACAATTGATATAATATGCCAACAACACTTCATAAGATCTTGATCCACGGACACGAGATAATCGAGAAAGCTATTTTATCAATAGGCAGAATATCTGAAGATGCACAGGAGCACATGAATAAGGAGATACGATGGTTGAGAAAGGATCATACTCGCAAATGTTCTAGGATAGACAACTTGAGGGATACCTTTAACGCACTCAACATTTCATCGGATCCTATAATTTCCAGCTACCGAAAGACGCAACAATAGAAACATGATTTACCCAACGAAGTGAAAATGCTTATGAAGCAAGACGAGAACGACAGTTAATGAATAAATAAATAATAGATGAAAATAAAGGCAATATTTTGGATTTTTAATTTTCAAATCGGCTATATCACTTGAAAAGCGAATACATTTTAACTAAACGAAGCCAGTCCAATTGAATATCTCAATAATTAGGAACCACCCTTAGTGATCAAATAATTGTATACATAAAAACTGTGTATGTTAGTAGGAAAATACTGATAATGATTTTTTTACTTTAAAACACTTTTAGAACCATCCTAGTACTTCAGGTCTTCAATTTAGGATTTCAAGAATATCAGAATCGGATTCAGCACCCCAAATTACCCTTAGATGCTAGATTTAGACAGTTTCATTTACTTTTGAGGTTTTGTCCAGCTTTTGTATGGAGTGGATCCACTGTGCGACCCGAAAGCGCTGCTCATCATTTCTAAGAGCCGGTGTGCTTGGTCGAGTTAAATAATCTTAAGAACAAGTATTGAAAAATTAACTATCTCTTAAGTGCCAGTTCTGCACTCCTTTCCTGAACTAGATTCATACCCAAGGTCAAAAGAGTCAACAACTAGCAGGATCTACATGTCCTCCATCCAAGCGAATTGATCTATCAACTTGCAAGTTGGAGATCTACCAACCAACCACGAAGACTTCCGAACCAATGAGAATGGACCATGACAGTCGAAGACCACAGACCCAGCGCCATCTCGTACCGTTCCTGAAATTAGTTGTTTGTTAGTGCTACTTACAGATTTCATTTCAATGGTAGTAAGTGTTTCATTCCCTCTTGTAAAACTGCTAATGTCTTCCGGCATTTCGACGCCCTCGGTCGACCGTCTCATAGAAGAGATCTCTTTCATCGAATCCTCAATTTCAGTCGCAACTCGTATACGAGACGAGACGCTCGAGTAGTTCTACTATTTCGGATATCAACTGTATGAAGCGAAACATTATCTTTATCATTTTACGCATATTCTCTAATTCTATAATCAACTAAGGCTGTCTGCCGATTTTAATACAGAAACGCTAATGATATGACCATCAAGAATACGTCAGACAACCTTGATTGACCCTCTTGGACACCAGTTTGGCCTTACCAAGCCGTAATGCGGGTGGCGGTGTGAAAACTGCCGAATAGAGGTTGGGAACAGCTTGAAGCAACATCTGATGTTGTTCAAATGTATGTGATATCCAAGACTGACTTGGATAGTTCCATCGAGCCTAGTTTGCATACCTTACATAACTAGACTCACTGTTCTCCATTCGCCCACTTTGGGTTATTTTGCTTCAAATTAATAAAAGATCAGAGTTGTAAAAATTTTATTGTAAATGATTCATAAGACTTCAGTTGTTTGTTGCATCATTCATTCAAAGAGCTATTGTCACCCAATCACTTTCCATTCATTTTCAATTTTATTATCGCTCTGAATATCTGTTAACTGGGCTACTGACTAGGCTATTAAACAGAACTACCCAGAACCTACTTCACACTGTTCATGTATGCTTGAAAATGCTAAACATGTCAACATTTAAGCTAAACTGACCACTGCAAAGTAGATGACGGCTTTGTTTGGTGAATAAAAAGGCATCAAGAAAATCCCGCCGACTTGAAGATGAATCGTTCAGGGAGGTTTTGAATTTAAATCTTGGTTACGGTAGATTCAACTGAAAATTGGAATTTGAAAATGAAAATTCGCATCACTGTTACTAAATAGAAACAAATATATTTTTTACTGTATCGATTTTGTTGGCTATTTTCGGCAAATTTGAGACTAAGAGAAACGAAAGCAATGAAATTGAAAGACGGATAGGTATTCTAGAGCGAATCAGTTATAAACTTAGAACGGAAAACTAGAACTAGGCAGGCTCATATGGGCATGATCGAAAGGAAATGTGAAGAATTTTTTGCCTTCTGCATAGTAGGAGTTGGGCGTTCCACCCAAGTCTACCGCATGGTCTATGGTAGAACATAACTCATCATCATGTTTTACCGCCGACGCCGGCAAAAAATTCTTCACAAATCCTCGCCTAGAACGACCATGCGATCATTCTTCTCCCTTTCTGCTAGCATCGATTGAATGCATACGTCACGGCTTGATGCTAGCAGAAAGGGAGAAGAATGATCGCATGGTCGTTCTAGGCGAGGATTTGTGAAGAATTTTTTGCCGGCGTCGGCGGTAAAACATGATGATGAGTTATGTTCTACCATAGACCATGCGGTAGACTTGGGTGGAACGCCCAACTCCTACTATGCAGAAGGCAAAAAATTCTTCACATTTCCTTTCGATCATGCCCATATGAGCCTGCCTAGTTCTAGTTTTCCGTTCTAAGTTTATAACTGATTCGCTCTAGAATACCTATCCGTCTTTCAATTTCATTGCTTTCGTTTCTCTTAGTCTCAAATTTGCCGAAAATAGCCAACAAAATCGATACAGTAGAACCTTGCGGCAATTAAAAACATAGTAACAAATATATTTTTTGCATAGTCTAAATTTGCGTAGATGGGCTCAAAACGAGAAAATTTTATTCTGAAATGTTAATTTCAAGTTTATGTCAAATAATAAGATACCTTCTGATAGTGTCTCCTCGAGAGCAGTAGTTTTGTGACAGTCCCATGTACATATTGCTTAAAAACATGGCCATATACACATTTAGGCCTATATAAATACTCTAGGGGTACAAAACCAGTTGGTTACCCTATTGCATCTAAACTTCACCGACTGAAAATTTTGCTGTGGTGTTTTTGTTACATATATGTTATGCGAAGTGGACTGCGAGTCTTTCTATGAAGCTGATTTATTGTAGTGTTTATATTCGTAACCTCTTTATACATTTTCTTACCGTTGTGTTCTATCACTTCCAACTCAGGGCTAGCGAGATAGTATTGGTCGCATAAAAATCGTGCATTCTCATACGCATCCCGTACAACCATGTGCGGATCGCAAAGAGGGTCTATACATCCCACGTGTCTACCCGATTGAGGTATTTCGCCAAAAAGAATTGCTGTGAATAGAAAAAAAGTATAAAATGACAGATCAAGCTTGATGATTGTATTTATATTCATATTTATAAACAACAAATGCAAAACATACTGTGCTGGTTGATTAGCATACGAATGCTAACACGAGACATGTAGAGCCGATCCAGAAAATACTGCATGGAAAGCTCAGTGGATGGTTCAATATGACCGTTACGACTTTCCTTCAGTTCGAGAATTCCTTGGGCCATAGTCTGTACAACGTCCGAATGCCGGTCACGTATCTTGGACAAGGACTTGCAGAATCTTTTATGTAGGAGGTGATGAATTTGTGAGATAAGGGAAAAACACGTTATACTATGAAAAATTCATATTCAACACAGGTCAGTTAGGGTATTTACTTTTCCAAGTTATCATCAGAGGGATCGGTTTTCTCAAACGCTAGCATTTCTTCGAAACTTTTCACATACCATGCACTGACCAAACCCACTGAAGGCATCCGTAGCAGACTATCTGGAAGCAATGTTATCTCTTTCATGATATTTGCCAGTCGTACCGGCAGCTCCTTGCGAAGAAAAATAAACGATTTTGTGGGGCAGGCATTAAGACCTATGAAGAGAAAATTATGATTATAGTTTCGAACAATCGGTGCTTATGAATAATGAAACCAATGTTTGAGGTGCGTTTTAAATATATCGTCTTTCAGTAGCAGTGACAAACCTACGCACTAACATATTCTTGGTATCTAAAACGTTTTTACGATTATATTTAGAGACGTATTCTTAGAAGAAAAAACTAGAGGTTGGCAAAGTCAGAAAAAACCGCTACGGTGACGCGACTGCTCGACGGCACATGCAAATAACATTGCGTCGATACTACAACTTGTGAGAACTGGATAGAAAGCGTACCTGATAAAGGCTGTTGATATCTGTTTAGACAGGTGGGAAAAACGGAACTTATCTTAATTTTAAAGATTAACTTATCCATTTGTTCACACAAAATTGATGCACAGTGGAGCACTAAATACATCAAACTTGATCAAAATTATTTTGACGGTTTTTGCGTGCGTCAGAAGGAATTTGTGTAACTTTCTTGGTCAAATACGAGGTAGAAACCCGTGTTGAGGAAATATTCGTTCTTGTAACTGGTTGCCTCCTATTTCTTATTTAAATCATTTGCCGAGGTCTATGCTCTTTTTTCGAGGAGTCCAACTGGAGCTGTAGAGCTAGGTTCTCGAAAGGACTCCCCGTCAGAATTATTCACTAGCATTGCAGACGAGACGGGAAATGTCACTCACTAAAACACTGCTCAACCCTTACATGCATACTGTTACCATTTGGCAACATACCGCATTCTGTTATATAAAGTCTCAACAAGAGGTGAATATTGCATCCTCTAGTCTAGTCTAGTCTACACATACACAGCCAATACATGTAGGGATCCTGGAAAATTGCAGGCGTTCGTCCACAATTTTTCTTGTCATTATTAACGTTTGACACAAGCATTAAAGCGGGCAGGCCAACTGTGCAGCGTACAAAATGAAGATGATTCAAAATTATACGGCAATCAAATTATTCATTTAATGAAGAATTTAATCAACGAATCATTTTGAACCTTGAATAAGGAAGAAACGTGGACAACCGTACACAACCGTTTCAATTTGATAGGGGTTTGATAAATCGTTGGGAGTGACTTGGCTAAGAGGGTTAATGTCACTCCTTTGGTTCCGGGTTCCTGGGATGGGGCAGAGGTTATTAGCCCTGTCCTGGCTGATGAACCAAGGTTATAGCGCCTTTACTCGCTCTCTGAAATAATGATAGAGAAAATTGGCCAAAACGGTTAGTTATTGCTAAACATAAAGACAAAAGGCAAAAACGCCTAAACAGCTCTGAGAGCCGAAAAAAATAAAGTCTAACGAAAACATTTTTTGTGGGAATATTTGAACAATAATAATAAATTAAAACGATCTAACCGGCGGTGAAATTGCGATCCAGACTAGCCAATTATTCCGCACGAGTTCCTCTTGCTACTGCCACCAACAACGAAACACGTTTGCGAGAGCAAACATGCTGCTATCGGTATCCCAAATAGCTTAGAGCCGCTTCCGGAAACAGATTTGCAGCCTTCCGCCTTCCAATGTTTTTTCCTCCGCATGTTTAATATAAACCACCACAAATAATCTTTTCTTCCAGAACCCAATTTTCACCGCGTAAAATTTCTCTTCTTTTTTCCCAAAAAATGATCTTAGCACGACGATTTTATTCACGATATCGTTTCTCACAGTTTAATTCTACGACACTATTTCACAGTTCAAATAAAATTAAAAAGCTTTGAAGTCTTTGGAAAATTTTACGAGAGCACAAAATTTTCGCGTCTCTCAACAAGAGGTGAATATTGCATCCATACCGAAAAATCAGTACCAAAGAAAAATGAGTTTCATGCATTTAAAGGTTAAGGCCAATTGCAGCGGGCCGTGATTCTGAATGTGATGTGTATCATCGCAAAGGACTCGAGCGTACATTAACGTACATTAACGTGTTCGATCGCGTATGCCTTTGTATGTCGCGTATTCGATTTTATAATCGTGTGCCTTTCGCATATTCCTGTGTGGTCTTGGATGATCGCGCGCGGAGCGTGAATCTGATACTTTATTTCCGGTGTACGGTTCAGATGCTAGAAGAAAGTGAGTTCTTCCAGGTCACTAGAGTTCCCGATCATGTCGCCACGGAACGTGTTGTCTAGTGAATATGAGCGTCATTTTTAATTGGTCCAACTGAAGGCATGAGTATAGACTGCTAGGATTGAGAGTCGAGACTTCCGGACCTGACCGATTCATGATTGCGTGAGCGGGGTGTTAATGGTTGAGACCGCGTTTGTAAATTTATAAGTGCTAAAACGTTCAGGCTTAAAACCATAAGGCCGAATCTAAAAGGCTGAAAAATAAAAAGGCGGTTTTTCAAAAGGCAAACTTTTTGGAGGGCGAAATTTCAAAAGGGCACACTTTTCACAAGGCGGAATTTCATAAGGCAAAAATCTCTTCAACATGGATCGGATTCGAATCGTGGTTATGACGGTTTTGGTGTATGCCGGCATGGTTGTTGCTTCTAAAAACAGTAATCATCCTACCAGCGCAATTGTCTTGCTCTCTAAACGCATATTCTAAATAACATTTTTGTTTTTTTTCTGGAAAGAAATCTTGTAATTTTTTTTTTTTTAAGAGTTGTCCTACTGGAGCTGTAGAGCTAGGTTCTCGAAATCAAAAATCAAATACTACAATTTACAGACGAGACAGGCAATGTCACCCACTAAAACACTGCATTAGGCCAATTGTAGCGGACCGTGATTCTGAATGTGATATTCATTGTACGGTTCAGGTATGTGCGGGCGCAGGGATCGCGTGTATAATCGCGAAGGGCTCGAACATTTTTACGTTAACGTGCTCGATCGCGTGTGCGTTTGTATGTCGCGTGTGCTAACGTGTATGTAACTTCGCGTGTATAAATTCTATTTCATAACCGTGTGCCTTTCGCATATCCGCGTGTGTTCTAGAATAATAGCGCGCGGACAGTGAATCTGATACTTAATTTTTTGTGTACGGTTCAGATTCCAGAACAAAGTGGGTTCTTCCATATCATTAGAGTTCCCAATCATGTCGCCGTAGAACGCGTGGTCTAGTGGATATCAGCTTAATTTTTTTTTGATTGATCCAACTGAATGTATGGACTTAAATTGCTAGAATGAAGGCTAAAGATTTCCGGATGTGACCGATTCATGATCGCGCGCGTTTGCGGGATCGCGTTTGAGACCGCGTTTGTAACTACGTAAGTACTAAAACGTTCACACAATTGCCGGAGTGTTATCAAGTTTACGCGATCGCAGGCATAGGTGTACGTAGATGACCGCGAAGGGCTTAAGCGTTCGTATGTTGATGTGTTTGTTGCGTGTGCTCGCGTGTATGAGACTTCGCGTGTATAAATTCCATTTTGAAACCCTGCGGCCATTCATATATTCGCGGACCGTCGTTCTGATCTTTAGTTTTCGGTGTACGGATCACATTCTGACAGGGAGCGAGTTACCCCATATCACTAGAGTTTCCGGGCATGTCGCAATGGAACGTTTTGTCTAGTGGATATGGGAGTTATTTTTCAATTTTATTATTTTTTTTTATTAATTAACAAGGACCTAAATTGTTGGTACCGTGGATAGAGACTTCCGGACGATCCCGATTCATAATGGCGCAAGCGCGGGAGTTTGTAGGTTGACGCTTGAGATCGCGTTGGTAAGTTTATGAGTGCTGAGATTTTCACCCTATCACCGGGGTGTAATCATGTTTGCGAGTTCGTGGGCGTAGGTTGCTTGGAAAATCGCGAGGGGCTCTAACGTTGGTACGCTAACGTGATTTTATAACGTGTGTTCTTGAATGGTCACGCGAACCGTGAGTCTGATATTAAATTTTCGGTGCGCGGTTAGAATTCTGGCAGAGAGTGGGATCCCTTATATCGATAGGGTTCCCGGTCATGTCGCCATGAGACGCGTTGTCTAATAGGTATGAGCGTATTTTCTTAATTGGTCCAGCTGAAGGCATGGACCTAGGCTTCTAGGATCAAGGATAGACTTCCGGACGTGATCGATTCGTAATCGCGTGCGCGAGGGCATTTTTGTAGGTTCCCGCTTGAGACCGCGTTTGAGAATGTGTGAGTGTTAAGACGTTCACTATCACCATCTTTGCTGACCCAGCTGAAGGCGGGTGTAGAATGGCAGTATAGGACTCGAAAAGAAAAAATAAAGGACAACATATAAGAACCGTAATAGATTAGATAGGTACAAGATACAGCTGAATTCATGATCATCACATAAAAGACATACATTAGTACTTCAAACTCCACCAATACTTGAATAGCCAACCACCACAAATAGCACATCCTTTCTCAATTATCTATTTGTTACTGGTTGTTTGTCGACTATGAAAGGGTAAATAGAGGAAAGGTATAGAACAGAAAAAAGGCTCATATCAGCCCTCCCGGCCTCCTCGATACACCACTATCGAGGCGCATTGTAATCAACATCTTGAAGCGGATTTCTTATATAAATAAAATTCTTAGTAGTCATAATGATTGGTGGATTATTAACATGAGAACTAATTAACCTCTAGTAGTAGAACTTGGTGCAAATAGAAACTAAAAAGAGCGAAGGTTCTTATATTTAGATAACTCTATTGAATCTATTGTGGCTTGATGATTTTTACAATATTGTCAATCCCATCAACCTGCGAGAGCAATAAAGAAATAGATATTACATGCATCTAAACTACTGTTAGGTGTTTGGTGATGTGGTTCAAGTGGATTGGATTTCTTCAAAAACTACGTGTTTCAGTTTATTAAGTTGATCTAGTTGAGCATTAACTAGTGGCTGAACAGTATGTTTAAGAGAAGGTTCCATCCATAAGAGATTGTCATCTCTGTTTCTGAAAACAGCGAATCCGATTCGTTATAGACGAGTGTAACTCGCCATCTTCACGAGCCAGAGCGACAGAGCGATTTAAAAGATAAAGACCTGTTTTAATCCACCTAGAGGTGCAATTGTGCCTTTCTCATTTCTACAAACTATGATTTAATAGCTGGTTCGTACAATATAACATTATGGAAATGTCTTTCATTCTTATTACACATGGTAAGTATATATAAGAGCACCTTTTTGCATTCATCGCGGTATCGGTTTGAATCGGAGTTTTCTATGTGATCGCACTCCACAACCCGTAACTCCGGAGCCGGAAGTCGGATGGAGATGGAATTTAATATCAGTTTCCGGGGACGCAACACCTTTCATTTGAGACTAAGTTGATCACATCGGTCTAGCCATTTTCGAGAAACCAATATAACCGTTATTCTGAATTTGGATGCTTCCGGATCCGTCGATGGTGGCCAGTGTGGCCAAAGAGACTTTGAATGACTGTTGGTGACCTAGATCTACAAATTCAACAGTTGTGTTTACATTTTGGAAAAAATTCACCTTTTTACATTCATCGCAGAATTCGTTAGAATCGGGATTTGCTGCGTGATCGTACGTATCACCCTGTAATTCAGGAACCAGAACTCGGATCCACACAAAATTCAACAGCAGCTGATGGACCTTTCATTTAAAATCAAGTTTGCCAAATCGGTTCAGAAAATTCCGAGAAACCGATGTGGACAAATCAACAAATTTTGTTTTGTAACCATACTCTTCAACTCGTAATCCGGAACAAGATGTCGGTTGAAAATGAAATTCAATAGCAACCTATGGGAATATTATACCTTTCATTTGAATCTTAGTTTGTAAAAATCGGTTCAGCCATCTCCGAGAAAGCGATGTGGACATTTTGTTAACAAATCCGCACATACACATACATACATACATACATACATACATACATACATACATACATACATACATACATACATACATACATACATACATACATACATACATACACACATACATACACACAGATATTTTGCGATCTCGGCGAACTGAGTCGAATGTTATATGAGACTCGGCCCTCCGGGCCTTGGTTAGAAAGTCAGTTTTTGGAGCAATTGCTTAACCTTTCTATATGAGAAAGGCAAAAGAATAATATTTAATAAGCTTAATCAGCATGAGTTCAATGTTATCTTCATGTGATTATATTTTGAAAAGTTGGTGGAATGGGTTTGAAAGTGGAGGGAATGGGGGTTAGTAGAGTGGGAGTGGAGGATGCGTCAGAAATCCTTCATCTTATTTCGGTATACGGGGTGGATGAAGGAAATGCGGGCGTGAGGGTGGTCCAAGGGGAGGGGAGTGATGAAGGAGAGAGGTGTAAGGGCAAGGCAAGGGGGGAGGGGTGGCGACGCAGTACTCAACTGCATATTTTGCCTTCCATTTGAGACTTGGTTTGAGAAAATCGGTTCAGTCATCACCGAAGAACCGATATTACTTTAATTGTGGAATTCCGGACTTCCGGAATCGTCGATAGTGGACAATATATTCAAAGAATGTTTGATTGGCAATCAGTGATCTAGATCTGCGATTAGAAGTAATTTGGTGACCATTTCAATAGTTTTTAGCCTCTGAGGTATTACGATTGTACCGATTTATATGGGAAATTCCAGTGCATGCTTACTAACACCCCTGTAACGCCGGTAGCAAGAGTCAGAACCGAATGAAATTCAGCAGCAGTCAATGGTATCACTGTATCTTTCATTTGAAATCAAGTTTGTAAAAATCGGTAGAGAATTCGTTGGGGAATGGGTGTAATATTAGCTTAGGAACTTGGCGGGTTCCCCGGGGGCGTCATGAACCGTCATAGGTGGCCAATGTGGTCAAAGCTGCTTTGATTGATCATTAGTGATCCAGACCCGCAAACTAGAGTAATGTTACATCATATGTTACATCATTTGAACATCATGGTGGTACCAGTTTATATGGGAATTTGCTGTGTGACCACACTCTTCAACCCGTAACTCCGGAACCGGAAGTCGGATCAACTAAAAATTCAATAGCAGCTTATGGGAGCGTTATACCTTTAGTTTGGAATTTAGTTTGCGAAAATTGGTTCAGCCATCTCTGAGAAAATTGTGTGTTTAAATGACACACACACACATACACACACATACACACACATACATACACACACACAGACATTTGCCGATCTCGACGAACTGAATCGAATGGTGTATGACACTCGGTTAAAAAGTCGATTTTTACAGTGATTGCATAGCCTTTCTTTATATGAGAAAGGCAAAAACGCTCTTTGCACTTTTCGTGCGATTCACCGCTCATCTCTTTCACAATAAACTTCTTCACTCCGATGCGTGTTGCTCCCATACGTGCATACTACTCCATGGCTGCACACCCCAAAGAGTAGAAATAAAGAAACTCTTTAGTGTGCATCTTAGTCCCACGTGCAGGGAAGCAGAGAAGGCAATCAAAAAACATTTTGAAAACGTTCTTCCTATAAAACTTTATCTGAATTGTAGTTAAATTCGCTTTCCTACCTCCTTGCCAGTGAAGGGAGGCACAAAAAAGTTGCACTTCAAGACTTTTTAGGCCGTTAGTAATGACATTAATGAGCAGTAATGTCACTTTTAATGAACGTGAAGTCGAGTAATGACGGAACTTCCATGCAATTCTAGTAATGTCATTACTTAGTAAGGCCATTACAAATCTTTTTTAAAAATTATGCCAGGTACATTTTTTTTTTCTGAAGGGGGCGGGGGGGCAAACAAAAAATAAATATTTATTTTAATAAACACAATTTTTTTTTCTTTTTACATTTTCTTTCGATTGTTCTGGTGGACGTTTCCGCAGGGTGATTTCGTATAGCGGGGTTGAGCTATTTGTTTTACTAGAAAAATTCAAGCAAACATTACTGAATCAATCAAAAGTTCACATAGGAAAGGGATGCTAAAGTTTTCGTTTTAAATAATTTTCCGAACAGTGCAAATTCTAAATTACCAATAAAAGCTTGAAAGTTCTGTAAGAACCTTATGTAAACATTTAAGAGTACATTAAGGTATTAACTTTTGGTTGCTTGAATAGTTTTCGTTCCGTTGTGGCGGCACATGGATCGACTGTATACACAAGGTATTAAAATCGGTCAAAGGTGAACCTGCTTGATAACAATGTACAGAAACAGGATTGCAACATTTCACTTATGGACTTTTGGAAAACATTCTGGAATGAATCCAAAGGTCAAGTGTGCGTCAATGGAATTATTCATCTCAGATATGGTTTTCTCTGATATTTTTTCTATTGCGTATTTCGTATACAGTATCCTGGCGAACGTACATCCTGTGCATACTATACTTTTTCGAACTCTAGTGGAAACATCAGCTTTGGTTTATCGCTTGTGCTTGAAGACTCGTAGATTTGTTTGTTTGGTACATTATAGTAATTCGGCTCGGTTCCGTGTACATCTTCGAAATCTTTGCATTTTTCTCCATCTTGTTGCGCAGTAGGTAGCCACATCAGATAAATTCATTTGATAGTCGTACGGATTTATGAAATGTATAGCAATCATCAGTTCATTTTTTGCCTTTTTCATATAAGGAAGACTGTGCAATCACTCTGAAACTCGACTTTTTAAGCTACACCCGGAGTGTCGAGTGTCATATACCACTAGATTCAGTTCGTCGATATCTGAAAATGTCTGTATGTTTTATAGTATGGTTAAATAGCTTCAAAACTGCATTGGCCCTAGGTGGGACTCACTTTTGTGCCTAACCACTACTAACAGTCCTCACTTTTCTTCCTTCCTTTTGTTCCACGAGACTGCATCGAAGCGTTAAATCGTGGGGAGGCTGATTCAGTCTTAAGACAAAATGATACATTAGAGCGGTTTAGCTCCGAACACATATCCGACTAATCGCAGTCATGAACTTCCGTTAGCCATTTGGCTCCCGTTTCTGTGAACCATTTAGTTCCTGTTTTCGCGAGCCATCTGAATTCCTCGTCGAAAGTTCTCCCGATACCGATGCCTGTTGCGCGAGTCATTTAGCTCCCAGTTTTGTCGCAATCTACTCGCATAGTCCATAAATCCTACTCAAAGGGCCAACCAGTACTTGGCGAGGACGGTTCGGCGATACCGGATGGAGCGTAGCTTCTGGTTCGCTGCTTCCGGTTCGTTGAAAACTCAACGACCCACCGCTGATGCTTCACTCGACCTACTCGATCTTGTCCCTGACGGTGAAACTAGTCTGCTCACATGCTTCGATCCAGCGATTTCCGCTGGTTCGTGGTGCCCAGTACACTGGCACCTCAAGCAAAGCTGTGGTTGCTCTCACAGCCTTCCCCTTAACATAATCGTCGTGACTTTAAAGGTTCAAGTCGACGATATATTTTCCGACCGCGCTGTCTTTCGGCTGCTAGTCATCACCAACTCTGTTTTATGATGGGCAATCGTCTCCGTGTCGAGTGTCTCCTCTTCTAGCGATTGTCTGATTACTTGGAACACCACATCATCCGTGAAGCCGAAAATCGTTACATCTCTGGGAAGGTTCAGCTTCAATACTCCATCGTACACTGCGTTCCACAGCGTCGAGTCGAGGAACGTCAGTTGTAGTTGTGATTCCCCCTTGTCTGTCTCGTAGATCAGTGTTCGGTACTGAAAGTAGCTCTATAATATCCTGCAGAGTTACTCATGCTGTACATCGAATGGGCGATTGTTTCCCAACTAGTAATATTGAAGCATTCTTCACGCCTAAGGGAACCACCACGCAAAAACGATATCCTTATCTCTGCTGTCTTCACAGCTCCCACAACCGTTTGGATGGATTTCACTGTAGACCTGCCTATAAGGAAGCCGAATTACATGAGATGCCGTTCTCACGGTCCGCGTACTTCGTTAGCTTGTTCAGGATTACTCCTTCTCTCTAACATTACCAAGGGATATATTGATTACGCTGAAAGATTTCCATGTTGTCCCAGCATCGGAAGCAACATCAGCTTTTGTCGCTTCCAATTGTCGGATCGTTTTAAACATATCCGGGCTCTCATGTATCGCTTCACTTTTATGGCTTTCGCCATCTCGATAAGCTGTTTGTTGGTAAATCGATCTTCATCTTTGTGATCATCCTCCTCACTGTACGGCAAAAATAGATTCATGTTGTGGGGAAAACCTTTCAATGGTGACCTCCATCTTTTCCGGGCACCTTTCAGGTGGTGCAGCTGAGCCTTTTATCTTCGTTATGCCAACTTTGTAGGTCTCTCCTAAGGAAATTCGCGTTGGCTTTGTGGCAAGGCTTTCTTGTACAGCTTGACTGCTTTGTTGAGAGCGGTTCTTGCAGCTCGCTTCCTTCGAGCTTTCTGACTTTTTAATTTTAAATATGTTTGACACGGCTCAATGCGTTAGCACAACTGAGCCGTGGAGCGCACCTTGGGGGTCATTTGGTCCGTCGTCTCTCGCGTTTTCGTTTACGTCCATGTCATCATCGGTACTGCATTCATCTTGCTCATCGTCGGATGTTCTTATTTGTTGTTTGTGCTTACCCGATCAGAAGCACATAACAGAAATATTTCAAAACTATATCTCGCATTGCTACTTGTTATAAATTTCTGTTATTTTAACTCCTAACGAGACCTAATTTATAACACAATAGGTTACAAAAATTGCGTTCTGTTATAATCCTGTTATTTCATTCTGATCGGGTTTGGGTCGCTATTGTAAATCCTTCTTCATCGGTATTAGATTCCTTATTGGTGGTGTTGGTTGTTGGTTTGGAAACATTTGCTGTAATTGTTGTTACTTCGATGTTGGTAATGGCAGTTGGTTTAGTGGTACTGGGGCCGATCGTTGTTGAGCTGGTGTTTGTGAATGTCCGGTCTGCAGTCGTTGGTTTACCAACTGGTTGTGGTTTAACATACGATGATTGTATACCGGCTTTGGTCGTATCAGGAGGAATTTCTTTGGCAGTCTCTGCGCAAGGTTTCCCGTGGTGTAGCGGATGATCACAATATTGACAGGTAGGAATCTGTCCTGGGTGCGTGACTAGTGTTCGTTGAGAATATTCCCATGAGGTGATTTGCATGTGAAAGTCAAGTAAGAGGGAATAGGTTTTGTCGGACGCATTCTCACCACACGAACTCCGTTGCGGAGTCTTGGGAAGAAGTTCCTCCAACTATCTTCCTTAACACTATTCACCTCTCCGTATTTTGACAGGATTTGTTTGATAGCGAAGGAACTAGTACGTGGTGCCAGGTCATGTCAACATCTATATACGTTGGGATACTGTATAAAATGTCATTACATTCGATGACGTGTTTCATGTTGTTCTGGGAAGCGAATGATTCTGCTTGACTAATATTTTTTAACATATTCAGTACCGCATGACGTAAATGGTGGAATTGCACCGCATAAAGTACCGCAAGCTACGTTGAACTTCAAGTTCAGCTTCAACATTTGCTCCCCTTCATGAATTGATGGTATTACCGGATATTTCGTGTAGTCAACAGCAACACAGTTTGCCCGCATCGTGATATACTTTTGCTTGGCATTGTTACTCATTGTTTATTCACGTATCACACACTAGGCAGAAGGAATCAATTTTTGCCAAGAGTCGCGCGGGTAAATTTGATTACTTGCCCTGCTATTGCAGCGGTGCGATTTCTAGCTTCTGAACTGAGCGAGATGAGAAACCGAAGTGATCTCCGACTTCTTCTCCATGCTCGGAGGCAACTTATACGTAGATCGATAATCGTCGTATTGCACCCGGCGACCGTTTCTCAGTTTCCCATCCCTTGGTATGGTCGCATTACACGCCTTTGTTAGTAGTGCCGTGAACTCGTTCGCATTTAGGTTGAAGAGCATACCCTCAAATTCAAGTTCTTCGACGGACATGTTCCTGTGAAAAATCGCTGTTTTCCATCTTCACTCTTTTATATATCTCCTACATATTCATATTCATGTTTAGTTCATAGTCCTGTTATCAATGCTGTACCAAATCGCTTGGTGGTCGCTGTGGATAGATCATCGCACACTTTTCAGTCCATCTTTCCGGATATTCCAAGGCTACAAAAATTGACATCGATAATGGACTCCCGGTTCTTCCTGCGATAAGTGCCGATGATACCATTATTTGTAAGATCTATATTTAGCTTTGCTAGAGCATTCTTGATCACTGATGGCCAGACAAAGTTCTTTTGATTCCAGCGTCTATCTCGAAAATTTCGCATGTTTCTGGTTCTTGGAATATTTCAGAATTAATGTCTCTTCGGCTTCTTGGAAAACGGCTTATTCGATTTTCACAAGCTTAGCCTTAAATGGAAGGTTTGGTAGCAGATTTTGATCTGATCAAGTTCATAAGAATCGCACATAAGGCTGCGGAAATACGGTATGAATACTACGATCCCATATGAAATCTTTAAATGTCAAAAACCTTTCGGTAAAGCTCATGTATATTGAATATTGAACCACATATAAATCTCCAGGAGTCTGATTTGAATTCAGATTGTTTCCTTATCGAAATTATTTTCGAATGCAACGATCGATTATGTCTCTATCGACTGTTGCGTTCAAAATGGAATCGATTCAGAAGTCGGTCTGTATTAGCCTTTCCATGAGATGTTTGTTTGATAATACACAGATGGGTCCTTCCTTCCGCGACCAGCAAACGTTTCATTTGATGTTGGACTGGATCGATGATCTCATTTAAACTTCACATTTACCCGAGAATGGTCAAAATAAAAATTATCATGGGATGGTAATTTCTAAAACTACCATAATAGTTTTCAGTTACGAAAAGCAAAACTCTATGGAAGCTATTGTGGTTCTATAAAACGTGACAATTTTTTGAATTTTGGTTATTTAAAAAAAAAATTATTTGCCCCCTGATTTTTTTCAGCGATTTTGAAGGGGGGGGGGGGGTGACATAATTTTTAAAAAATATTTGTAATGGCCTAATGACACTTTTATTGTGCGTGTAAGAGGCCCTTTTGAACGAAATTGTGCAGCTCTTGGTGCACAGATCTTTATCTTTTTCATTTTCAAGTTTCTCTTTGTGCGGTCATTCTGCACATCGCAGTGTTTTTGTGCTGCTCTATTTTTCATTGGTGTATTTCGCTCTTTGTGGCACATTGTGTGAGCAAGGAACAAGCCTGGTCACATGTTGTGTTAAAAGTGCCAGTTTTTTTTGCAATTGAGTTGCTTATTTACATGCAGGGTAATGAGCCTATTTGTGGTTTTCGAACTATTTCGGTAAGGGTTTATATATGATGAGGTCGTTAAAAAAGTGGAACATTTTTATTCTTTTATCTTAAAATATAGATTCTTAAGAAAGTATCTCAAGTTTTCCTAGAGGTCTAAGTAGTGTAACGTGCTCTGGTGGGGGTCAATTTAATTTATAATTTATTTCCCACTCAAACATCACACTAACAACACAACAGGTACCTAACACATTAAAACGCCTAATAGTCTTCAACCAAAGTACTCAGCTTTAGCGCCATCCTATATAAATAGAATGCCAAGTCTCAATATTGTTTTGCCCAGCTGCTAGCGGCCAGTCGTAAGTTCGGGCAGCAGATATAAGAAAACTATTAGGACCTTGAACATCGTTATTTATTTGATAAGGTTCAACGTGATGTCCGCAAAGAAAACAAATCTGCTCTAAGCGTCATAAATACATTACACTATCCTCCTTCTCCGAAGAAAAAAATTGAAATTTTATCAATTCAATTGAAAAAATTTTAACTTTTTTTTCAATAAATAAACTAACCCTATTCTCGTTTCTCGAGATTCATGCTCCAATACATCTATTGAAGACTTTTATAGAGCCTTTCAGACTCAATGCTTTCTGTCTTTTAAGAAAGACTTTTATCCTAATGAGGAAGTCTTTCAAGGAAGAATTTCATATCCTAGTGCTTCCTGTCTTTCAAGCAAGACTTTTACGCGAATGCTTCCTGTCTTTCAAGGAAGACTTATAACGCTACTTAAACCTAACTAAAATTAATATCACATACTTAGTCCAAACGGGACCATTGACCCTATCCACCGATTCACGGCTTTCCATGCCCCACTTTGGGCGCCAAATGTAACGTGCTCCGGTGGGGGTCAATTTAATTTATAATTTATTTCCCACTCAATCAACACAATAACAACACAACAGGTACCTAACACATCAAAACGCCTAATAGTCTTCAACCAAAGTACTCAGCTTTAGCGCCATCCTATATAAATAGAATGCCAAGTCTCAATATTGTTTTGCCCAGCTGCTAGCGGCCAGTCGTAAGTTCGGGCAGCAGATATAAGAAAACTATTAGGACCTCGAACATCGTTATTCATTTGATAAGGTTCAACGTGATGTCCGGAAAGGAAACAAATCTGCTCTAAGCGTCATAAATACATTACAGTAGTAGAAGCAAACTTATAGCGCTGTTCGTCTTATTCCTTTACGAGGATGGAGGGCGTGGCGCGAAACTTTAAATGTTAATAATCTCGAAATCATGTTTTACCAAAACTGTTGATGCAATATCTTTCGGCCGATTCGAATTTTTCTTTTAAATTCTTCGTAACTTATGTGCCGTGTCCTTAAGGGGGGGGGGGGCGTCTGGTGTAGCGGGTAACAAAAACGATTTCTTTTTTATTCGCTTAATTTTTAGTTATCCGCAGGAAAATCAAAAAAATAAGAAAAACAAAATACGCAAGATATGGTAGTGTAAGTAGGGGTTTGCCCACTACTCGGGTTCTTGTTTGCCCGGCGAACCCTTCTTTTCAGGGCGGCCTAGGTGCTCCTACAGAATTTCGGATTTTCGATCCACAAGAAAAAAAGTAAACAAACTAAATTTACCAATTTTTATTCCACCGATCCCCTTCACTGCATACTACGCTGCTTCGTTTGTAACTGTTGGCGGACTGGCGGGCGGGTTTCTCCGTACGGCCGGGACAACAACGGCCTGGTCTGTCTACTGGTATCCCAGCTGGCTGCTCCGGCAGCGGTCCTTGGCGTTTAGCTAGGGAGGTGAGCTTGGCTCCTTTGTTGGAACCTCCCTAGCGACGTTGGCGACGAATCGCCGGATCGTCTACTCGCCGTAAACGATCCCGGAAGTTACCGCAGTAAACTTCCCAGGGGGAACCTTTGTCCGCCCTGCTTCGTTCTCCTTGGCTATTAGCTATAGAGGAGAGCTTGGCTCGTTCGACTTATCCTCTATAGCGAGAACGGTCGGTGTACGGTTCCTTGGATTTTAGTCGGGGACGCGAGAATGCTCCTTTACGGTTAGCTGTCCCACTTCGGCGAACCAACACCACTCACTTCACTAGTGCCCGAACCACGGACCGGCACTATTCGACGGTTTTATATCGCCGTCGCACGCGCGCACTGAATTCTTTCTTCTAGTGGCGGGGAACTGTCCCGAAAAAAGAGAACACTTATCTCGACGTCTGTTTGAAGCCGTGGTCCGTCACTTTCTAACAACTCGATGGCCGCCTTTCTCACTCGACCCAAAACAAGCACCAAAAAAACGCACCGCCGCATAGCTGTCATCGCTATAGCACAGCATAGTCAGACCACTTTTGCAGCGAAAGGAGAGCGGTAACCTAACTAAACCCTATACTATTTATTTACAAATACACAACAAAAATTATCTAACCTATCTGTACGAATAAAACCGTTCACAAACGCGAAAATGAACAAAAATTTACAACTAAATGTGAACGGTACCGAACAGCGGTGAGCATAATTTTACGTAAACAATACACTCTACGGAGTGTATACGCAAAAAAGGGTATATTTCCACCCAGTGCAAAATTGTTACCCTGGCGGGTTACAATCTCGCCCACACCGGGTGGAAAAAAATTGGAAACAATTTTTTTTCTAACCTAACACCTAACACCGATACAATAATAATAACGAAATGAATAAATAAATAAATAAAGAAAAACTAACTACACCTAATCATTTCTTCCGCAATTTATATATAATTCATCCAAAAAAATTAATCGACCGAGTGTCCTCATTGGTGAAATGTTTGCTCAAGTTTGGTCTGATAATACTGACAGCATACGCGAAGCGAGAGACTATCAGCCATCGTCATTATTCGGTTATGGGTTGAACCCTAAATCCAATCTGAATACAAAATCGGAAACAACCGATATTCCTGAAATTCTGCAAGAGACATTGACAATTTTCAATGTTCCAACTTGCAGGGGAACGGTTGTCGGCATTATTTTGTTTTTTTCATCGACTGTCCAGAAATGTTTTTCGTGTTCTTACGGTACCAGTACTACACGCTTGTGTTGGGGTTTCTATCCAAATACACTCATACAATTGTCTCATTCATTCATCCTCAATCAGTGGCCTACTCGATCATTCACATTCCGATAGTCACTTCGAATTTACCCCAAAACAATTTTATCTGATCATTCACACATTCATTCACTCCTTCAATACGATTCTGCACTCATACATTCACACATACCATACCGCTTAACACGTCATCGTTTCTCCCACTCGCAGACATTCCGGACAAAATGTTTGTATATTCGTCCCTTTTCGTCTCAAAAGGCTTCGTACATTGGAAAAGAAACGTTTGAGAGGGACGAAGGAATGTCTTTCGCATAATTTAAAAATATCAAAATGATTCCCGCTGGAATCAAACGAACCATCCCAGGTTTAACCACAAACCCAAAATTATGCGAAATAAAACTTTATTATTTGATTCGCTCTTCCACTCACACTACTCTGATCCAAATCGGGCTACACCTGCATGATGCAGAGCATTGATGCGAACATCGGGGAAACTGTCAAAATTGATGATGTTGATATCATCAATCTGAATGGATGAATGAATCATCATCCAAACAAAGCAAGGCAAGTCGGAACATCGCGAATTACGACTTGTTTTCGCGACCTTTTGTCCGTTCTCGGTTGATTCGCGCGTTTTCTCGCGGTGGTGGAACTATTATCCGAAGTGATGTGTCCCTGTAGAAGAAGGGAAAAGAATTTTTATTCGGTTCAGTGCCCAAACAAGGGAGATTTTATATAATTTAGTGCACCCGTAGGTGCGAGTGTTCCCCCCAGAAAGGGGTTTTTGAAAAAATTTAAGTTGCCGAACACGGCAGAAAAATGATGTGTATGCATCCGGCGGTGAAAAGACGGTACGATAGGTTCGTTTTATTTCTGCCAAACACTGGTACTGGTTTGGTGAGAAAGTTTTTTTACCGTAACTGTCTCGACCGCCGGAGCAAAGCAAATTAGTGGATAATTTGGTTACCTCACTGCGCGAGTGGGGCGCAAAAGAATTTTTAGTATTTGTTTGCCGAACACGGCAGGTAGTGTATTTAGATGCGTCCGGTGCCCGGGAGAACGGCACGGTATAAGATTAGTGGTTTTTAGTAGAGTATTCCACCCTACCGTAGTCGTCACCGGGGCCGGAGCATATATTTCGTGCGAGTGATTGTTTACCACACTGCGTGAATGTGGCTCTGAAAAATTGCAAGAAGGTGTTGAAGAACCTCCTCGCGGCAGAGTTGGTCTTCCACAATAAAGATAGAGAAGACGGAGAAATGTTTGTTTTTTTTTTATTCGGACCAAAGTCCGTGTTGTTGCCGTCGGGAACTGACGGCTGCTTTTGGAAAACTCCCAAGTGAGTAATCCATATAAAAGCATACCGTCAGTCCACAAACGGCACGGAAAAGTTTTCTTATGCAGGTTTAAGGAGATTTGCTGGCCAAACTCCGAGATTTTTACCTGCTAAATCCTCCAGCTCGTAGGAGGATACACCCTTTTTTGAGACAATTTTTGCCGGTAAGTATTGTGGTCCAAGTTTAGCATTGTAAGACTCGAGTCCATTCGACAACTTCATGTTTCGACGGTACACCATTTGTCCCGTTTCAAAAGGTTTGGAGAACTTTCGATGACGCAAGTTGTACTGATGTCAAATGTCCTCGCTTGCCTTTGCCAAATTTTTAACCACAATCTCCCGGATTTTGTCTATCTGTTGGTGTCTTGTTTCTAGGTCACCCTCACCGGAAATCCTGCTGAAGTCATCGGCAGATGCCATTTCACACCCGTGTATAATGAAATGAGGATTAAACCCAGTGGAGGAATGAACGGTAGTATTTAGGATGCGCTCCACATCGGTGATGTGGAAATCTCAGTTGCGCTGCTCGGTTCGAGCATATGCCCGGATTGTGGTGTTTATCGAGCGATTTGTTCGCTCCACTGGGTTAGCCTGCGAATGATAGCGGGAGTTCAGCCAATGTTTGACGTTGGCTTCTTTTATGAATTGACTGAACTCCTTCGAGGTGAAAGTGGAGGCATTGTCGCTCAGCAGAATTTCCGGGCTACCATGGCGATTGAACCACTGTTCGCGCAGTATCGTACAGAGTGACGTACTAGCGATTTTGCGAACTGGGGTTAACATGACGTACTTGCTGAAGACGTCGAGGACGACAGGCAAGTGTTGATTGCCACGTTTATAGTCCACAGAAACCATTCGCCATGGTGCATTAGTCGCACGCGACTGACCCATTTCGGGCTGGACTGGGACGAAAGGAGCTTTGATTTCCTTGCACGTCCCGTATTCTCGAATAAACTTTCGTACTTCCGATCCCATACGAGGCCAGTAATATCGCAACTGCACTTCGTGGATCGTTTTATCGTATCCCACGTGAAGCAAATTTTCGTGGGTACGTTGGATCAAATCTTGACGGAACTCGGGTGCTGGGACGAGTTTCCAACTGAACCGCGAGTCGCACGGAACAACTTTCGAGTTTACATACTTGAAAAGTTGATCAGTACCAGTCTGAGGTGGACAAAGCGGAAACGGCTGCTACGGCCCGGGATAACGCATCTGGAACGACATTGTCCTTGCCTTTCCGGTGCTCAATAGACATGTCGTAGAGTTGCAATTCTAAACTCCAACGACTCAAACTTGAACTGGTTTTCCATTTAGTCTTCAGTATCAATGTAATCGCTGACGAATCAGTGACCAGTCGAAAATGATAACCTTCCAAGTAACCTCGGAAGTGTTCAACCGCCAGACCTTCCTTCTCAGTTGCATGATAGTTCCTTTGGGGAGTGGTCAGTTTGTGCGAAAAGTATGCAACTACTTTCTCACCCTCGGGATACTCCTGCACCAGAACAGCAGCGACTGTTACGTCACTAGCGTCTGTCTGAAGGATGAACTCTTTGGAGAAGTCTGGTGGGACTAAAACTGGAGGAGTGACTAGAAGTTCCTTAATTTTAAGGAACGCGAGTTCTGCCTCGGAGTTCCAAACTAAGCTCTTGGTTTTCGTTTTGAGCAGATCGCTCAAGGGAGCAGTGACCTCACTGAACCGATCAATGAAGCGGCGGTAATAACCGCACATACCGAGGAAACGACGTAGTTTCGTCACGGTAACCGGTCTCTCATAGTCGAGAATCGGTTGAATTTTGTCAGGATTAACCTTGAGTCCGTCCCGATTCAACAAATAACCAAGAAACTTAAGTTCGGGGACTCCAAAACGGGATTTTTCCAAATTGATGGTTAGGTTGGCTCTTGCTAAACAATCGGCGACTGCTTTGAGCAACTGTATGTGATGCTCGAACGTTTCGCTTACCACGATGATGTCATCTAGGTAGACGAAAACGTAAGGTTCCCATTTACCTCGTCCAAGAACCTGGTCCATCAGTCGCGCCAGAGTAACGGGGCTGTTGACGAGACCAAATGGTAGACAAGTAAATTGGAACATACCCCTGACGGGAACACTGAAAGCGGTATATTTGCGACTATCCTTGGCCAGGGGTACCTGGAGAAAGGCCTCCTTCAAATCTATAGTAGACAGGTACTTCGCCTTGGGTAAGCCGCCCAATATTCGCCCAGGGTGGGGCAGAGGGTATGCATCTCGTACAGTACGCTCATTGAGAGGCCTAGCGTCTAGACAAAGGCGAATTGAGTCGTGTGGTTTCCTGACCGCCACAATATTAAGCGACCAATCCGAATCAGACTCCTCGATAATTCCCATAGACCGCCATCGGTCAACTTCTTCCCAGACCTTAGACAGTTTCTTTGGGCTCATGTGATAAGGATATCGGCAAACGGGTGCCGCACCTTGGAATTCATCTTTGATGACAATCCTGTGTTCTGTGAATGAGGTTGGGCTTAGCTTTCCGGGCTCTACTGCCTGGAAACACTTCTTTACTTCTTCTACGCGCGCTAACTGTTCCGAAGTGAGTATCGACTCACGCGGTACTTCATCTTCTTCGTCGTCTTCCGATTCCTGACCTGAGTTCAACAGAGCACAGTTTTGTATCTCGGGAGAAATCCCAAAGGCGCGCCAAAAGTCCATACCTAGAATGGAGTTGACGGTCAGATGCTCTACTACAAGAGTGTATAGGACCTTTGTCAAATTTTGAAAAGTATACGGGAGATACGCTTGTCCAATGATTGGTAAGGATTGACCATTTGCAGAACGTAGTTCGAATGGTCGTTCCAAACTATTCAAGGGACTTTTCGAAAACTTTCGGTATAGCTTTTTAGTCATAATCGTGGCGTTAATACCACTGTCGAGCAAGGCTTTGAAGGATTTTAGTATTTGTTTGCCGAACACGGCAGGTAGTGTATTTAGATGCGACCGGTGCCCGGGAGAACGGCACGGTATAAGATTAGTGGTTTTTAGTAGAGTATTCCACCCTACCGTAGTCGTCACCGGGGCCGGAGCATATATTTCGTGCGAGTGATTGTTTACCACACTGCGTGAATGTGGCTCTGAAAAATTGCAAGAAGGTGTTGAAGAACCTCCTCGCGGCAGAGTTGGTCTTCCACAATAAAGATAGAGAAGACGGAGAAATGTTTGTTTTTTTTTTATTCGGACCAAAGTCCGTGTTGTTGCCGTCGGGAACTGACGGCTGCTTTTGGAAAACTCCCAAGTGAGTAATCCATATAAAAGCATACCGTCAGTCCACAAACGGCACGGAAAAGTTTTCTTATGCAGGTTTAAGGAGATTTGCTGGCCAAACTCCGAGATTTTTACCTGCTAAATCCTCCAGCTCGTAGGAGGATACACCCTTTTTTGAGACAATTTTTGCCGGTAAGTATTGTGGTCCAAGTTTAGCATTGTAAGACTCGAGTGCATTCGACAACTTCATGTTTCGACGGTACACCATTTGTCCCGTTTCAAAAGGTTTGGAGAACTTTCGATGACGCAAGTTGTACTGATGTCAAATGTCCTCGCTTGCCTTTGCCAAATTTTTAACCACAATCTCCCGGATTTTGTCTATCTGTTGGTGTCTTGTTTCTAGGTCACCCTCACCGGAAATCCTGCTGAAGTCATCGGCAGATGCCATTTCACACCCGTGTATAATGAAATGAGGATTAAACCCAGTGGAGGAATGAACGGTAGTATTTAGGATGCGCTCCACATCGGTGATGTGGAAATCTCAGTTGCGCTGCTCGGTTCGAGCATATGCCCGGATTGCGGTGTTTATCGAGCGATTTGTTCGCTCCACTGGGTTAGCCTGCGAATGATAGCGGGAGTTCAGCCAATGTTTGACGTTGGTTTCTTTTATGAATTGACTGAACTCCTTCGAGGTGAAAGTGGAGGCATTGTCGCTCAGCAGAATTTCCGGGCTACCATGGCGATTGAACCACTGTTCGCGCAGTATCGTACAGAGTGACGTACTAGCGATTTTGCGAACTGGGGTTAACATGACGTACTTGCTGAAGACGTCGAGGACGACAGGCAAGTGTTGATTGCCACGTTTATAGTCCACAGAAACCATTCGCCATGGTGCATTAGTCGCACGCGACTGACCCATTTCGGGCTGGACTGGGACGAAAGGAGCTTTGATTTCCTTGCACGTCCCGTATTCTCGAATAAACTTTCGTACTTCCGATCCCATACGAGGCCAGTAATATCGCAACTGCACTTCGTGGATCGTTTTATCGTATCCCACGTGAAGCAAATTTTCGTGGGTACGTTGGATCAAATCTTGACGGAACTCGGGTGCTGGGACGAGTTTCCAACTGAACCGCGAGTCGCACGGAACAACTTTCGAGTTTACATACTTGAAAAGTTGATCAGTACCAGTCTGAGGTGGACAAAGCGGAAACGGCTGCTACGGCCCGGGATAACGCATCTGGAACGACATTGTCCTTGCCTTTCCGGTGCTCAATAGACATGTCGTAGAGTTGCAATTCTAAACTCCAACGACTCAAACTTGAACTGGTTTTCCATTTAGTCTTCAGTATCCATGTAATCGCTGACGAATCAGTGACCAGTCGAAAATGATAATTCCAAGTAACCTCGGAAGTGTTCAACCGCCAGACCTTCCTTCTCAGTTGCATGATAGTTCCTTTGGGGAGTGGTCAGTTTGTGCGAAAAGTATGCAACTACTTTCTCACCCTCGGGATACTCCTGCACCAGAACAGCAGCGACTGTTACGTCACTAGCGTCTGTCTGAAGGATGAACTCTTTGGAGAAGTCTGGTGGGACTAAAACTGGAGGAGTGACTAGAAGTTCCTTAATTTTAAGGAACGCGAGTTCTGCCTCGGAGTTCCAAACTAAGCTCTTGGTTTTCGTTTTGAGCAGATCGCTCAAGGGAGCAGTGACCTCACTGAACCGATCAATGAAGCGGCGGCAATAACCGCACATACCGAGGAAACGACGTAGTTTCGTCACGGTAACCGGTCTCTCATAGTCGAGAATCGGTTGAATTTTGTCAGGATTAACCTTGAGTCCGTCCCGATTCAACAAATAACCAAGAAACTTAAGTTCGGGGACTCCAAAACGGGATTTTTCCAAATTGATGGTTAGGTTGGCTCTTGCTAAACAATCGGCGACTGCTTTGAGCAACTGTATGTGATGCTCGAACGTTTCGCTTACCACGATGATGTCATCTAGGTAGACGAAAACGTAAGGTTCCCATTTACCTCGTCCAAGAACCTGGTCCATCAGTCGCGCCAGAGTAACGGGGCTGTTGACGAGACCAAATGGTAGACAAGTAAATTGGAACATACCCCTGACGGGAACACTGAAAGCGGTATATTTGCGACTATCCTTGGCCAGGGGTACCTGGAGAAAGGCCTCCTTCAAATCTATAGTAGACAGGTACTTCGCCTTGGGTAAGCCGCCCAATATTCGCCCAGGGTGGGGCAGAGGGTATGCATCTCGTACAGTACGCTCATTGAGAGGCCTAGCGTCTAGACAAAGGCGAATTGAGTCGTGTGGTTTCCTGACCGCCACAATATTAAGCGACCAATCCGAATCAGACTCCTCGATAATTCCCATAGACCGCCATCGGTCAACTTCTTCCCAGACCTTAGACAGTTTCTTTGGGCTCATGTGATAAGGATATCGGCAAACGGGTGCCGCACCTTGGAATTCATCTTTGATGACAATCCTGTGTTCTGTGAATGAGGTTGGGCTTAGCTTTCCGGGCTCTACTGCCTGGAAACACTTCTTTACTTCTTCTACGCGCGCTAACTGTTCCGAAGTGAGTATCGACTCACGCGGTACTTCATCTTCTTCGTCGTCTTCCGATTCCTGACCTGAGTTCAACAGAGCACAGTTTTGTATCTCGGGAGAAATCCCAAAGGCGCGCCAAAAGTCCATACCTAGAATGGAGTTGACGGTCAGATGCTCTACTACAAGAGTGTATAGGACCTTTGTCAAATTTTGAAAAGTATACGGGAGATACGCTTGTCCAATGATTGGTAAGGATTGACCATTTGCAGAACGTAGTTCGAATGGTCGTTCCAAACTATTCAAGGGACTTTTCGAAAACTTTCGGTATAGCTTTTTAGTCATAATCGTGGCGTTAATACCACTGTCGAGCAAGGCTTTGAAGGATTTGCCGTACACTGCGACAATTGCAAATGGACGGTTATCGAACGGGTCGTCAAGGACGATGGTTTCGACAGACAACGAATTATCATAGTCCTCATCACGAGCCGGTCGAAAACTGTCGTAAATCTGAGGGTTAATTATTAGTTGTTCTTTGGAGCGCTGCTTTACTGCCAACTGCGACTTCAGTTGGTTCTGATCCCGTTTTTTAGGGAGTAAGGGCAACGAGAAACATCAAACCCTTTAAAACCACAGATGATGCAGAAGACCCGATTTGGTTTCCGGCATTCCTCATATTCATGTCCTTTGTCTCCACAATTGTAGCAGACGCCGAGTACGGGAGGACGATGCTTTTCCACCAAATACTCCAGACACATTATAGGTTTCTGCGGTGGTTCGATTGGTTTTTGACTGTTTCCCTCGAGATTCTTGCCATCCTGATTCCCCTGCTGTTTCTTTTTCTGGTTGTCAGGAGGCTTGCTTGAATCGAGAACTGCCGGTTGGGCATTCTTGTTCCAAAACGTTTTGGATTTTGCGTTGCCGTTATTCTGTCCACCTCCCTTTTGGTTTTGATTATTTTGTTTTTGTTTGTTTTGTGGTGGATTATCAGAATAAGCAGCAACTTCCCGAGAAGAACCGAAAACTTTCTGATAAATCGGCGTCTTGGAGGCGTCGATCAATTTACCAAGACTCATCAATTCTGAGAGCGTGTTCGCTGGCCTTAGAATTAACATTTGTTTATAATCGGCTTTTAGGTTCCGCTTCAGCACGTCGAGCTTTTCGCTCGGTGCCATTGGAACCGTCATAGCACGAAATATTTTTTTCCATTTCCAGGAAATATTCCTGGAAAGATTCGTTACGCATCTGCCGGCGCTGGAGAACCTTCATCTTGAGCGTAGCATCAAGTTCAGGATGTACAAAATTTACCTTGAGCTCGCAAACAAGATGGTTCCAGTTAAACAACCGGTTTTGCGCACGCATAGCCTGATACCAGGTCAAAGCATTGCCAGTGAACAAATGCATCGCAGAATTGAAAAGTTCGGCTTCGCACATTTGTTCACACGCAGCGTAACTCGCTACGGTGTCCAAGAATTCATTTAGTCCAGATCCTTCATCAGTTCCAGCATACTTCCGAATTTTCCAATCAGCGACGCGTTGCGGGTTTCGCGAGTAATTCCTGGGGGCCACCATCGATCCGTTTCCCGCATTGGTGGATATCGAAAAGTTCGGATATGATGGTCCCGCCAGCTGTTCGGTCAATTCAGGAACGTAAGGCTGGTTCTGAGTTTGGTACGGGGCTGTGAATCCAGTATTCTGTTTCGGTTTCTCGATAGGAAGTGATGGACATAGATTTTGTTGACCCGAGAATTCTCGCTTCAACACAAATTGATCGGGACTGGGCGCCAGTGTTGGGCGAGGAATCTCTGGTGCATCAAATGAATCGGGTACGTCCATCAAACGCAAATCTTCCAGATCGGTCTGCAGATCCATCTCGGGAGCACTTTCCTTCTGATGTACTAGTGCCCGAAGTTCACTGACAGATTCACGAAGTGAGACAACTTCTTGAACCGTCTTTCTCAAAACTGACGAAATTGTTGTCAGAGAAGCAATCCCACCCATTAGCGTTTCAGTAGCTTTTGAAAAAGCATCAGACCCCTGAGACGCTAGGGCTCTATTATCATCGGATTGCTGTCGCAATTGTCGAATCTCGTCCCTCATCTCGCACAAGACACGCAACAGGTCGTCCCCTACGAGCTGTTTAGAAAAAGATCCTTGGTTATCGAAAGGATTGGATCCCTGTGGAATTGCAGGTACGTCTGTACTCAGCAAATCTCCCAAAATCTCTCCATCCTCCCCTTCTTGGTTGTCGGGAGGAAGTGCTGCCTGTTCGTCACTGAAATGACTGGCATAAACTGCTAGAACTTCCTCAAGCAGCCCCGAAATTTCCTGGTTGACCTCCCCTGCCGCATAATTTCGGATAACCTGGAGCCTAGACCCCAAATGAAGCAACCGTGTTCGGTAAATCTCCTTGTTTGGGCACCGGTACTGGAGATCTTCCTTGATTGTTAGTAATTTATCAAGGCAGATCTCCTTTTCTTCACCCACGTCACCCCGGAAATTGCGAACTAATTCCCTCCGAGACGACCGCTCATGCGACAAAATTCCCCGAAGACGCCGCTGCCGCTGGACACCCGAAAGATCCGAATCAGGAGGGATAAAAATGCTTCGAGATAGCAACTCAAAATCCAGCTCATCGAAATGTAAATGATCGACGCGCATGAACACACACGCTTGGTTGAATTTCTCCAACGCCATCATAACTTGCGCTATATTGGAAGAAATCACCAAGACACAAAGCATGTAAGCACTGACACGGTATTATTTTCGATTTTTCGCCCACTAACGATTCCCTTAAAATTTCAGGAAATCAAGCTGTTCCAAAAAATGTCTCAAACCGGATTGAGAATTCAAGGCGATTGGCCACCGCAACCGAATAACAACAAACAACCTTCAAACTACTCGTCCGGCAGACCAAACACAAACAACGCAATCCACAAATTAGGCCAAAAAGAAAATACAAAAACTCGAAAAAATATACCACAAAAATGTAAATAAATAATAAATATACGACCGCGGAAAAATATTGCGGAAGAAACCTCACCACTGTTCTACGAAAATCCTAGATTTAGTAGAAGCACCCCACACTCCGGAAGAAAAAAATATTTTCCAATATAGGAAAATATTTTTTTCAGTGTGCTTTGCGCTGTGCGCCAAATGTAAGTAGGGGTTTGCCCACTACTCGGGTTCTTGTTTGCCTGGCGAACCCTTCTTTTCAGGGCGGCCTAGGTGCTCCTACAGAATTTCGGATTTTCGTTTCACAAGAAAAAAAGTAAACACACTAAATTTACCAATTTTTATTCCACCGATCCCCTTCACTGCATACTACGCTGCTTCGTTTGTAACTGCTGGCGGACTGGCGGGCGGGTTTCTCCGTACGGCCGGGACAACAACGGCCTGGTCTGTCTACTGGTATCCCAGCTGGCTGCTCCGGCAGCGGTCCTTGGCGTTTAGCTAGGGAGGTGAGCTTGGCTCCTTTGTTGGAACCTCCCCAGCGACGTTGGCGACGAATCGCCGGATCGTCTACTCGCCGTAAGCGATCCCGGAAGTTACCGCAGTAAACTTCCCAGGGGGAACCTTTGTCCGCCCTGCTTCGTTCTCCTTGGCTATTAGCTATAGAGGAGAGCTTGGCTCGTTCGACTTATCCTCTATAGCGAGAACGGTCGGTGTACGGTTCCTTGGATTTTAGCCGGGGACGCGAGAATGCTCCTTTACGGTTAGCTGTCCCACTTCAGCGAACCAACACCACTCACTTCACTAGTGCCCGAACCACGGGCCGGCACTATTCGACGGTTTTATATCGCCGTCGCACGCGCGCACTGAATTCTTTCTTCTAGTGGCGGGGAACTGTCCCGAAAAAAGAGAACACTTATCTCGACGTCTGTTTGAAGCCGTGGTCCGTCACTTTCTAACAACTCGATGGCCGCCTTTCTCACTCGACCCAAAACAAGCACCAAAAAAACGCACCGCCGCATAGCTGTCATCGCTATAGCACAGCATAGTCAGACCACTTTTGCAGCGAAAGGAGAGCGGTAACCTAACTAAACCCTATGCTATTTATTTACAAATACACAACAAAAATTATCTAACCTATCTGTACGAATAAAACCGTTCACAAACGCGAAAATGAACAAAAATTTACAACTAAATGTGAACGGTACCGAACAGCGGTGAGCATAATTTTACGTAAACAATACACTCTACGGAGTGTATACGCTAAAAAGGGTATATTTCCACCCAGTGCAAAATTGTTACCCTGGCGGGTTACAGTAGGTATGTCGAGATATGCATTTTCTCTTGAATTGATGTGAATACTTTTCTTTTGGAAGGACAGCATCAACAATTCAAGATGGGACTATTTCTATGGCTGTTGAAACAATGAGAACTGAATTGTAGTCTCTTCGAATACATTGATTTTAATAATCAAGATATTTGCCCAAAACCTCAATGTGCCAGATTCCCTCAAGTTTAGCTTTGGGTGGTTCAACAATTTTAAGAAACGGTACGGGCTACGTAAAGGTAAGCTGTATGGGGAAAAATTATACGCTGATTCCATACCATTTGACCCAATGCGTTGAACAAAGATGACAGACGCTGCTCTAACCAACGGCTTCAAATGGGTAGTGTGATAATAGAAACATGGCAAAAATAGGCTTATTACTCTACTATGATTTTTTTTCTTTTTGACTAACTTTAACTTTTTATTACTTTTTGTTTATAGTAAGAATTCAATATAATTTTTTGTTTTGTTTTGAATATAGGTATACCTCGATAGTACGTACACCTTCGCTTCGTTTAGTGTACGTACTATCGAAACGTACGTACTATCGAATCACAAAAATAAATTTTAAAATATTACTATGCTATGTTTAATATTGCATGAAAACTTACAAAAATATGATTTATCACTGAATTAATCCCCATATTAGTGATAAACTGTTCAATCACTGTGTACTTGGTTTTTCGAACGGTTTGCTACAACCAGAATGGTTGAAAATGGCAGGTAAAAGCATTTCCTCGGACTTATTCAGTTCCTTGACTACGTACGATTTGTCTGAATTTCGCATAAAATATTCTGAATTTGTAATAAAAAACCGAAAGAATTAAAATGCCTCTGAATATTGTAGGATATTCGAGAGTTATTGATAAATTCTTTGAATTTGGTAGCATTTCCGCGAGCGCGCTATCATTGTTTTTCTATTCCTTTTTTTGTCGCAGAACGGATATTTAAATATATTTGCAATGGCGATTAAATTTAAAATATATTTTATGACAACATATGAGCTTAAAGATATATAAAGCATAGCTCCCTGTCATACCTTAATCCTTGAACCACGCCAATATGTTGAATACTTCCTTTAATTGCTCGCACAAGTTTCACAAAAGAAGTATAGAGAAAAAAGGCTCGTTTAGCTGTGTTTGTCCAGATCTGTAAGTCATATTAGTCTCCATCAAATTCGCTAGGCGTACTTGATCCGAATCTTACCCATTCCATTCAAAACTTAGTCCTAGAATGTGATGAATTCAGCACTCAGAATATTTAATATTTGAAAATCAATTAGCAAAAATCGTGTTATCATTGCTCTAGATAGTATACCTTAAAAGTTACTAAAATCATTTTTGATCTTCAGAAAAAATTCTTTGAATTTTACCGGTTACTTCGAAGTTAGTAATACTTCTCTGATACTTGTGAGACACCGTACATAAAGCATGCAAAAGTTTTTGGTCAAACTTTCCTAATTTTGTGAAGTTAACTGTGAGTTTTAAAAAATTACTTGAGGTTCGTTGTAATTTATTTGTTTTAAGTAATATTGTAAAGCTTGAGAACACCCCTGGATGCTTGAATTTTGTTTCCATAAATCCTTTAAATACTCTCGTAATTTCGTAAACTTTCCAGAAGTTCTAAAGATTTCGATCAAGATCGTAGAATTTTTTGAAGTTCGCAGAATTACCCCGAGTTTGGCAAAAGATGAGTGAATATCGTGAACACTCTGCTGTGTATGTAAAATGTTTGAGTGCATGAAAATTCTCTGAAGTTTGAAGTATTTTCCTAAATTTTATACAACCGGCGAATTGTCATCCTTAAAGCTCATTGAGATTCTCTGATGTTTGACAAAAAAACTGTGAATGATAGGGATATCGTACAAATTGTCTGAAGTTCTAAGGATTTCTTTGTAAGTTAGCAAGCTCCCAAAAATGTATAAGACTTTCAAGATACTTGTAGGACGTCCCTAAAGCTCGTAGGATTCTTTTCATACTAGGTAGAATTTCATGATGCATTTATGGTTTACTTAAACTTTGGAATACTTTGCTGAAGTTTGCAGAACTATTCTGAGTAGCACAGAACCCTTGACATAACCTCTCTAAAGTATGCAGAAGTAACATGGAACCCGTGAAACTTCTATAAAATCTGTCGCATTTTGTTGAAGTTTACAAAATCAAACGAAAAAAAATTGTTGGTGGGTGTACGTACTATCGAGGCAGGGTAGGGTTTCATAAATTTTAGCTGTTTTTAATGCATTTTCTTTTAAGGATAAACAAAATTTCAACAGAATTTGTGCACACCAAAATTTGGTTGTCGATTTCTGCAAAGTTTTGCTGATTTTTCATCAGCTGAAAGTTTCAGCAATCCAAGATGTCGAAAGATCGGTAATTTGAATCGAACCAGGTAGATTCTCTTTGCTGAAAATTCAGCAATTCAAATTGCCACATTCACAACGTAATTGCCGGATTCACAGTAACCCAGCACGGAATTCTGAAAATTCAGCAATTGCACTGTCAATTTGACACTTTCAACTGCTGATTTTCAGCAAAGCGATTCTGTCCAAATTACATAATTCGAATTGCTGAGCTATCGGTATCATAATTTATGAAACCTTTAGCTGATGAGAATTCGGCAAAATTTTGCTGGCATTCGGCGAAAAAAATTTGGTGTGATACATATACACACTCAATTCAGTTCGGTAATTTCCGCACAGCTGAACAGTCAGTAAAATTTTTCAACTGATGGCTCAGCAAAGTGGCGTTAATTTACTGATTTTCAGCGATATATTTACCGAGTTTATTCAAAACAAACGTCACTTCAACTGAGATCTCGGTAAAAGCTTTGTTAGCTGAGCGCTCGGCTATGCAAAACTCAGTAAAAATAGCGAGAAAAGCTGGAATTCGGTAGAACAAGATTAAGTGTGTACGATTCTGTATGACACATGTAAATATTATGCGTATTATTTAATAGCAATTTTTTTATGACATCACTTTACTAAGCCTGAAATTATAATTATTGTCTTGAATCATTTGGACAAGCAAGGACGAATATTATCCCAGAACAAATATTCTCAAAATTCTTCATTTTATTTGTTTAACAGAGTTCTAATAGAGAATTCCATATACATTGTGTATTAAGCCTTAGAAAAAAATTGGATCGAGACGGTTCAATATGATGACACAAAGAAACTCAAAAAATCTCCATTTTACAATAAAATGAATAACTTTAACAATTTTCATCCAATTGCAACAAATAAGTGCTTATTTTTATTGGCAGAGCTTTCACCATTCATTCAAATTCAATCCGAACGAACCACAATACAGTTCAGTAAAACGCTTGCCTTCACCCCAACCGAATGAATTGCCGCTATGGATATCGAAGCAACAACAAGAGGAAACAGAAACAGGAACATATATTCGTTCTTGCATAAGCACGTATAATTATAGGGATGAACAGTTGTATCATTGAGAGAGAGTACATCAGTATGCTCTCTTGAATAGTGGTCTCTTGTTGCTTGGTTGGTTATTTGGTGGACTTGGTTCACGAACATACAAGCTGTTAAATCATTCAGATTCATTGTGTAATGCTGAATCTGAATATAAAATTCATCTGGTTATATTAGTGGTTTTCAGCGTATTTCGCTACGTCAGTTAAGAACATATGGCTTATGGAGCGGACATTAGGCTACAGGTACCGCTAATTTGATTCTGTTGAGGTTTGAGGGGGAAAATTCGAATTTGTTCACGATGCTTTATAAATTTAGGGAAATCGTGGATATTCAAACATTGATATGCATTTTATCAGTTTTTTGGATGTTGGTTCCTCAGATGACTCAGCCCAAAACATACAGGTTCAGTTTTTTCTACCATTGTATCTAACAAGGACAACATATGTTTCAAACTATGATGTACTACATTCTTTTCCTAAATGTTGTGCAAACTAATTAAATGTTAACAAATATAATGTAATGAGAGATGGCGTTTGGTCACGGATTTCTTACAATAATATTTTATTGCGTCTATTACCAACGTTTCGAAGGTCTATGCCTTCATCTTCTGGGCAAAACTACAATTTGAACAATAATTTGAACAATAATTACATATAACATTCAATTTGCAAACACACAGATTACTTACAACACGAACAATATTATCTTAGTCAAGTTGGTTTGAACATTTAGACGGCAAAAACAACGCACTGATCTACACTGTAATGTCAAAATTAAGTTTGAATTTGATTTGAATTGCAAATTCGTTTTAATTGTGGCAACTTACACAGACGGTCCCCGCACACATCACTAGCAGACTGAGCAATGAAAAGTTTCAAAAAGCAAAAGTGTGTGTTGTAAACAGTATCGAGGTATGGAACAGATGGAAGTGGAAACAGCAATAATTTGACGTATAGGAAACGGGCAGAAGAGAGTGAGCGAAGTTTATGCTTAGTGAGAGAGAGAGTGTAGCACCCCAGAGTATGCTGCATTCAAATTATTAGTGTCGGTTCTGAAATTAATTGTTGAACCATCACTAAAAATGTGGCACATTTCCAAAATCTGTAAAGCTTGTAATCGGTTGTCATGGTCTAAAATTGTTGTTTTTGATAGATCAAAGCTGTGCTCGTTATCAATGGCATGAACCATTAGCGCTGTCTTTTTAAACTCGTCTACATTGCTTGTCTCTCGCTCGCTGCTTGACGATTTGAATTCATTGTACCGTTTTATGAGCGATCGGTGGCCAGACAGGCGCTGTTTGAGTTGTTGTGTAGTTAAACCTATGTAGGAACTGTCACATTCTGTACAGGGTATACGGTAGATTATATTGCGTTTTGAAAGAAGAGGAGTGGGATCTTTCAGCTTGGAGAACAAAATTGCATTGGTTTTTGTACATTTGAAACCTAACCTTACATTTTTGTGATTCCTCTGAACGATCCTGGCAAGGGCGGGTGTGAGAGCATCTACGTGGTGGAGCGATCGATATACCTTTTGTTCGCTCTCGGGAGGGCGATCATTTACTGTGCTGGGATTTTGGTTGACAAATCGATTGATCAGTCGATTTACCAGAGTGCTGGGATAATTGTTATTGCGCAAGTATTCTCGTACCGTTAGCTTTTTTTGGTTTTCTGTTTTGTACGTTGATAGTCGAAATACCCTTGCAATGAACCCCATGGCTGTATTTAGCTTTTGCGTGAGCGGATGGAGAGACAGAAAATTTAAAATTCGGCCAGATGCCACCGGCTTTTTGTACCAGTCGGTGAGAATCCTCTGCTCGTCCGTTCTTATCAGAACCATGTCCAAATAAGGCAAACGGTTGTTGCTCTCAATCTCACATGTAAACTGGATATGTGGATTATAGGCATTCAGCGCACTCTTCACATGAAATTATTGCTGTTTCCACTTCCATCTGTTCCATACCTCGATACTGTTTACAACACACACTTTTGCTTTTTGAAACTTTTCATTGCTCAGTCTGCTAGTGATGTGTGCGGGGACCGTCTGTGTAAGTTGCCACAATTAAAACGAATTTGCAATTCAAATCAAATTCAAACTTAATTTTGACATTACAGTGTAGATCAGTGCGTTGTTTTTGCCGTCCAAATGTTCAAACCAACTTGACTAAGATAATATTGTTCGTGTTGTAAGTAATCTGTGTGTTTGCAAATTGAATGTTATATGTAATTATTGTTCAAATTATTGTTCAAATTGTAGTTTTGCCCAGAAGATGAAGGCATAGACCTTCGAAACGTTGGTAATAGACGCAATAAAATATTATTGTAAGAAATCCGTGACCAAACGCCATCTCTCATTACTGAAAACAAAGTGGTCGTTCATCTTTCTATCGAATAACAAATATAATATTAACCACAAATTTGATGAGCAAGATTTATGACTCCTGATTAAATTGGATAATACCTACTAACGGAGTGTTTAAAATGTACGGCATTTTGTATATTTAATATTTAATAATCAGAAAATTACTTCGAACTTCGTCTAAAGTTGAGCAGGAATAATAAAATTACACATGCCTTTCAATCTTTGGGAAGAAATTAGTATCCCGTTTTAATGGTCTGCACAGATTAGTTCGCTGCAATTATTCCGAGCTTGGTGAATAAAGTTTTATTCGGAATATCCTTCAAATGAATCTTGACAGTTGACTTCAATGCCTTTATTCTAAGTTAGCCGAGATTTTTTTGCAACCAGGCAACCAACAATGTTTTCAAATTTTGTTAAATGGTAAAAATCACGCAATATTTTTTTCCTATTCCATCAACATTACTATGCTATCATTCAAAATTTGTCGACTGGTTAGTAAAAACTTGACACAATTTAACATAGTGCACTCATCGACATTTAAATCAAATATGATTCACGAAATTCAACGTCATGTGAAATTAAAATTAAATATAAAACATTTTTTATGCTGGTATATGCCAGGAGCAGAACACGTAAATTTTTGCATTTTTTTCTAGTTCTGTGCAATACTAAAAAGCCCCCCTGAGTTGAACTTGAACAACGACTGCCTTATGAACATTTTAAAATATATTGTATTCCACAAGACAAATTGGTTTTGGTTTAATAATTCAATAAACAGGAAGTAATGACATGAACCATCACCAAACATTAATCTCCCTCAAATTTTAAGGATATCAAACATATTTGATTAAAACCATTAACTATTCAACGTTCCCCCAAATTTTAAATTTGAATACGGAAACTTGACCAGTTAAACCTACGTAAATATCTGAAAACGTGTTCAATCTTCAAAAACTCGTTGAAATGTAATGTGCAAAAGTATTATGCGTATTAATATTTTTTTCAGAATTGATAATTTACTGTGTTCAAAAGTTGTAAAAGTTTTTCTGTGATCGTTTTTTTCCCCGCGGTGGGGAGACTTGACCAAGAGAATTTTGAAATATCAGAACAAAAAACAATGGCATAAAACGTACTGTTATCATTTTTTTCCCATATTGTTGAGGTCCTTAGTACTAGTTAAAAATATAAAACGATTGTATTTCATGAGCATTGATTTTTTTTAATGCATTTCTTTTTTAAGAAATACTGTACTGATAACTTTGCAGGTTCACGTGTCACAAAATCAGCCATATAACTGATAACTTTGTTGACTATACTATAAAGATTTAGATTGGTGTTTAAGGTGGGATTTTTTGTGACATTATTAACATTCACAGTAGATACCAAAGAATAGTAAGTATCAAAAATTTTGTATCTTTCTTCGGCTTATTGGCACTTGGTCAGGTCTCCCATAAAATCTTGGTCAAGTCTCACCAACTCTCTCTGCGTTCAATGTTGTGCTAATTTTATAAATAACTATTCCAATATTCCGATGTAGAATCATTTCACTACTTCATAAGGATTAACATGGTACATGAGTTACATAAAAAATAATAACTTTAGTGGACATGTCCATATAAAGTTTGATAAATATTTACATCATTTAAAGGGTTATATATGTTAGGATCCGGGAAAAAAGGGAAAAGTTTGAATTTATGTAAAGGTATGTAGCCATATTTTTATGAAATACTTGTTATACGTCTAGCGTAGTACAATGTCCAATTTGCAAAATCCTCTTGAGAACATAAAAAATGTTAATAATTGTCGAAGTTATAGAAATTTCCGCAAAACGCGTTTTTTTAAAGAGGTGTATCGTGACAACGATTCCAGTCCAACAGCTCAATTGGAAGCATAAAACTAAAAAAAATAATTAGTGTATGTATCTGTGGTGTCCTTGAACGATAGACTGAAAAAGAATTTCTTCTTTTTGGAAACGGGAACGTTTTTTCCAAAAAAAAAACACCATTTTCACCTGAATTTTTTTTAGCAAATTCATAACATTACTAGAAAAATTTTGACGAAAAAATGGAATCGTTCAAGGACACGGCAGTTAAATTACGAACAAACCAAAAAAAATTAAATCGGTTGAAAACTTTTTCGGCAATCGTAGTCACCGCAAAGATCAAGATAATCGCATTTAAAATTTCAAGTATAAGCCATGCCTCCGTAAGGGAGCAAGATGAAAAATGCTATAACTTTGCGTCCACTGCTCCTATCTCTATTCAAAATTGAGATAACATTCTTAAGAACCTAAACTTTACGATAGAATAAAAAAAAATTCGAGTTTTTGACCAACCTCAACACATGTAACCCCTTAACGCAAATTCATGAATTACGGAATATTTTCTATGAGAAAAGGATTTATCGCTCCAAACATAAAATTAACTGATGGGATCGAAGCAAATAAAAAATATTAAAAAAAAAATTAAGAACTAAATGGAACAGGTTATTAAGTTTGGAGAGAGAATGGGCAAAAATCAAAAACGAAAAAAGCAGTTTTTTTCCACACCGAGTGTTGGATGTTCGTAAAAATCAATCAGCTTATATAAAATGTTGTTACAGTACTGCTGATTGATTTTCATGAAGATCTAACTCTCGGTGCGCAAAACACTGCTTTTTTCGTTTTTGATTTTTGCCGATTCTCTCTCTCCTGTTCCCCTAACCCTGTTTGTATTTTCACAATTCGACAGATTCAATAGGTTGAAGACAAAACAAAAAAAAAATAGTGCATATGAAAAACGCGCAGAACATGTACCTACTTCTTATTGTTATTTATCAGTGTGCAACCGGGCTGTCTCAACAACCTATTTCTGCAACCTATGTGCATTAACTGTACACCTACCCTCTCATCGTTGCACTTGACAGTGTGTGCAGTGCTTTATGGTCACAACTACGACCGGGCACCCGGCTTCCCATGAGCGTTTTGGCGGCTCAGAGGCTGTCCTTCCATGTTGCTCAGGAATACATTGCTCCTATACACATCCATGCATACAGGCAACTCCGCTAGCGAATGACGGATCTCAATAGTAGCATGTCTGTAATAACATACGTACCAGGAACTATTGAGAACCAGAGCTACAGGTCCAAAGCCCTGGTAAAGGAGGATGGTTGTGATGATCTGGACCGCGGTCACCACGTAAAGCAAGATAGGTCATAACCCCAATTCCAAGGCGTGAAGCGACCCGTGCCGAGGGATGAGTGATCGAGGGGGTGAAAAAGATGCTCGATGGTTAACGAAGCCTGTGGGGTACTTGGGCAACCCCCACAGTAAGCGTCCCTTACCACGTTACTGCGGAGCTCTGGCGTGGCGGACCTTTCTTTCTCGCGCAACTCGTGGGTATCAACATGAATGAAGTGAACAAAAACAAAAACAATAAACAAACGGAGGTGCCAAACCCCTTTGCTAGAGGTGGTTTGGCGAAGTCTCCCCCCGTGGGGAGAGTAGTGGAGCGACGAGTGCTGCATCCGATAGCACCAGTAACCCCCCCAGCAGTGGTAGAAAATAGCCCTACCAACGTGCTGGACGGGCCACTACCCGCGATGCGCAAAGTGGTGGAGCAGCTCGATGCAATAATCGAGTTCACTAGCGCGAAACAAAATATTAGCAAGGAGCTGAAACAGAGCCTGCTAAGGCAGCGATCATAGCGAACCCGAACATGTTCAGGCTAGCTATGCAGAGGTGCCTTCACGAGTGCCGTTTCCCCGATAGATGGAAAAGGCAGAAATTGGTGCTGTTGCCGAAGCCCGGGAAGCCGCCAGGCGACCCATCGGCGTACAGACCAATCTGTCTGATCGACACGACTGGCAAACTGCTTGAGAGGATTATCCTCAACAGGCTAACCCCGTACGCGGAAGGAACGGACGGCCTGTCAAGCAACCAGTTTGGCTTTCGGCAGGGGGAAAGTCCACAATGGACGCTCTCAACTCAGTGATAGACTGCCGAGATAGCGATCCAACGAAAAAGGCGAGGCATTCGATACTGTGCGTTAGTGACACTTGACGTGAAGAACGCATTCAACAGCGCAAGCTGGGATGCCATCGCGCTCTCGTTACACCGGCTTAGCCTACCGGTAGGTCTGTACCGGATCCTGGAAAGTTACTTCCAGAACCGCGTACTGCTATACGAGACCAATGCCGGTCAGAAAAAAGTTCCGATTACCGCCGGAGTCCCGCAGGGCTCGATTCTAGGCCCGGTGCTATGGAACCTCATGTATGACGGGGTTCTGAGACTGAAGTTCCCTCCTGGGGTCAAGATCGTCGGCTTTGCCGACGACGTAACCTTGGAGGTCTACGGGGAGTCAATCCCTGAGGTAGAACTAACCGCAGAACACGCGATCAACACGGTGGAGGAATGGATGAGCGCGAGAGGCCTGGAGCTCGCTCATCATAAGACGGAGGTAGTTATCGTCAACAACTGCAAGTCAGCACAACATGCAGTTATCCATGTGGGAGAAGTCGCGATCACTTCACAGCGGAGTCTGAAGTCTCTAGGAGCCATTATATACGACAAGCTGACCTTCGGCAGCCACGTCGACTATACATGCAACAGATCGGCGACTGCTGTTGCGGCTCTATCGAGGATGATGTCCAACAGCTTAAAGGTGTGCGCCAGTAGACGTAGGTTACTGGCAGGCGTTGCGTATCTATCCTCAGGTACGGCGGCCCGTCATGGTCAAGAGCACTAAGGGTAACCAGTTACCTACAGAAACTGGAGAGCACCTACCGCGTGATGTGCCTCAGAGTGATATCTGCCTACCGCACGGTATCACACGATGCATCCTGCGTGATAGCGAGCATGATGCCAGTCGGGCTGGTCATTCGGGAAGATGAGGAGTGTTTCGAGCTACGTGGAAATAGAGGAGCCCGCGAGCGCACCAGGGTGACCTCGGTCGCCAGATGGCAGCGTGAGTGGGATAACTCCTCGAAAGGTAGGTGGACCCACCGGCTGATACCTAACATTTCGAGCTGGGTGGGAAGACCCCATGGGGAAGTTCACTACCACCTGACACAATTCCTGTCAGGCCATGGCTGTTTCCGACAGTACCTCCACAGGTTCGGGCACGCGGAGGTCCCAGCCTGCCCGGACTGCCCAGGTGTAGACGAAACTGCCGAACACATACTGTTCGTATGTCATCGGTTCGACGTCGAAAGAAGAGCAATGCTTGACGTCTGTGGCTGGGACACAACCTCTGATACCCTTATTCAGCGGATGTGTCAATCGGTGGAGAAGTGGAACGCAGTCGCGGCTGCTACCATCCAGATTGCCAGTAGGCTACAGGTAATCTGGCGAACCGAGCAACAGACGACGGGCACGGCTAACTAGTGATTGGTTAGCTGGAGCAAAAAAGGCCAAGCGCAAAAAAAGGGAGTGAATGGTCTGTTCATGCTGAGGCAGGTTTGGCGCAGCGACTGGCAACCGCGTAAGGGGTAAACCCAGCCACCCCGAAGCAAGGCAGAAGAGCGAGTGTATAGGCGTATAAGTGGACTGCTTCATGCCAAGATGGGAGGGTCGTAGCGTAGTATGTTGGGACTTAGCTATCGATGCCTCGTGGCGTGGCAGAGGAGTGAAAGGGTGAGCATCCAAGTCAGTCTCACACGGTATGTTAAGGGTGAGCACAAAAGTCAGCCTCACATGGTATGGTAGCGGCTAGCACAAAAGTAAGCCTAGCAAGGAATGAAAAAGGTAAGCACACAAGTCAGCCTCGCATGGTATGTCAGAAGTGGGGCCTAAGAAAAATGTCCCACAAGGGATGCCAGGGGGAGTGACAGAGGTGTAATAGAGCGGCACGATCGAGAGTGAACCAGGTGATAGGGTGAGCACCCAAGTCAGCCTCACATGGTATGGGTGAGGCGAGCACAAAAGTAAGCCTAGCAAGGAATGAGTAAGGTGAGCACACAAGTCAGCCTCGCAAGGAACGAAAAAGATGAGCACAAAAGTCAGCCTCATGTGGAGTGTTTGAGAGTGAATCAAGGTGCGATAGAGAGAGAGCACCCAAGTAAGCCTCATACAGGACGTATGAACGCCTGAGTGAGTGAATGAGTACATCAAGTACAGCCATCTCCCCAGAAGTAATACCGAGAGGTAGTTCCTGGGGGGAACGATGGCGGAGCCCAATGGAGTTTAGTCGGTATTAATGGCAGCGTCACCATTCGAGCCCGACACGCCCCCAGTACACCCCGTGTGGTAGCTTGGACACCTACCAATAGCACGTGTACTGGGTTAGGACGTAAACGTCTTCTCCATTGTAAAAAAGGCATACATACGGGCTTACACTCATACATACATTCATACAAACTATTGGGCACAAGTTTAGAGCGTGTAACGTCGTGTCATCTAGTCTGTCATCCTATGGAAAATCATCTTACCATCACCTTGGGGTCAACGTCATATTGGCAAATTTCGCATTGAATCGGCTTCTGTCTCTTCCTTTCTCTCTCCTTTTTGTCTCCTATGTCCGAAGCGGATCAATCGACTATTAATTGAAACGGTAAACATACTAGCAGTATTAGTCCTTACTCGCGAATACTTTTTCTATAACTGTGCTGTTTCTTCTCTATCTTATAGCATAACTCGATTATCCCTGTTCTAGTCAATATACGTATTCATTACAATATGGACCAGGCAAACCATAAATTTTTCTATTATTATTATCCTGAGTAGCTATACCAGTGAAAGTATTTTAGGATTTCGCAAAAAAAATCTCTGCCAATAAAGGCATAAGAAATATTTATCCACTATTCCCCATAAAGTTTGCTCGAACCGAATGTCCGTCTGGTTCGACTCGAATAGACCACACCGACCCGAAAGGGTTGCTTATCATTTCTGAGAGCCGGTGTGCTTGGTCGAGTTTAATAATCATAAGAACAAGTCCTGAATAATTAACTATCTCTTAGGTGCCAGTTCTGCATTCCTTTCCTGAGCTAGGCTCATACTCACGATCAAAAGAGTCGACAACGATCAAAAGAGTCGACAACTAGTAGGATCCACATCCCACCCAAGCGAATTGATCAACTTGCAAGTAGGAGCCCATATCTACCAACCAGCCAAGAAGACTTCCAAATCAATGAGAATGGACCATGCCAGTCGAAGGCCACAGGCTCAGCGCCATCTCGTACAGTGTCATTGTCATACTTCAGCCCACACCCTGGTAGATGATCATCCGCCCATCTAGACTCTGTCAAGATGAGAACCTTCAAAGCCTAACTGTTCGTATGTACTAGTCCGTATAGATTTTGGTTTGCTGAAACGAAACAAGAAAAGCAAAATAAAAGCAAAATAATTGTGATTAGTATCGTAGTTATAATAAATAAGTAAACGATTTCTCATCTGTTGTTTGTTTCCTTGTTCGTAGTCCTCGTTTCTGTCCCTGATTTGTTTGGGCTATTGGCTTTCCGTTTCCTTGGCCGTCACGTTCTCTTGCACCGAGTTGCATATATTGTAACAAGAGAAACAAATGAAAAGACAAAACAAAAAAAATGAAAATAAATGCGAAATGCTCTCCTTCCAGACCCCGAGCATAACCCTTACTTTCCCTTTGCTTATCATTTTGGTACCAGCCAGGAAGCACTTGGCTTTGTACCCACTGCTCTTCCACAATCCTCGTGGTTTTCTCCATTTATCACTGGCATCATATGTGATATTTGGGTACGGAAAATGATTTCCTGAGCAAATAATCAAATGAAAGAAGATTGCCCTTTATGCACCAGGTATCATATCGCATTTGTAGATACACATATTAAGTGTATCTACTATACGATATGATGGCCGGAAGGATAGATAAGCAACCCAAGCTCCACAGAACATGTACCAACTTCGAATAAAAATAATAAAAGACAACAAACACATTCTCGTTATGAGCGCTGTTCTCCGGGGCTGGGCGGCATCATAGTTCGCACCTACATTCGCACCCAGAAAGCAAGGAGAATCTGGCTGCCTATGCATAGCTTGCTATGGTGAACGAATGGTGCACAGCGGTTGATATCTCTTCGAATGGAAGAGAGAATGAGCAACGGGTACTATTACGTTATGCTCATATACCTACACTACAGAACAGTAATGGTTTACCAGCCTCGGTGGTGGTGAACCAAAGCCGTCAACTCCGCAGCTCAGTGGTGAATGGTTCAATGGGTGGTATATTCGTGAAGCAAAGAACGAATGAAGAGTGTTAGTTCTTTTTCAGCTGATTCGTTTTCCAAGCTCTGTTTATTGGTTATTAGGTGGCTTTAAGTTCCCCTAAAAATATAATTTTGGAAATTGCGTTATCTTGCCCAAAATCTTTACCAAATTGCTAATTTTTGTTAAACAAATGAGGAAAAATTAAGAAACATTTCAACAAATTCGTAAAGAATGTCAGAAACATAAGCCGCACTAAAATAAAATATTCTGGCGACCGAGAGTACATTCGATTACGTTTAATTTAACAGTAAAAATATTATTTATTTTAAAGACAAAATTCATTTTTTACTCTAGTTTAAAAACTGCTCTACAGTTAATTTTTTGAACTTCATTTTCGTATTCAGTACACAATTTTACATTGAAAGTGACGATCAGCTTATTGAGTTCAGAAATACTGTAAACTAGTGTTATCAGTCTTTTAATCTATAACATATCGTTTACTGGACCGAGCTACATTACTAGCGACACCATTTAAATAATCATGGTCTTGAGATAGCCCATCATTTAAACATATGCTGAATATCTAGATGTCCTCTAATATCTCCTGGAAGCCCTTATCTTCCTGTATAACTTTTCCGGGTACCCCACAAACAATTATTGATAAGGTCGTCAAACGGTAAGATAACATAGTCTTCACTAAAGGGATTGGAATGGCAAGGAGACGCCATGTACCGTTTGGAGTTTCAATTCAGCTGTAGAAGATTATAGCTGAGTTCGGATTCAGGACGAAGCATTGTAACGTGCTCCGGTGGGGGTCAATTTAATTCATAATTTATTTCCCACTGAAACAACGCAATAACAACACAACAGGTACCTAACACATTAAAACGCCTAATAGTCTTCAACCAAAGTACTCAGCTTTAGCGCCATCCTATATAAATAGAATGCCAAGTCTCAATATTGTTTTGCCCAGCTGCTAGCGGCCAGTCGAAGGCAGCAGATATAAGAAAACTATTAGGACCCCGAACATCATTATTCATTTGACAAGGTTCAACGTGATGTCCGGAAAGAAAACAAATCTGCTCTAAGCGTCATAAATACATTACAGCATGTCGTTTTTTTGTTTTTTTGTCTCTTTAGTTCTCACAAGTCTCCTATCTCATGCCTCTACACGAATCTAAGTCTATTGATGACTTTTGGTCCTTAGACCGGCGACGACTGGGTGCTATCAGCCTTCTGCCGATAGTAACAGAATGAGGGGGTGCGAACAGATCTAAGGAAACACTACCGTAAAAATTAATATCTGATCGGAAATCATCCGCAACAAGACTTTAATCTGACTAGTGTCGATGATCGCGGGTCAATACAACTGAAAATTTGTCGCGTCTGTTTTTATTAACCTAATTTCAAGTTCCGTTTGTAACCCGTCAGGGTAACAATTTAGCACTGGGTGGAAATATATCTATTCGTGCGTACTCTCTCCATAGAGTGCATTGTTTACGAATATTTATGCTCACCGCTGTTTCGATACCGTTCACATTTAGTTTGTAAATTTTTGTATAGTTTCGCGTTTGTGAACGGTTTTATGCGTTCAGATAGGTGTAGTAATTTTTGTTTTATGTTTGTATATAAGAAACATAGGGTTTAGGTAAGTCACCGCTCTCCTCTCGCTGTAAAGGTGATTGCTAACTATGCTGTACCATGGCAATGACAGCTATGCGGCGGTGTTTTTTTGTGGAGTGAAAAAGGCGGCCATCGAGATAAGTCAAATAGTGACGGACCACAGCATCGAACAGACGCCCGATCAGTTTTGTTTTTTTTTCGGGACAGTTTCCCGCCACCACAACCAGTACGGTATAGTGCGCGTGTGCGGGAAGCAAAGAATCCGGTGATTCTTCACCGTCGCTAGGGATGTTCCAACAAAAGAGCCCTCCTCACCTCCCTGGCTAATTGACAAGGACCGCTGCTGGAGAAGCCAACAGACCGACCAGGCCGTTGTTGTCCCGGCCGTACGGAGCAGTAACCAACAAGGGATCGACCCAGTGTAGTGTGCAGTGAAGGAGAGTTGGTGAAAATAAACGGTAAAGTTAAATTTTATTTGTTTGTTTACTTTTTGTTGTGAAACGAAAATCCGAAATTCTGTAGAAGCACCTAGGCCGCCCTGAAAAGAAGGGTTCGCCGGGCAAACAAGAATCCGAGTAGTGGGCAAACCCCTACTTACACGATATTGCTAACCAGCCCGTGTATCAGGTTAACAATTCGGTAGTTTTCAACCAAATAAATATATCGTAGAGAAGAAGTAGCGAATTCTGTCTAAATACCGTTACAATAGATAGTGATCCGGCCCATTACTAATATAAGATTAGCTTTTCTAGGACATACTCCCACGATCGGCTGTGTGGAGTTTAAATTGCTTTTGTTTAGGAAACATAGGATACTCTCGGCAGCCCAGCATTTAATAAGAACCAAAAACTAAACAAAATATTTTCTTTTTTCGAGTGATCGTGTACTCGAAGACTAACTAAACAACTACATAATAAAATATTTTTTACAGGTCGCATCGCTTGCTTGAAGCGAATCCTAGACCTTATACCCTTCCAAACAACCAACTCCGCGACACGCGAAGTCTGATGAATCGTCGTTTTTCCGTTAAGTAGGTGGAGCATCAACACTTCCCGTCTACCTTATCCTTTATCCTTCCCCGTGAACTATAAAGATGGGGGCGGCCGACAATGATGGCTATCATGTGTTGAGGTTTTAATATGGGTCGGATTGGTATGGTAATTGTTCCGAATCGCGGCTTTTTCGAAAAGAGGGTTAATTTTCTTTGGAAATGGTTCTAAATGGCCTATTTTATAACAAGTAATGAAAAAAATTTGGGGGGAAAGCTTTAAAGTAGTTTAAACTGGAAAAATAAGTTGTTCCCACTTACCTTACTAACAATGGCATTGCTCATGAGAAAGTGACGTTAAGGGTGAAGGTAGTGTGATGCGGCTTTGCCGCATAGTCGAGTCCAAGGATTCGAAGCGGCGCAAAGCCACTGAGAAACCGACGGACGAGGTGGTTTTGATCTTGCTACCGAAGGTTGCAATCAAACCTGTAATCCACTCGTTTGCCCGGTATACTCAAACATAGGGGCTATCCCTAGTTTAAGTCCGACTGAGTGGCAGCGAAGTCGGACAGCACTTGAATTGAGCGATGTGGCGTAGCCACATTCGGCACTGACAACATTTTATTGTTGTAAATGAATACTATCCTATTGTTACTAAATAAAACATTGTTAATGCCTAATGTGGCTACGCCACATCGCTTTTTGTCATGCTGTCCGACTTCGCTGCCGCTCAGTCGGACTTAAGCTAGGGATAGCCCCTATGTTTGAGTATACCGGGCAAACGAGTGGATTACAGGTTTGATTGCACCCTTCGATAGCAAGATCAAAACCACCTCGTCCGTCGGTTTCTCAGCGGCTTTGCGCCGCTTCGAATCTTTGGACTCGACTATGCGGCAAAGCCGCATCACACTACCTTCACCCTTAACGGCACTTTCTCATGAGCAATGCCATTAGGCAATCCATTAGACGTTTGTTTGACAATCCAGCGGTGGGTTCTGTCAACAAGTCTACTCCTGCGAACAAAAAAACTCGTACGACAAACATCTTTCGTTAATCCGATTCGTTTGATGTTGGATCGAATCAACGATATTGTCGGACATCGCACCCCTCGGAGTAACGTCAGAGGAAGTAAAAAAGAAATAATCAGCTGATCAGAAACGTCTCATGGATTGACTAATTGTTAGATAGGCAAGTGGGAACAACTTATTTTTCCAGTTTAAACTACTTTAAAGCTTTTTCCCCGATTTTTTTCATGGCTTGTTATAAAATTGGCCATTTAGAACCATTTCCAAAACAAATTAACCCTCTTTTCGAAAAAGCCGCGATTCGGAACAATTACCGGTATGAATTCCTACTTATCACTACCTATGCAACTCTTATTAGATAATCAATAATAATCCCATTAGCGATAAGTGGTTCGATTCAAGAACTTTAATGCGCCCCTGCCTATAGACCTAGCCAAGTGCAAAATATTTACTAAAAAAAAATACCACACCGTTTATTGACATGGGCGAAATAATTGTCCACCGTTTCCTCTATTTGTCAAAATCTTGAAACATTGCAACAGGAGCTACCGGAAAGAAGGAATACGTATAGAAAGAAGGCGCTGCAATTTTGATGTGCACTGATAAAATGAAGTACCCATTAATGCGTAGAAAACTACGCATTTTCAATAAAAGTGGAATAACCCATTAAATGGGTAAAGAGTTTGTACCCATAAATGAGTACAGACCTTGTACGTCTGGCTGGCAAATGCCTGTGCAATGCGCAATACAGACCCGGTGGTTAGCCACAGTGGTCCTTAGCCTCTTGCCCAGGAACTCCTATCTCTACCTCCCCGCGGAGCCGGCTGGGATACGAGTAGTCATAGGAATGTTCGGATAGCCAACTCGTTGGGACTATGGTCGTATGCTGACAGGGAAGGGGGGCCGTGTAGTTGCCGGCATACAATAGCGCTACGGACCTCCCGTTCCGGTGATATGGGCCCACCAAACGGGATAACCCCAATTCCAAGGCGTGAAGCGATCCGTGCCGAGGGATGAATGATCGGGGGGGGGGGGGTGAAAAAGATGCCCGATCGTTAACGGAGCCTGTGGGGTACCTGGGCACCCCCCACAGTAAGTGTCTCTTACCACGTTAATGCGGAGCTCTGGCGTGGCGGACCTATTTTCTCGCGCAACTCGTGGGATTTAATATGAGTCTTTTTAGAAACAATAATAAAAAAGTATGCGATGAGGAGGCGGAAGTGACTACGGCGCTGAACCCCTTTGCCAAAGGGGGTCTGGCGAGGTCTCCCCCGACACGGGCTGACAATGGAGCGAAGGTGGCTGTAAACAACAGCACCGAAGGAGAAATGGTTGTGGTAAGAGATAATACTACCAGCACGCTTGGCGGACCACTACCCGCGATGCAGGTTGTGGTCAAGCAGCTGGATAGTATTATCGAATTCACAAGAGGGAAGAACATCAGCAAGGAGCTTAAACAGAACCTGCTGGTGCTTCCTCAGGCTGTTCGAGTCGCAAGACAAGAACAAGTAACCTACATGGCGAGGTTGCCGGAAAGAGAGAAGGCTGACCGCGGTATCTAAACCAAGGCCTTCTCCTTCCACGGCGGAGCGACGATGGCGCAGGAGGCGATAGTCTTCGCTTTATCGGCCACCAAACGCTTGATGGAGGGTGAGACTGCGAAGCGGCCTAGGCCTTGTGTAGGCGCGCGGAGCAACGCCAAACGACGTGCAACCAATAAGGCCAAACGTCGTTTGGGAGGCGCGGATGCGGGTGCGAAGGATCCCGCAGGGCGGCGACCAGAGAAGGCGACTTCTCAGCGTAAAAAGGCGAAAGTCGCCAATCGGGCGCATAATGTGGAGCGACCTGGCACCAGCCAGCCGGCGCCATCGGCAGACGATGGTGAATGGCAGGTGGTCAGTAGGAAGCGGAATTCGAGCGCACCTCGACCCGCGAAGAAGAAGGCGAGGGACAGAGGAGAGGCCCTGCTGGTGAAAACCAACGGGGGTAGTTACGCGGAGGTCCTAAAATCGATGCGGGCGGCCGAAAGCCTCTCGAATCTAGGACAGGATGTGCGAAGCGTCAGACGCACCAAAGATGGCGAAATGATCTTGGTGCTGAAGCGTGATGCACAATCCAGCGGAGTAACGTATAGGAGGTTGGCCCAAGTGGTCTTGGGAAACGGCGCTCAGGTGATGTCGTTGGGAGCAGAAGTGACTCTCCAGTGTAAGCAACTGGACGAGATCACAAACGCAGAGGACGTCGTCTCGGCCGTTAAGCAGCAGTGCGGTGTCGAGATCGATCAGAACTTTGTACGTATCAGGGAGCGGTTGCTTGGCACGCAGGTAGCTTACTTCAAGCTACCGTTCGCGGAAGCAAAAAAAGTAACTGATAAAGGGAAGTTGAAGATCGGATGGTCAGTATGCCCAGTTAGCATACCCCAGCCGCCTTCAGTGGACCGGTGTTTTAAATGTCTGGAGCCAGGCCATAAGTCATACGACTGCAAGGGCCCAGACAGGAGCAAGTTGTGTCGTCGCTGCGGCGAGGAGGGACACAAGGCGCTGAAATGCGAGAGGGCTCCCAAGTGTCTCATCTACGCTAGCAAGAAGCAGGGCCGCAACCATGTTATGGGCGGACCTGCGTGTCCCTTCGGGGAGGCGGTAAAGAGGAAGCAATGGTAAACGTCACACACCTGAATCTTAACCACTGCGCACCTGCTCAGCAGCTGCTGTGGCAGTCGGTATCGGAGTCGGGGACAGATGTCGCCCTTCTATCCGACCCGTACAACGTCCCTGCCGACAACGGCAACTGGGTGGCGGACGGGCCTAGAATGGCGGCAATCTGTGCAACGGGACGGTTCCCGATTCAGGAGGTAGTACAGCCCTCTGCGGAGGGTGTCGCGATTGCCAAGATCAATGGTGTGTTCTATTGTAGTTGCTATGCCCCACCTATGTGGCCAATAGAACAGTTCAACCAGATGATCGATAGGCTTTCGTCTGACATGGTGGGTCGTAAGCCGTTTGTCATAGCGGGTGACTTTAACGCTTAGGCGGTGGAGTGGGGCAGCCGCTGTACAAATAGTAGGGGCCAAGCGCTTCTGGAGGCACTTGCGAAACTCGACGCAGTGCTAGTCAACGATGGTTCCGCTAGCACATTCCGTAGGAATGGGGTCGAGTCGTGGATTGACGTAACGTTTGCTGGTCCAAGTCTGGTCCCAGACATGGACTGCAGGGTAGACGAGGGCTACACCCATAGTGATCACCTAGCAATACGCTTCCGGATTAACTTTGGTGTGCAGCATCCGAGGGTGGGTAATCCCTGTCAGGTACGCGGGTGGAAGTCCAATCACTTCGACAGCGAAGTTTTCACCGCGGCCCTGGGACTGGAGGCCAACACCGACAGTCTAAGCGGGGATGCGCTGGTAGCTGTTCTATCACGCGCGTGCGACGCCACTATGCCGAAGAAAACCCTGCCAAGAAATGGCAGACGTTCGGTATATTGGTGGAGTGCAGAGATCGCAGCCCTACGATCAGCTTGCCTACAAGCTAGACGTAGGATGCAGCGAGCCCGCACTGAAGAGGCTAGAGTGGAACGACGTGAAGCGTTTCGTGCTGCGAAATCGGCCCTTAACAAGGCCATCAAGCGCAGCAAGAGAGCGTGTTTTGACAATTTGTGCGAGGAGGCCAACGTGAATCCGTGGGGCGATGCCTACAGGATCGTGATGGCAAAGACCAAAGGGGGCTCCTCACCCCCCGAACGGTCGCCAGAACGGTTGGCAAGAATTATCGAAGTATTCTTCCCGTCCCGAGCCATAAGTCCCTGGCCCCCGGCGCCGCAAGGCACGCCGGGTACAGACGACGTGGTGGCCCCGGTGACGAATGAAGAGCTACTTGCAGTAGCTAATTCTCTAGCGGTGAATAAAGCTCCAGGGCCTGATGGAGTTCCAAACAGCGCTCTCAAGACAGCAATCATGGCGAACCCGAACATGTTCAGGTTGGCTATGCAGAGATGCCTTGACGAGTGCCGTTTTCCAGATAGATGGAAAAGGCAGAAGCTGGTACTGTTGCCGAAGGCCGGGAAGTAGCCTGGTGACCCATCGGCGTGCAGACCAATCTGTCTGATTGACACGACGGGCAAATTGCTTGAGCGGATTATCCTCAACAGGCTAACTCCATACGCAGAAGGTACGGAGGGCCTGTCAAGTAATCAGTTCGGTTTTCGAAAGGGAAAGTCCACGGTGGACGCTATCAACTCAGTGGTAAGGACTGCCGAGATAGCGATCCAACGGAAAAGGCGGGGTATTCGATATTGTGCGTTAGTGACACTTGACGTGAAGAACGCATTCAACAGCGCAAGCTGGGATGCCATCACGCTCTCGTTACACCGGCTTGGTCTGCCGGTGGGCCTGTACCGGATCTTGGAAAGCTACTTCCAGAACCGTGTACTATTATACGCGACCGATGCCGGTCAGCGAAGTATTCTTATTACCGCAGGAGTCCCGCAAGGTTCAATCCTAGGCCCGGTGCTATGGAACCTTATGTATGACGGGGTTCTGAGACTAAAGTTCCCTCCGGGTGTGAAAATCGTCGGTTTTGCCGATGATGTCACCCTGGCGGTCTACGGGGAGTCAATCTCCGAGGTAGAACTAACGGCGGCAAACGCGATAAGCATAGTAGCGGAATGGATGAGCGCGAGAGGCCTAGAGCTCGCCCACCACAAGACGGAGGTGGTTGTTGTTAATAACCGTAAATCGGTACAACAAGCAGTTATCCAAGCGGGAGAAGTTGAGATAACTTCTAAGCAGAGTCTGAAGATTCTTGGGGCCATCATAGACGACAAGCTGACCTCCGGCAGCCATGTCGACTATGCGTGCAAGAAGGCTTCGGTGGCTGTTGCGGCATTATCGAGGATGATGTCCAACAGCTCCAAGGTGTGCGCCAGTAGACGTAGGCTACTGACCGGTGTCGCCGTATCAATCCTTAGGTACGGCGGACCGTCCTGGGCGAGAGCACTGGAAGTAACCAGTTACCGTCGCAAATTGGAGAGCATCGCTTGATGTGTCTCAGAGTGATATCTGCCTACCGCACGGTATCACACGATGCATCCTGCGTGATAGCGGGTATGATGCCAGTCGGGCTGGTCATCCGGGAAGACGAAGATTGTTTCGAATTGCGTGGCAATAGGGGAGTCCGTGAGCGTGCCAGGGAAACCTCGGTCGCCAGATGGCAGCGCGAATGGGACAACTCGCCGAGAGGTAGGTGGACCCACCGGCTGATACCTAACATATCGAGCTGGGTGGGAAGACCCCATGGGGAAGTTCACTTCCACCTGACACAATTCCTGTCAGGCCATGGCTGTTTCCGACAGTACCTTCACAAGTTTGGGCACGCTGAGGCCCTAGTCTGCCCAGACTGCCCAGGTGTCGACGAAACTGCGGAGCACATACTATTCGTATGTCCCCGCTTCGACGTCGAAAGAGGAGCTATTCTAGACGTCTGGGGCTTGGGCACAACCCCTGATACCCTTGTGCAGGGGATGTGCCAAGCGGTAGAGAAGTGGAACGCAGTTTCGACTGCTACCACTCAGATTGCCTGCAGGCTGCAGAGAGCATGGAGCGCCGAGCAGCAGGCGAGGAGTATGACTGACTTGGGTTTGGTTAGCTAGAGCGGAATGGGTTATGTGCGGAGAAATGAATGAATGGTTTGCTAATGCTGAGGCAAGGGCGGCACGGCGGTTGCAACCGCGATAGCCACGCCGATGCATGGCGGTAGAGCGAGTGAATTGGCGGATGATAGACGGAGGTATGGTCTGCCCATGCCGAGATGTGAGGGTCGTAACGTAGAGTATATTGCTGGTACCTATCGCTACAGACACTTCGAGGCGTGGCAGAGGAATGTAGGGCGTGAGTGAGTGCGAATGTAAGGCACGAGTGAGAGCGTACGTTAAGTACGGCCATCCCCCCAGAAGTAATGCCGAAAGGTAGTTCCTGGGGATAGATGGCGGAGTCCAATGGAGTTTAGTCGGTATGGCCCCCTGGTTGAGCCCGACACGCCCCCAGTACACCTTGTGTGATAGCTTGGACAACTACCAATAGCACGTGTACTGGGTTAGGACGTAACGTCTTCTCCATTGTTAAAAAAGACCTTGTACGTCAACCTGGGTATAGTTTACCCATTATTTTTCGCAGAATTGTTACAACAAAATGCGTAAAAAATACTCATTTATGAAAATCGCGCTAGAATTAAAAATACTGTCAATAGAATTGTTTCTGAATTTAAAAAAAAAAAACAAAATAACACTCATTTCACATTATTGTCTCCTTACAAAAGTATAGGAATCTAGATAGAGATCCTATTCCAAAACACCTTAACAAAATAAAACCGCCAACTGGATATATTTTTGATGGCTGGATCTTTTGGCTGTTCTAAAAATGCCGAACTAGTGCATATTTGCAACATCCTCAGTAGTCTAAACAGCAGTTGTTTTTGGAGCATTGCCGAAATGTTTCGTTTCCACCACGGACTCCGATGCAGGCCGATAATTTGCCGTTTCCGCTACGATCCTTACTTAGCAGGTTAACTTGCTTGAAATAATTCTTAAGGAGTTTTCACCCATTGTTAAGATCAATATACCCATTGACATTACCTCATCGAGTAGTTGTGAAATGGATAAAAAGTACTTATTTTTAGAAACAAGAAATACCCATTTTTGACAGCTTGAATAACTTCCGAAAATGGGCAATTTGAATACATAAAATGGGTAAAGTTTTTTTACCGCATGGACATCCCCCATAGAAAATTTGACAGTTCATAAATTTCCCAGTCGACCGATGAAATCGGGTGCTTCGAGCAGGGGTAGGCTGTGGTTGTCAAATCACATATATTTTGCGCGTACCCAACATCTCGCCGCGGTCCAGCGCTTTGGACCCCATTTTTTTGGTTACTTCACCCCAAAAAGAGAATATAGGGTAAGCGGTTTTGCGTGTCTCGTGTACTAGTTGACATATTTGTAAAAGGTATAATTTATTTCTGTTTAACCGTGATAATCAAGTCCGGTCCAGCTGATGTTGGGTACGAAATAGTTGCTAGACAGTGTCCCCCTGGCTTCGAGGTAGACAGATTAATTAACCGACTAAGTTGCGTTTCGTTGGTAAACAGTTTTCGTCACCACACCATATTAATCGCCAGATTTAATCTGTATGAATCTGGATCCAGTTTTACACTACCAACTAATCGATCGATTTAATTGGTTGAAATAGACCGATTTCGTCGGTCATATTTATTCGGTTGTCGCGTCGGCAGATGTCCATGTTAAACCCCCATAAGAGTCGGTGCAACAATCGACCGATTAATTGGTGGCATAGTCGGCCGATTGTGCCGACGCAAGCCGATTTAGTCGGTGGGAAAATCGGGAGAATTTTCTTGAGCTTGTGCGACCACCCCTGGCTGCTACTCCGTTATCGATCTGGACTAGTTGAAGTTGCACAGAGAATAAGTAGATAATTATGCTTATGAGTAGCAAAACATCTTTCAATGTGCAACTCCTGGTAATCCTAAAGTGTTTATTGATCAATACCGGCGCCGGCCAGGCCCGAATGTAGATCGCGGAAGGAAAGGGAAGGAATGGTTAGTCCGACTCCGCTTTTGCTAGAGGTCGTATATACTACTGCGCACTCAACAAGTATCACAGAAGCAGGATATTTTTGTTATGGAGTGCACTGGTTTTGCACTTTCTAGCAGAAGTGTCAATAGAACATACCCATGGGTTTTTCGATTGATTGACACCGGTGTAGTGGAGTGCACTGAAACTGCAAACTGGTATGTTCCATTCACACTTCTGCTAGAAAGTGCAAAACCAGTGCAATCCACTACACCGGTGTCAATCAATCGAAAATCCCATTAGTAAGAGTATAGAAGTTGGATCATTTCTTCTTTTCCGACGCCAGAGAGGTGACTTCACTATCTGGACTAGATATCGATCCACCAAATTCATAGACCGGGGACCAACGGCTTGACTTCCCTTCCGAAGGAAGACAGATTTGACCACAGATTTTTTCACCTCACACTTACCACTCAACCACCGGCGCCGGCACTGTTCAAATCGGTATATTTCAACCAATTAAATCGACCGAATAGTTGGTAGTTTAAAACTGGAACCAGATTCACACTGATTAAATCTGGTGATTGATATGGTGACAAAAATTGTTCACGACGAAACCCAACCTAGTCGGTTAGTTAATCTGTCGACCTCGAAGCACCCGATTTCGTCGGTCGACTGGTAAATTCATGAACTGTCAAATTTTCATGGGGAAACTCAAGAGCATGACGCCGAATACATTCAGTTAGGGTCGATTTCTTCACCCTCACTCAACGCTTAAGCATGGTTCAAACGTACTGGTGAACTTGGTTTAATAGTTAAGCGAGGGCGTAGAAATCGGCCCTTCATCGTACAGACATGACTTCACACGTGAAAAACTGACCGATAAACTGAACGTGTATGGGGCGCTACCCTAATAAAAAAAATTTACGCGAACTTTAACCCGTATAGTTCAACGATTCCACATACTGTTTGGATTTTACCCTGAACAGGTTCTTGGATCCTAAGATGCTTATTGTGTTTTGATGCTTTATGGGTTGGAAATGTGTATCGTGACGTTTAGAAAACTAAGTTCTGTCGATGCATAAATAAAATAAAAACTTTATTTTTCATTTTGATTACCCCCTTACGAAATATTTAAACTAACATTATTATTAGTTCCTTGGCCTGATATAAGGCAAATACGCTAACAAGCTATCGTCACAAATAAACACACAAATACAAATAACATAACTTGTAGTTACGTCACTTTTGTTTACATAATGAACCGAGATGTTTATTTCTATTTATACTTTCTTATCTGCGCGTTAAGCGTATACTTTTGTCAATTCGAAACAAAGAAAACAAAATTAGGCGAAAACACTTACCGAAATCAATGAATTGCTTGATGCTCAAGGGCGAGGGGTTAAACTGAGAGTAAAAGTCCAACATCTTGTTGATGTTAGACAGCCGCACCGGAAACAGACGCATATTGTCGAACGATCTACGATACTAATTATACTCGCAGAGTGAAAGCCGCAAACAAATTTTCCTGCCGTTGGGAATAAACAGTTTCGTAACACAAAATATATCTTACAAAATAAATGCACTGATTTTGGATAACTATCACCAGAATTCAAACACACGCTTCACAATACGAACACGAACCGAAAGCTGATCGATTCCAAAATAGCTACAAGCGGATTTTTGAATGTGCCATTATTGGAAGTTCAATGGAGACTTCTCCTTCTAGTTAATTCAATGACATCTCAAAAACAAGTGATACCCAGAGATGCCAGGTACTTTTTTCAAATGTCTGCAATAAAAATTTTAAAAGTCTATGAAGAACAAAAATGTCAGGAAAGCTAGTGTAATCAAAGGCCTCTACATTCAAAAATCTGTAAATATCTGCAACAAAACTAAAAAATCTGCAAATATCTGCAACCAAACTAAAAAATCTGCAAATATCTGCGTCATCGAAGAAATCTGCAGCTTAAATTAAAAATCTGCGAATTTGCAGACTTGTCTGCAAATCTGGCATCTCTGGTGATACCAACTCAAGGTGAAGACAAAGAAAGGTGGAAACATTTTGTTACTTTTGAGTGTATACACGGAAACGAAAAACTACCTAAAATTGAGTTCCTTTGACTCAATCTCGTGGTATCGTGGGGGAACTTAAAATTAGGTAAACCGTGTTGAAGGTAGTTTCCATTTAACCACGGCAAAAATTACAACTCATTGATAGGTTTTTTATACTCAAATTTAAGTAGAATTTACCTAATTTTGAGTTCACCCCAAACAACTCAAAAGTATCTTCCTCCACGGAAGACCTCGACTGAGTCGAATCTCTCTTTTTGTTTTTGACAACACTAATAAGTGCGAAAGCGACGCACAACTCAAAAGTAAGTTAAAAGAACTTTTCTGCAGGTTGTTTTATTTAACCGTGTACGTCTCGCGTGGTTTTCGAGAAGGGCCAATAAGCATTCTGTCAACAAGAGCACTCTAGCCCAGTGAGCAAATTTTCTGGCAGAGACCGCTCTGCTAGATTTCTGTAAGTCTTGGTTTGGCAGCCCTGTCAGTTTTTTGCCCGTATCCTGTCGGGTTAGTTGAGCTAGGGCGAACTCGGTTTCGCTTGCGTTTTCTGGCAAATTTTGACAGGAACCGAGCTAAACCCTGACATAACTCGAACATAAACTGTGCAAAGATCCTGGCAATTCCTACCTGGTAGAACTTAGCACGAATTGAGCAAAACATCTGACAAAGATATGGCAGGAAACGTGCAGAGATCTTGGTCGTACATTTCCGGCTCGATTCTGGATAAAAGTGAGCAGCATCGGTTGATGTAACCGCTTCTGTCAGAAACGGTTGTTGCATTTGAGCGAATTCGTTGCCAGAATTCTCGCACAAATCGCGCAAAATGCTCGCAGAAACTCTGCCAGCATCAATTTCGCTTTGCTAAACTTTTGCTAACTTTCTGCTTGTCACGCTGACCGGGTACCCAGTTAAACTCATTCTGGAACCGGTTCGGATTTATGAATGGAGTCATTACGGATTCCAAATCAAATGCAACAACCGATTCCGACTCAGAATCGGTTGTTGCATTTGATTTGGAATCCATACTGACTCCATTCAGGATTCCGAATCAAATTCCGACCCAGTGAGCAAATTTTCTGGCAGAGACCGCTCTGCTAGATTTCTGTAAGTCTTGGTTTGGCAGCCCTGTCAGATTTCTGCGCGTATCCTGTCGGGTTAGTTGAGCTAGGGCGAACTCGGTTTCGCTCGCGTTTTCTGGCAAATTTTGACAGGTACCGAGCAAAACTCTGGCATAACTCGGACATAAACTGTGCAAAGATCCTGGCAATTCCTACCTGGTAGAGTTCAGCACGAATCGAGCAAAACATCTGACAAAGATGTGGCAGGAAGCGTGCAGAGATCTTGACCGCACATTTCTGAGTGGATTCTGGATAAAAGTGAGCATCATCGGTTGGTTTAACCGCTTCTGTCAGAAACGGTTGTTGCATTTGAGCGAATTCGTTGCCAGAATTCTCGCACAAATCGCGCAAAATGCTCGCAGAAACTCTGCCAGCATCAATTTCGCTTTGCTCAACTTTTGCTAACTTTCTGCTTGCCTCGCTAACCGGGCAGGTGTGCACATTTTTTCTATGTGTGAGTGCGGTTGTCATTTTTCTTCGATGAAGCCGATAAAACAAGAAGATATGAAGAAGAAAAGCATAAACAAACGACGTAATGGGCTTTTCTATTGATATAAGTTTTGTTTCGGCCCGGTCACAATTATTTTTTTATCGGTAGTTTCGTTATCAAAAGTGTCCCTAAGTGATCGAATCGGAAAATCCGAGGTGAAGCTCGGCCTTTTCTCTCTTTTCATTGTGCGCCATGAATCAGGATGCTTGTCCGGATGTTTATGTTTACTTCCGAGGCCCGGGTGGCCTTGCCTTATTCCAGAAGCATAAAACTAATTCACTCAAAAATGCTAAATGTTCCCACCTTTCTTTCTCTTCATCTTGGTTTTAATGAATGCTTGACGAATTCGTTTTATTGCGAATCTTTTCTAAAATCCACAACGAGACATTTCAGCCCTGCGCCACCAAGTCGCATGTTCACTTTGCATTGATGCAAGCAAAAAAACGGTTTGACGTTTATTTTTGTTTCGTTCGCACTCATTTGTGTCACATATAGCAACAAATCGACGAAACGCTAGTTTATCTCGGGATAGGCAATATGAAATATATCGCAAAATAATCATGCAATTTGTAAACGCCTTGATTTGAGTTACTGAGCCTATCTACATGTTTTAGTTGCTCTAAAGAGGATATATACAGTATGCAGTTGATGAGAAATTACAATATTACCGCGAAGTTTGTTATTTTGCTGACGCCATTTAAAATTAATATTTTTGATGTTAGGGTCGGGGTTTGGGTTCGATTGGAACTTTTGGCTTCAGTCTTCGCGCATCTCTATGTACAGTGAGACTAATCAAAGAATATGGTGAGAGCACAAACACAAATATAGAGGAGAACTTCAATGCATATTCACCTAGCTTGAAGTTAAATATAATTTCACCAACCCTTAATGCTTTTCGGTTTCACTCGTATATCTAGGCTTTATACCCCATAATAATCATTTCAAAAATAATCATAATTCTAAAGCTAGTCAAACATACATTCAATCCTAGGGGCAGATCACTCTAGAAATGTATAACAAATTTGCATCAAATTAGAAAAGATGCATTTAATTTCCATTTTTGCATCAACTTTGCACTCCCTCACAGAAAGGTTTGTATAACAAACGTCCTACGCTGATTCACTTTGTTCGACGTTTTGTTGAATGTAGGGCTTATTTTTTGTAGGGTTTTGACGTCTTACACGCAACGCAAAATATATTACACGCAACGCAAAATACATCATGAATTTCTATTTTGATGGAAAGAAATGCATTTAATTTAGCTGATTTTTTAAAATGCATCACAAGGGATCTGCCCCTAGACACAATCTCATACTCGTACAGTAAACATATTTTTTTAAATCAGTTGAAATTTCTATAATAAATATTCAATGTGGTAGCTTTTGTTTTGTAATTACACTTTTCAATCTTATTGGAATGCTGACCGCTAGTTTTTGTGTGCATTCGACTCAAATTTTATCCCATTCTTCTAAATAGTAGTTTCCGAGATCATTGTAATTGTAATTTATTTGTGGCACGGTAACCTGTTAGCTAAGCTATACCTCGGGAATCTTATATAGTGATAATTTTGTTACATGTACGCAGGAAAATTCTCACTATAATCCGGATAGTTTCGCACTTTTATCCAAACACTCCCATATATTTTCTAATCAGTTAATAAACGGGGTCCGCAGTGGAGATTCCATAACAATTAAACATTTATAAATTTACTCTAAACGTTTTTTGCACGCCTTATGTTTAAGGTTCTTCTACTTATAGAATTTTCAATATCCACCATTTCTTAGTTAAATCATTAAATGAGGGAATTCCCTCAAAAACATCGACCCGGCAATTTTCCCAGAACGCTAGCTCCACTTTTTATTCACGGTCCTAAACACTCATTTGCTGGTGGGTTACCCCCTAGGGGCAGATCACTCTAAGAATGTATAACAAATTTGCATAAAATAAGAAAAAATGCATTTAATTTCCATTTTTGCATCAGCTTTGCACTCCCTCGCAGAAAAGTTTGTTTAACAAATGTCCTACGCTGATCCACTTTGTTCGACGTTTTGTTAAATGTAGGGCTAGTTTTTCTGTAGGGTTTTGACGTCTTACACGCAACGCAAACAACATTGCACGCAACGCAAAAACATTGCACGCAACGCAAAATACATTATGAATTTCTATTTTGATGGAAATAAATGCATTTAATTTCGCTGATTTTTAAAAATGCATCACAAGTGATCTGCCCCTAGTTTCAATCAGATAATTTATGTTAGAACTTGCTTTTCCTCTTCTATTTTCCCATTACCGCCTCCAGTGACCGCGTGGATGCTTTCGGTCACGGTAGAATCCTTAATTTTTCCTTTTCGCTTGCTACCATTCCTTGACCTTTCGTGCAGCTTCTTGTGTCCCATCAAATGACTACGTTCAATGAATCTTTTTCCACACTATTCACAGCCATGGGGTCGTTCGCCAACATGCCTGTGATTATGCTGGGTCAAATGTGCTCTTCGAAGAAACTCCTGCTCGCAGAGGTCACATTTGTACGGGCGTTCGTTTGTATGGATTTGCATGTGCCGAGTCATGTGAGAATATTTTTTAAACCCGCCACCGGACTTCACATCTAAATTCTCGATCTTTGCTGTGGATAAGTTTGTGCAGCGTAAGTTCTTTAGATTCAAGAAACTTTCTACCACAGATGTGAACACGCTGGTGACGTTTCAAACTGCTGCTTTCTACGTAGCCTTTGCCACAGATATCACACTTATACCAGAGACTAATTGAGACGGCGGACTCGTGAGTTTTCCGTGGCTCAAGAGGTACTAACTCAGGTAGTACTAGACCAACGACTAGACGGTCCCTCGAAATGTCAAACAGAAAACGCGTTGATCATCGAGGATGCTTCGCTTTTCTTTGCTACGTGTTTTTATTTTTCCTGCTAGGTTATCTGTTGTTTACGAAGCAGTGAAAAAATTAATTGTAGAGCTGCTTTTTATGGAACTAACAGAGCTTTTTATGAATCTAACGGTTTCCAATTACGAGTCGCCCGCCCCACAGTTAACTTTTCCAAAACCATCCCTAAGTAAAGGTTGATGAATTCCGAAAAATTTTTGTTTTCCAAAATATTTTAAAACAATATGCAAAACATGCAAAGGTTTCATAGTTTTCAAACAACAGTGGCTTGGCATTACACCCGGGAGAGAAAACAACACAGTGGCTGAAACATTAAAATAAATAAGATCCAAAAACAAAGTTGTGCGAAATCTTACGACGCTAATTTGTCTGGGCATTTATGGTGCATCTTTCGTGCATCGAACTGCCTCGGACGCTATGGTACACATGTTTGCAAACTTTACGTTGTTAAAAACCTCTTGCGCACAATCGCACTTATAGTTTCAGCATTTTAAATGCATACGAACTGCGTTTAGTCATGAAATCCCCGAACGATAACAAACTGGCCTGTGGTTGAAAAGCTAGAAAGTGTCGTTGCATAGATGAAAAACGAAGACATTTTTGCATATAAACAACAGATGCATGCAGCGACGATCCTAGCAACGGTCAATAAATAATACCTGCTACCAACCTTACAAGCCCGTTGCAAAGGGGATCACTAGATTGGTTTGTTAAGGTTGGCAAAACTGAAGGGACCGTGGTACTTCTACTACTTCTTAAGATCTAGTACACAGTGTACCACGAAATTTCGAGTGTTTTTTCGTCAGTTGGTAGTCTCTATTAGTCTCTGCTTATACAGATGCTCGCCAGTATGCATGCGCATGTGGCGAGTGAGTTCAGCACTAGTTATGAGTTCTTTGCCACAAATATCGCACTTGTGCGATCTCTCACCTGCATTGATAAGTCTGTGTCGCGTGAGACTACTGTTTTCGGTAAACTTCCTACTGCAGATATCGCAAATGTAAGACTGATCTTTATGGGTAAGCCGGTGCTGATACAATAGGGATCTTTAATTTGGAAAAATTGTGCCAGTTTTTCATATGTATTGGTAGCGGGTGTCCTTACGAGTACACTCATATCAGAGACTAATAGAGACTACCAACTGACGAAAAAACTCTCGAAATTTCGTGGTACACTGTGTACTAGATCTTAAGAAGTAGTAGAAGTACCACGGCCCCTTCAGTTTTGCCAACCTTATCAAACCAATCTAGTGATCCCCTTTGCAACGGGCTTGTAAAGTTGGTAGCAGGTATTATTTATTGACCGTTGCTAGGATCGTCGCTGCATGCATCTGTTGTTTATATGCAAAAATGTCTTCGTTTTTCATCTATGCAACGACACTTTCTAGCTTTTCAACCACAGGCCAGTTTGTTATCGTTCGGGGATTTCATGACTAAACGCAGTTCGTATGCATTTAAAATGCTGAAACTATAAGTGCGATTGTGCGCAAGAGGTTTTTAACAACGTAAAGTTTGCAAACATGTGTACCATAGCGTCCGAGGCATTTCGATGCACGAAAGATGCACCATAAATGCCCAGACAAATTAGCGTCGTAAGATTTCGCACAACTTCGTTTTTGGATCTTATTTATTTTAATGTTTCAGCCACTGTGTTGTTTTCTCTCCCGGGTGTAATGCCAAGCCACTGTTGTTTGAAAACTATGAAACCTTTGCATGTTTTGCATATTGTTTTAAAATATTTTGGAAAACAAAAATTGTTCGGAATTCATCAACCTTTACTTAGGGATGGTTTTGGAAAAGTTAACTGTGGGGCGGGCGACTCGTAATTGGAAACCGTTAGATTCATAAAAAGCTCTGTTAGTTCCATAAAAAGCAGCTCTACAATTAATTTTTTCACTGCTTCGTAAACAACAGATAACCTAGCAGGAAAAATAAAAACACGTAGCAAAGAAAAGCAAAGCATCCTCGATGATCAACGCGTTTTCTGTTTGACATTTCGAGGGACCGTCTAGTCGTTGGTCTAGTACTACCTGAGTTAGTACCTCTTGAGCCACGGAAAACTCGCGAGTCCGCCGTCTCAATTAGTCTCTGGTCTAGTCGTTGGTCTAGTACTACCTGAGTTAGTACCTCTTGAGCCACGGAAAACTCGCGAGTCCGCCGTCTCAATTAGTCTCTGGTCTAGTCGTTGGTCTAGTACCACCTGAGTTAGTACCTCTTGAGCCACGGAAAACTCGCGAGTCCGCCGTCTCAATTAGTCTCTGCCTAAACCTTGAATTCACAAACATCGATACAATAAACAAGAAATACGAAGAAAGTTCCCCGAAGGTAATACATATCTAAAACTAAACAATCTGGCGAAAGTTTCTTTGTCTTCCTAAATTTAGTGTGGAACTGATGTGTATTGTCAGTATTTTGTTACATTCTTCATATATCACCATTATCTTCAATCATATTTATAATATGTACATAAGTTCATTACATTTATTTTCAATATATTAATTGCATTTTTATTCGTTCCATACTTTTCATTCATATTCACAGATTACAAACAGTTTCAAAAAACTGTGAACCTGTCAGACATGCCTGAAGTACCAACTAACTTGTGCTGTGTTGGTCTAGAACATGTTATAAGAATATCTATGCACAAAATGTTTATAGAAACTTCAATCTACATTTCGGAGACAAGTTATCGAAAACCATCTATCTGCTGTTATAAAATAAACAATGATCCGCGTCGTCGAGTAACTGAAGACTGCATATGATAAAATGAAATCCATATTCCTTATCAATTCAGTTGCAAAACTTATTTCAGTTATCAGATTATTTGTAGTAAAGCAGAAGTAGCATTTCTAATAAAACACTGTTTAAATGCATTTTAGTTAGGAGGCTTTTAATATTACTACAAAATTTACATCATACATTTCTAATTCATAATAATAACCTTCCGGCGCCAGTCATGCTAGTGCCCCGAGTGCACCACGTTGAGAAACTCTAGCGAAATCATCTTTGAGCAACGGCGGCTGCTCGTTTGGTGTACCACTACCGCGAGGATAAAATAAAACTTGCATAAATTTGTAGTATTTTCTGTAAAAAATGAATTTATTCAAAATACATATTTATATCATGATCAATGTCAACTGGTCTGATTCATTCGTAACCCAACTGTGTACCGGGAAACAAGTGCTTTTTGTTCTCTCCGGTGTGGTTTAGTTTTTTCGGTAGTACGAAGGTGCTTGCTGTGGCAGAGGCCGCAGTAAAGCATTACTAATAAACAGTCCCGCGAGTGATAATTATTACCTGCGATATCGGTTAAAGTAGTGCAGTGAAGTGCGTTACTAAACAGTTTTCTTGCCTGAAAGACAGATTTGTTTAGACGAGCTATATCAGCTCTCTACTGTGTGAAGGTCACGCGGGTGACGGATAAAACAAACGAAGGATCAATTCACCTACCAGCTCGTCAGGAACCAACTGGTGAAGTGTTTCGTTTTTTACTTTTCTTATCGATTTTTTTATTATTGTTTTTGATTTTTTATTTTCATTTAAATTAAATAGTGCGGTCGAGCGTGTTGCTCCCGCAACAAAATGGAACAAACAGAAGGATCACCCTCCGAAGACGAATATTATGGGGAAGAAGAACGTATATCTGATACTGAGACAGATAATGTTATGGTCGATCCACTTCCCCCACTTTCCCCCAATGTCTCACAGCCCCCCCGAGTCAAGGTTTACCAGGATGGATCCGCTGGTCCTTGGGTGGTATACTTTCGGCCCAAAAATAAACCGTTAAACAGCATAACTGTTGCACGGGAGCTGACAAAACGTTACTCGGCCGTAATCGAGATTAAAAAGGTTCAGTCAGATAAACTGCGCGTAGTCGTTACTGACTTGAAACAGGCCAATGATATCGTTAGCAATAGCCTCTTTACGCTGAAGTATCGCGTCTACATCCCTTCTCGTGATGTGGAGATCGACGGCGTGGTAAGTGATGCGGGTCTAACTATCGATGATCTGATAAATGATGGGGCTGGCCGCTTTAAGGACCCTAACCTTCAATCAGTTAAGATTTTGGAGTGCAAGCAATTGCACTCAAAGTCCATCGAAGATGGTAATTACTATCCATCAGACTCGTTTCGCGTAACCTTCGCCGGATCTGCATTTCCGAGCTACGTTGAAGTGGGAGGAGCTCGTCTACCTGTACGCCTGTTTGTACCGCGGGTCATGAATTGTTCCAATTGCAAGCAGCTAGGTCACACGGCCACCTACTGTAGCAACAAGCAACGGTGCGGTAAATGTGGGGAACGCCATGCGGATGATACTTGCAGTAGGCCCGCTGAGAAGTGTGTTTACTGTGGGGAGAATCCGCATGCACTATTGACATGCCCAACGTACAAACTTCGCGCGGATAAACTGAAGCGATCCGCCAAAGATCGCTCCAGACGCTCTTACGCAGAAATGCTTAAAAAAGCTGTTCCACTTATCTCCGAAAACCCATTCGCTCTCTTGCTAACTGACGATAACGCCTCTAACGACCCTTGCGAGGGGCATTCTTTGGCTCCGCTTGGAAACTCTAGGAAAAGACCTAATCAAAACTCACCTGAACTTTCTCGTAAGGGTCCTAGGTTGTCCCAAACAAGGGTACAAAATAAAAATAATTCATCAACTGGAAGTGCTGGTACAAATCCGAAGATAATACCTCCTGGTTTTGGGAAATTGAGATACAACCAGGAGTTCCCAGCACTCCCAGGGGCACCAAAAATCCCAAGTGCTCCAATTTTACAGTCAGAAGCTCAACCTAAAACGGGATTCCTTAAATTTTCTGACATTGTGGACTGGATATTCACAGCTTTCAACATTACCGATCCTATGAAAAGCTTGCTGGTTGCTATTCTACCAACAGTAAGAACATTTTGAAAACAGTTGACTGAACAATGGCCCCTCCTTACAGCGATCGTATCCTTCGATGGCTAACTTATTAGACGGAGTCAGGGATCTGATCACTGTTTTACAGTGGAACTGCAGAAGTATTAAACCCAAAATTGATTCATTAAAACACTTGCTAAATTACAATCATTGTGATGCATTTTCCCTATGTGAAACATGGCTAACTTCTAATATAAACCTCAACTTCCACGATTTTAACATTATCCGCTTGGATCGAGAAGACTCATATGGGGGGGTACTTTTAGGGATCAAAAAGTGCTACTCCTTCAATCGAATCAACCTCCCTTCGACGCCAGGCATTGAAGTTGTCGCTTGTCAAACAACAATCAAAGGCAAAGATCTTTGCATTGCTTCTATTTACATTCCTCCTAGGGCCATTATGGGATATCGAAGATTCTCCAACGTGATTGAACACCTTCCCTCGCCCCGCCTGCTTCTTGGGGACTTTAACTCTCACGGTACGGGGTGGGGCTGTCTATACGACGATAATCGATCTTCGACAATTCAAGACCTTTGTGACAACTTCAATATGACAATTCTGAACACAGGGGAAATGACACGGATTCCTAGACCACCTGCGCAAGCAAGTGCACTGTACATATCTTTATGCTCGACATCACTACGGTTAGATTGCAAGTGGAAGGTAATATCTGATCCCCACGGTAGTGACCACTTACCAATTGTAATTGCAATCACCACTGGTTCAAGACCATCGGTACCAATCAATGTTCCCTATGACCTCACACGAAACATTGATTGGAAGAGCTACGCTGCTGAGATATCCAAAACTATCGATTCAACACAGGTACTTCCCCCGGAGGAAGAATATAAGTTTTTGTCCAACTCGATTCTCGATAGCGCGATTCAAACTCAGACGAAACGAGTACCCGACGTGAACACCCAAAAACGTTCTCCCAACCCGTGGTGGGACAAAGAGTGCTCAGACGTGTACGCGGAGAAAGCTGCCGCGTATAAAACCTTCCGGAACGACAGGTTAGTTGCTAGTTATCGAGTGTACGCGATATTAGAAAAGCGAATGAAAAATTTAATGAAAGCTAAGAAACGCAGTTACTGGCGCCGGTTTGTCGACGGGTTAACAAGAGAAACATCGATGAGCACTCTTTGGGGCACGGCCCGACGTATGCGAAACCGAAACAGTACTAACGAGAGCGTGGAATATTCAAACCGTTGGATATTCGATTTCGCTAAGAAGGTTTGTCCGGATTCCGCCCCGGCACAGAAAATCTACCGCGCCGCGTCGCCTTACAATACCGCGAACGAAACACCGTTTACGATGGTGGAGTTCTCACTTGCTCTCTTATCATGTAACAATAAAGCCCCGGGGCCAGATAGAATCAAATTCAACTTGTTGAAGAATCTGCCAGACTCTGCCAAAAGACGCTTGTTGAATTTATTTAATAGGTTTCTTGAGGGTAACATTGTCCCACATGACTGGAGACAGGTGAGGGTCATCGCCATCCAAAAACCAGGAAAACCAGCCTCCGACCACAATTCGTATCGTCCGATTCCAATGCTGTCCTGTATCCGGAAGTTGTTCGAGAAAATGACCCTGTTTCGGCTCGACAATTGGGTCGAAACAAATGGCTTACTGTCAGATACACAATTTGGCTTCCGCAAAGGCAAAGGGACGAACGATTGCCTTGCGTTGCTCTCAACAGAAATTCAAATGGCATATGCTAACAAAGAGCAGATGGCATCAGTATTCTTGGATATTAAGGGGGCTTTCGATTCAGTTTCGATCAACATTCTTTATGAGAAGTTGCACCAGCATGGTCTTTCGCCAATTTTAAATAACTTTTTGCTAAACCTGTTGTCTGAAAAACAAATGCATTTCTCGCATGGCGATTTATCGACATCACGATTTAGCTACATGGGCCTTCCCCAGGGCTCATGTCTAAGCCCTCTCTTCTACAATTTTTACGTGAATGACATTGACGAATGTCTTGTCAATTCCTGCACGCTAAGGCAGCTTGCAGATGACGGTGTGATCTCTATTACAGGTCCTAAAGCCGTCGACTTGCAAGGACCACTGCAAGATACCTTGGACAATTTGTCTGCTTGGGCTCTCCAACTGGGTATCGAGTTCTCCACGGAGAAAACTGAGCTTGTCGTATTTTCTAGAAAGCGTGAACCAGCGCAACTACAGCTTCAATTAATGGATCAAACTATTGCTCAGGCTTTAACATTCAAATATCTCGGGGTATGGTTCGACTCTAAAGGTACCTGGGGATGTCACATTAGGTATCTGAAACAGAAGTGCCAACAAAGGATCAACTTTTTCCGTACAATAACTGGAACATGGTGGGGTGCCCATCCAGGAGACCTAATCAGGTTGTACCAAACAACGATATTATCAGTGTTGGAGTACGGATGTTTCTGCTTTCGCTCCGCTGCGAACATACACTTCATCAAACTGGAGCGAATCCAGTATCGTTGCTTGCGTATTGCCTTGGGTTGCATGCACTCGACTCATACGATGAGTCTCGAAGTGCTGGCGGGCGTTCTTCCGCTGAAAAATCGATTTTGGGACCTCTCATATCGATTGCTCATTAGATGCGATATTCTGAACCTAGGGGCAGATCACTCTAAGAATGTATAACAAATTTGCGTCAAATTGAAAAAAATGCATTTAATTTCCATTTTTGCATCAGCTTTGCACTGCCCCGCAGAAAAGTTTGTTTAACAAAGTCCTACGCTGATCCACTTTATTCGACGTTTTGTTAAATGTAGGGCTAGTTTTTCTGTAGGGTTTTGACGTCTTACACGCAACGCAAACAACATTGCACGCAACGCAAAATCATTGCACGCAACGCAAAATACATTATGAATTTCTATTTTGATGGAAATAAATGCATTTAATTTCGCTGATTTTTAAAAATTCATCACAAGTGATCTGCCCCTAGTTCTGAACCCATTGGTGATTGCAAATTGCGAAAGGCTTGTCGAGCTTAATTCTCTGACCCGATTAATGTCCTTGTACTTCGATTACATGGCACAGAACATCAATTCATCTACGTATAACGTTAACCGTGCTCATCTCTTAGATACTTCTGATCCAACTGTATTTTTCGATACATCCATGAAGGAAGAGATTTGTGGAATTCCGGATCATATTCGCCCACAAGTGGTCCCAAATATTTTCTATAACAAATACCATCAAGTCGACTGCGCCAAAATGTTCTACACTGACGGATCAATTCTCGACGGGTCCACAGGCTTCGGTATCTTCAACGAAAATCTTGCTGCCCAAGGGGTGAGTCGCTTAGCACAAATCGAATTGCGCTCACAAACAAACAGCACGGTAGCTTGTGCCGCAATGTGCCACGATGTGCCACGATGTGCCATGGTGTTCAGTAAAACAAAAGCAATGGTTGTTATGATTATTCAACTACACTTTGTTGACAATTTTTGAGTTGTCAAAAGTGTGCCTCATTGTGCCACATATTGTGGTAACGAGTAAAATGATCGTGCATTACTGTGAATCGTAATCTTATATCGTGTTATCGTAGGTGATACAGTGTGTATGGCACATTGTTCTAAGCGACTCACCCCTTGTTGCTGCCTCATTCAAACTCAATGATCCTGCTTCAATTTACGTCGCAGAATTAGCTGCCATTCCGTATACTCTCGGGATCATTGACACCCTGCCCTCAGACCATTACTTCATCGTTTCGGATAGTCTCAGCTCCATTGAGGCCATCCGTGCGGCGAAGCCTGGAAAGCACTCACCGTATTTCCTGGGAAAAATACGGGAATATCTGAGTGCTTTATCTGAAAAATCTTACCAGATTACCTTGGTTTGGGTCCCGTCACATTGTTCTATTGCGGGCAATGAGAAGGCGGACTCTTTAGCCAAGGTGGGCGCATTAGAAGGCGACACTTACGAAAGACCAATTTGCTTCAACGAATTTTTCAGAATCTCTCGTCAGAGGACACTCGATAGTTGGCAAACCTTATGGAGCAATGGGCATCTGGGACGGTGGCTACATTCCATTATCCCGAAGGTATCAACGAATGCTTGGTTTAAGGGGTTGGATGTGAACCGGGACTTTATTCGTATGATGTCAAGGATCATGTCCAACCATTACTCGTTTGACGCGCATCTCCGTCGTATAGGGCTTGCTGAATCATTGTGTTTGTGAGAACGGCTATCACGACATCGAGCATGTTGTTTGGCTGTGCGCAGAGTACTGTGTTGCCAGGTCCCAACTAATAGATTCCCTTCGGGCCCGAGGTAGATCACCCTATGTGCCAGTCCGGGACGTCCTGGCAAGCCGTGACCACCCCTATATTTTTCTTATCTATATCTATTTGAAAACCATTGATGTCCAAGTTTAATACATTTTACCCTCTCTCATTCACAGTAGAATCTCACCAACCTATCCCTGTATCTACAATATGGCATTGCTTCACGAGTCTTCGGTGCATACCCTTCTTGATAACCGTCTATACAGAACATCATGACATACCGCACATGCAGATGATATAGAGTGCCAATAATTATCCGAAATATCGACCCTCCCCTCGTCCCTGCGATTACAGGCTGGAAACTACAACACTACAACAAAGTGTGCATATCCGCCACAATGATCAATCAGCAAACGACGATGTCAATTACACAATATGTATCCCACTTCCTACCTTTTTCCTTTACTTACATAAGAGGGGAGCAAGCCGCCCCTAAATACGGCTTTCCCTTCCCCCACTAACATGTGACATGTAATATAAAAAAAAATGAATTGGGTCATTAAGCTATATACAGTTTTCCATACCATTCGATAAGTTTTGGGTCCAATATACATAATACAACATTATTTAAAAAAAAATTCGTCATAATACGTAAAAAACGATTTTTTTGTTTTTTAAAATAAATCTTATATAAACTTGGCAACCATATATAGGAAAACTGCGGTTGTTTACATCTGGCCTATCAAGACAACACCCAAAATGAAAAAAACTATATTCATTGTATGGTGTTTATGTCAAATAAAAATAACCCTGCGGAAAACCGGGAAAACATGTGTTCATATTTTCTGACAGGGCATCATTTGTCGTGAAATTCGAAATGTCAAATCCTTCTGATAGTGTCAAATACGGACTGTCAACATATTTCTTTATTCTAAATTTATATTTTGTTTTCACGTTTCCTGAGTTGGAAAAATAAATTGTTGCAATTACAAAAATCAGCTTTATCGATGTATGTAATAAAAGAGTTTTTTTTCTCATTTAATGACCCAATTATCGGCCTCGTTAAGCTACAGCATTTGGGCCTAAATAAACGTATTTTAAGATAACTGGTCTGATTAGCGGGAAATGACTTCGAATAATTTGAAAATCAACAGGAGCACGTGGGATTTCATTTCGTTTGCACACCAACCAAGGATGGGTAAAATGACGGTAGCAGTGTAAAATTTTTAATCCGCAGCGGCGCAAGTATGATTTTTCTAAATATGATTTGATGTACGGCAAAATGTACGTATCTCCAAAACGGTGCTTCGATTCTATGTGATGTAAGCGGTGGAAATGTTCCTTATAAAATTCTCAACAAATGTATGTAAATAAAAAGTAGTACTTGCATAGGAAATATAAGAGATATTTGAAAATCAAAGCTTTGCCGGTACACCATTCAAACAAAACACCAAATATCGCAACTTAAAAAATACTAAAATGTAGCTTAGACGATGCTCGAGTTTTGTATGTTTTCCTTTTTTCGAAATTTTTTACCGGCGATTTTTGAAAAATCGGCAAAGCCCCGCGCGCAATTCCATTAAGTTTTCCCTTAACATTTCGAAACAAACATGTTTTACCTTTATATTGACATTTTTGTTGGCAATAAATTACTAAAACGTTTTTACCTCTGTATACTATTAATCTGAATTATGTCAGAAAGGGTTTTAACAGTGAACATATTCATGGATAGCATTGTTTATGGATTTAAAGATAGCCTTGTTGATATAATATATTGTTCAATAAAATAGTGTAAACACAATGCTGTTTATTTAGAGAGAATAAATGTTATAATCAAGTTTTATATGCTAGTTTGATGTCTTTTTTTACATTATTTAGGTCTATTAGTTGAACAATTTTCCAATAAGAATTTTACAATTTATAAATTAATTGGAAAATAATTCAGTTATTTTATTCTAGTTGCAGTTGAAAATCGAAATATTGTACTTGCACTTTTCATTTATATACTACTTACAGCGTGCGCACTGAGGAGGAACTAGTGAGTATTATTCGCATGCAAACAATGCTCACTAGTTGCGCCTAAGTGCGCATGGTGAAAATAGGAGATGAATGAAATACGTATTAAGTATTATGTTTCGATTTTCAACTGCAACCAGAATAAATAACTCAATAAATTTTCACATATCACAAAAGGTAAAATTTACTACAAAAACACATACTTTTCATATATTCATTGATAAAATTTACACATACAAAATGTAACTTCTATAAAAATACTTCGTAAAAGTTATCGGAAAAATCACGTAAGTATTATGGAATAAGTTCACCGTTTTTTTAAATAAATATTACAGTAACATCATGTAGGTTCTATCAAAATATCTTGTAGAAGCCGAAGGGCGATTCACTCTAGTATTTTCGATTCAGGCTAACGTATTGAGAGACGTATTTGTGCATTTTTCACGAAATGACATGTATTTTGTGTATTGATGAGTATTGATTATTTTTTTCATAATAGTTACGTATTAGCGAATTAAAAACGTATTTGTGTATTGTTCACGAAATGCAATGTATTATGCGTATTGGTGAATTAATTCATAATTCTTATGGATTAGTGTACTAAAACGTACAATTGTATGCACGCATAGTATTTTTGTTGAATAATCAATTGAAACCGATGTTACTGAATTTTGACGTTTAAATGTTATTGTAGAATGCAAGTAGAATAATTTCATAAACGCAAATAATAAAATTAGTACAAATGGAATTACTAGCGATTTTTCAAGATTAAAGAACAATTAAGCATTATGAAAATTTTATTATTTAGAGAATTAGTGACTTCTTCAGTTTGCTTCTACTGATGAGAAGCAGGAAGCGGGGAGATTTACCAGATATGCTGCTATTGTTGAACCAAGGCTGATGAACATGTAATTGAAGTAACCTTTATCTTTAGTTTGGTGAAAACTAATTAGGCTTGCTGAATTCTAATTAGGTTTACCCAATGGTATTTTTTGAGCAACGCGGTATTATATTTAATCACTGCAGTATTATCTAAATTTATTTCAAAAATTGAGATGCTCCTCAGTAAAAATGAGATGCTCCTCAGTAAAATCAGCCGAAATTCCTTGGTTGTACTAGACTCGGTAGTCACTAGAGCCTGAATTTTGGCAGAATCCAGCCGGAATTCCAACTGAACTTAGAGTTATGGCTGAACTCATACCTCCAAGTGACGTAATTCGGATTCTTGTGTTTTGTATTATTTTTTTATTATTTTGATTATAGAGGTTTTAACCTTAGGGTCATTCGCCTCTTTTATGGTTAGAGTAATCTCTTGTGGAAAAATCTCTAACCCTATGTGCGGGGTTGGGAATGGAACCCAGGTGAGCTGCGTACAATCTTGTGTTTTGCATTCTCAATCCACCGAACGTTGGTTTCGATTCTATTCCCCCAACGAGTGTTGATTTTTAATGCAACCTATATATCTAAACAAAATGATCCATCGCAATGCAATCTTCGAACTTGCAAGATTTTAGAGATTCACGATTTAGGGTAAACATTAAACCATTGTTTATGTCGATAAAACGACCGAATTCTTGATCAAAAATTTCCTACTGATGCTGGTAGGAAGTTTCGGATTTACCTATGTTCACGTCCCCTGGGAGTATTTTCAAATCTATGGGATGTTTGTTTTCTTTAAAGATTATGGGATTGTTCCTCTGAATCAAACTAACAAGAATTCTGATTGATTTCTGCCTTCTTGTCATTCTAATGATTCACCGATTCTGAATCCGTTTGCTGGGAGTCCCAATTCCGAGAAAAGTAAACAATCTAGCTTGAAAAAACATACGTTATGTCATAATAAGAAATATACTGAATTAGTTTCATTTGGCATGAAATTAATGTAATATTTGTATGGCTTGTATAAACAGTGTATTACTTGACGAATTGGATTGTTATCGACGCATTGAAAAATATTTCCGGTACTAACGTATTTTTGTGTATTAGTGTATTTTCGACGTATTGAAAAATTCTTCCAGAAGTAACGCCCCTCGGTAGAAGCTACGTGAAAAGTCACGTAAGTATTACGAAAAAAACTCCTATGAAGCTCATGAGTTCATTCTGCTTTACCTGTGATCCACGTAAGTGTTAACTGAAAAGTGCGATGGATGAAAACCACATATGTTTTCACGTAGCATTAACGTGTGGATTATTTTGAGTGAAACATTTCTATTCGTGCAAGAACTCAATTACCCAATGAGCAAATTTTCTGTCAGAGACCGCTCTGCTAGATTTCTGTAAGTCTTCCCGCTCGGAAGAAAAACGGGCAGCCAGCAAAAAATCCGTCAGGATTCCGGCAGCTGTCAAAATTATCAAAATGGCGCTGCCAGAATTCAGCTATACTCCTTCCAGTTATGGCAGGCAGATTCACCTCACCGGTTCTGTTTTGTTTATCGTTATTTCGTTTTCGCCATATTTATATTTTTCCAAGAAGGATAGTTTTGGCAGATGAAAAAATAGGAAGAAGCAAAGATTTTGGTTTCAAACAAGGTAAGTAATATGGATTTCATGTCTCCAGACATGTTTTTATTATAAATTTACATAAAACTAATAAAAAATTAAGAAAAAATACAAGCAAAACCTGAAGCGGTACAAAACCGGTCCTGCCGGTGCGTGCCTGGCAGAAATCCGGCAGAAAAACCCGTTAATAACCGTAAGGCGAAAAATTCTGCCAGAAACGGTTGTTGCATTTGAGCCGGCCGGCTGGGCAGCGCTCTGCCAGCCAGACCCCCAGAAATTCTGCCAGAGTTTTTATTTCGCTGCCGGCTATCTGGGGGGAATCCTGCCAGGCACGTCCGAGCGGGATTGGTTTGGCAGCCCTGTCAGATTTCTGCGCGTATCCTGCCCACTGAGACGTCCAAAAAATTGTTTCAAAATCGTTCAACACGGGTCCAACGATGGACGTTCGTTGAACGGTTATTTGGACGTTGTCCAAATTGGTCCAACGAACGTCCTTCATTGGACGATTTTGAAACCAACCGTTCTTAGAGGGTGTCGGGTTAGTTGAGCTACACGCTCATTGAAAATAACTCAAAAGTGAGTGACCAGCCACTCAATTCCATAAAAAGTGCACATGGTCAAAAATTGAGTTTTCCTCACTTACTCAGTTTTGAGTTCGGGTACAAAATGTCAATTTTGAATACTTTTTACGCTAAGACGAAATATGAAATTTAAACGCTTTGTATTTTTAATAATCGTAACAAACGCATTAATCTGTTTATAAAATTCCACTTAGCTGCATCTCTAGTCATTAATACGATGCTTATAAATTTATTCCGAGGTCCTTTATTCACTTCCCGGTGAATAGGATCTCGTGCTACTTGATCTGCAAAATAATAAAGTATGTTAATTTTAAAAACAAACCACACTTGTGAAAACTTACCTTTTAGTTTTCCGAATGTCTCCTCGTCGATTCTTTTGCTGTTGAATCAACATTTAAATGCATTTTCAATTTTTTGTTTGCGGGCTATATCACTTCGTGCGGCAGTAAGTTTTGCTTTCACTCAAATAGTTAGTAATTTCATGGTTACTCAAGAGTTCAGTCAATTCTACTCAAATCGATACTCATTTTTTGACAGTTTGCCACGGTTTTTGAAATTAAGTGGTGGAAACTCAAATTCTGAGTAGTTTTGAATGAGCGTGTAGGGCGCTCGGTTTCGCTCGCGTTTTCTGGCAAATTTTGACAGGAACCGAGCAAAACCCTGGCATAACTCGGACATAAACTGTGTAAAGATCCCGGCAATTCCTACCAGGTACAATTTAGCACGAATCGAGCAAAACATCTGACAAAGATGTGGCAAGGAGCGTGCAGAGATCTTGGCCGTACATTTCTGGCTGGATTCTGGATAAAAATCAGCAGCATCGGTTGGTTTAACCGCTTCTGTCAGAAACGGTTGTTGCATTTGAGCGAATTCGTTGCCAGAATTCTCGCACAAATCGCGCAAAATGCTCGCAGAAACTCTGCCAGCATCAATTTCGCTCTGCTCAACTTTTGTTAACTTTCTGCTTGCCACGCTGACCGGGTACAGCCAAGACGGATTCCCCCATCTTGAATTACAGCGTTGTTGGAAATACTAAGTAGTTATTTTCAGTGTAAATCGCCTGACCATCAGGGATGCCATTATGCCAGATTTATCTGGCACAGCCAGAGTTTTTTGCAGCTTCCAGACATAAAGACAAAAACCTCTCATTCTGCCAGATTTTTGAATTATAGAAGTGTTTGCACTCACATTTTGGAAATTTGGACATATCGACACAGATCTTTCAATAGGGCCAAAGTCGCAATGTACTCAAATGGAGAAAAATCAGTTTCAATATACGGCGATGCTTTTCTAAATGTAGTTTTTATTGTAGGTATAAATTACTTTATGACCATGTTTTTCCGGAAGCATCTTTGGTTAAACCTTATGACAATATAACAAAGAATTTAATTCCTATGTGCTTTTAGTGGGTAGAAACTAAAAAAATGCTTACGCCCAATTTGCATCCCAGTCGTGATTTCGCCCTTCAGCAACCACCATTTGCGGAAGGGCTAAACGGTGTACATAATTTTCAGAAGGGCGCGGTAAAAGGGCTAAACTGACTCTGTCTTGCTGGGTAGGGCTGGGTAAATGGGCGAGCTTGACAGTATACTTTTTAATAGGGCTCAGCAAATGGGCGCATAGAAACCCAATGTAAATGATAGGGCGCGTGCATCTTTTCTTCGAATTTCATGAAAATATCGAAATATTCGAATGTTTATGTGCAACAACTATCGAGTAGACATGATCCTAGTAGATATTGCTTATCATTTATATAATAGAACCGCCGTTTAAAGAATAATTTTGTGAATAATAACCGTACGCCCGGTTCTGTCAAAAAATGTAAGTTTAGCCTTTCTATTCCATATGAGAAGAAGGGCCTAAGTCGAAATCTCGAAGAAAATGCATGTTTCGCCGTTTTGTTTTCTTTAATTATAAATCGAACTAAAAACCATTTTAACTAATTTTCACCTCAATCTTGTAGTATTTTTGTCGCATAATGTCATAATAGCGAAAACGCAGTTTGTTTACATTTGCGATTTAAGCCCTAATGAGAGATCTATCGACATATTTTCCCAAATTTATTAAAAATCAATTGATAAATTTTGATGACTTTGAGGTCGCTGTTAAGTGACAGATTTTGCCAGACATTTTTAGTTAATCTGCCAGATATTCTTTGAAAAATAGTGGCAACCCTGCTGACCATGTTCGTCTAGAGTAGAAAAACTCTAGAAAGAGAACTGCGGAGACTCCATTTTGGATCGATTGGATTCGCGTTTAGCTGTCAAAAAACGAATCCAATCGAACATTGCCTACCCACTGAGACGTCCAAAAAATTGTTTCAAAATCGTTCAACACGGGTCCAACGATTGACGTTTGTTGAACGGTTATTTGGACGTTGTCCAAATTGGTCCAACGAACGTCCTTCATTGGACGATTTTGAAACCAACCGTTCTTAGAGGGTATCCTTATAACATTGGACGTGTTGCCATACAATGCCGGGGCATACGTTGCCAAAAATGCTGTTTTTCTCTCCGCAGTTCTCTTATTAGAGTTTTTCTAGTTTGGATCAGCCCCCTGGCAACCCTATACCATCATATGGAGTTTGACAGCGACCTACATATATGGGGCGTTATAGCTATAAAGCCCCAAACAAAGAATTATGTTCGGCACTATGCTCGATATTCAAGCATTCCACACGACGTTTTGCATCTTGTGGGATGATTTAATATCATATCATTCAGAAAATCGACATTTTGTAACTAAATACAGCTTCTAATCATTCGGTTCAAAATCAATGTTTTGCCTTTCATGGCAGTGATGCTGGCTGTACAGAGACGTCGTCCTTGACAGGGGGCTGGTTTGGATACGTCATGGTCTCTTGGCAACACTCTATAGTTATAACCTCTTAGGTTATAACTAGAGTGCTCTACGCGCTACCAGAAAATAACCTACAGAATAAGTTCTTTTATCAACAGTTTTTTCGGCATTTAATTAGCAAGGGACTGGAAGGTGAAGTATATTTTTCAATATTTAGAGCCATAGTACTCAAGGGAGAGCAAGGTGTTGAAAGGAGAAAGTTTAGAAAAGCGTGGAAGGATCATATATGCAAGCTTAGAGCTCACCGGCGACTTAACCCTTTGTCTGCTACCGTAGTGGTCAGGGTCTTTTGGCATTAGAAATGCGAATCACCTGAGTCTACGGCATGTCCGAACAAGCGTAAAGTAACTTGTTACTTCATGCTGTCGGAACCGACGAAAAAATTCTTCACAAATCCTCGCCTAGAACGACCATGCGATCATTCTTCTCCCTTTTTGCTAGCATCAAGCCGTGACGTATGCATTCAATCGATGCTAGCAGAAAGGGAGAAGAATGATCGCATGGTCGTTCTAGGCGAGGATTTGTGAAGAATTTTTTGCTGGCGTCGGCGGTAAAACATGATGATGAGTTATGTTCTACCATAGACCATGCGGTAGACTTGGGTGAAACGCCCAACTCTAACTCTGCAGAAGTCAAAAAATTCTTCACATTTCCTTTCGATCATGCCCATATGAGCCTGCATAGTTCTAGTTTTCCGTTCTAAGTTTATAACTGATTCGCTCTAGAATACCTATCCGTCTTTCAATTTCATTGCTTTCGTTTCTCTTAGTCTCAAATTTGCCGAAAATAGCCAACAAAATCGATACAGTAGAACCTTGCGGCAATTAAAACATAGTAACATATAAACTAGTTGGTAAAAAAGTAGATAAAAATTCGATTTCTGCTAGCTGAGCTGTGTCATTAATTGCTATCAGCCATCCGTGTGTGCGGAACGAAAAAATAAATAAGTAGTTCAATCACAATAGGATCGGTGCGACACCGATAGCTTGGTGTCGATTGAATGCATACGTCACGGCTTGATGCTAGCAGAAAGGGAGAAGAATGATCGCATGGTCGTTCTAGGCGAGGATTTGTGAAGAATTTTTTGCCGGCGTCGGCGGTAAAACATGATGATGAGTTATGTTCTACCATAGACCATGCGGTAGACTTGGGTGAAACGCCCAACTCCTACTCTGCAGAAGGCAAATTTTTTTTCACATTTCCTTTCGATCATGCCCATATGAGCCTGCCTAGTTCTAGTTTTCCGTTCTAAGTTTATAACTGATTCGCTCTAGAATACCTATCCGTCTTTCAATTTCATTGCTTTCGTTTCTCTTAGTCTCAAATTTGCCGAAAATAACCAACAAAATCGATACAGTAGAACCTTGCGGCAATTAAAACATAGTAACAAAGTAAGGTACTTATAAGTTGTTTGGGGTATACTCAAAATTAGGTAAATTCAACTTAAATTTAAGTAAATTAAACTCAAGGTTGAGTTAAGCCGTGTGGTGTCCGGCGGGCTGAAATCCTTTTGCACTATTTCAGCCAAGAATAGAACCTCTGGGAAGCTGCTCCCATGTCGTAAGAGGCGACTAACAAAGTGCTAGGAGTTCCTAGGTCAATGAATTGCTCCGTACCGAAGACTGCACGGACCTTAAGGTTTTGCATCATAGCCTTTATCCATTCGGTATTTAGTGAATCACTGACATATAGTCACCTTTTCTGATTCGCTATTCCCGATTGTGTACCAACGTTTTAGGTTTCTTCTGGCGGTTGTATAATAGCCGTAAAGGATGAAGTCTAATTCTACACTAAGTAACAATATATATTAATATACCGGCTCTTCTACGCCCAGGTATAACTTCCAAAGCTTTGGTTAAAAAACCGCTTTAAAAAAAGTAATTTTTCATTTAGGAAATTTATTGAATTGGCCTAAGATGAAGCTGTCGAATTGCACAAACAGTTTTTTTATGTTGCAAGCGATCTGTAGATGTGTCAAATTATGTATATTTTTAATAAAATCTGAACCGTCTACCAACAAATCTGTATTGACGAAGGTTTAGGTCTCATAAAGGTCTGACACTAGCTCTGTACTACTTTTGCTTTCCTAAACAATGAAAAAATTCAACATTCCAGAACTTCACTCTGTCAGAAAATGTAGGGCCTTCGGAAGCTAAAACTTCGTAAAATCGCACCCCTGGTCCTTTCTTCAAAATCATCCAGTGCAGTACTCTGCGTCACTCTGTCGAGCGTGAACCGCTCATATAATAGTCGGTCTTTGCCGGTATTGCTCTTCTCCCATCCATTCTTCTTCTGGGCCGCCGATGGATCAAAAGCCCTTATCGTTTTGTTTATTATATTTATTAAGCATGTCGTTTGCAATTTGACATTTAACCCAATCATGGAAACGTATCTGATAGGGAGAGTGGAGATGCCAACTTGTCATTAGAATTTCTCAGTGAATTTCTTCACATTCATTTGGGATATCTTTTATACTTTTTGTACGCTTGTTTTGTACGGCTAACTTTTGGAGTTTGCTTTGGACAGTCATTGCGAGGGGATCGTTTTGCACAGCTCTCTCGCGATTGTTTCCTTCTGTGGAAAAAATTTGGTACTATGCCATCCGTATGAATGTCTTTTCCAGTTAGTAGTAATTTATAGGTTGTAAAATAGTTCTATTGTGCCTTATTGCTGTTAATCCCAAGGAGGAATGAAGTGAATAGTGATGTTTCGAAAAATAGGATCTAGAAGCTAGAGAAAGCAAACATGCAGTTAAAATCGTTCGTCTTAGTGGAATGATATAGCTGGTTGTGTTGTAGTGAGAAATACGGAGCATTACATAGTGAATATGGCTTGTGAGGCAGCAGGGTGTGGATGCTTAGGAATTTCTAAACGGATGCTTCTTCCCGTTGGAATCAAGATAAGTTATCCTTTTTCATATTTTAATCTGCAATGCCCTTCATATTCTGTATATTATCGCACCAAGCTAGAATGTTTTTAATGTGTGAACCGACCATGGAATATATAGTAAAATTACGAAGTTCATCTCACACACATACACTGTTTGGGGTCGATTGGAGTCTGTTTGCCAGTTGTTGGACTTTGTAGGTCCGACAGCCATCGTGTGGATTGATGCTTGTTTCTTCCGATAGGTTTATTGTCTTTCTAATTGGAATAGTGCCATCCTGGCAAAGAGAAATTAGATCACCACCGTCTTTCTTTGCACTGATTCTCTCATTGGTTTTTAAAACGTGCAGTGTACGCTGAGGGACGGGGATATGCTGGGTTTGCTTGATTTCTGTTAACTGTCCTGTCTCATTTATTCTATTGTGATTTTTGTGAGTTTTCCTGCATATATTTGTGGTGAGCGTTTGGGAGGTGGATGGACCGAGTTTGTGTAGTGCGTTGAGTCACGGGGAATAGATGGAGGGGTTTGCTGTTGATGACAGAATAAAGTTCCCCGTGTAGTGTTGACATTTTCGCTGTTTTCACCTTCTGTTACGGAAAAGCTTATGAATGTGTTGCATCTTCCAACAGTTTGTATTGCCTGCCATAGATAAACTGCTAGTGAATACACGAGGAGCTCTTTTTGTTCATCGATGAGATATTGCTCTGTTTGCCTCTCTTTTCTTCTGCTGTGAATTTTGTTCATTGAACGTGTTCGGTCTGTCCACTCATTGAATGTTATTGGAGGTGTATGCCCGAGTATACATGGAAATCACGGCGAAGTGCGGTGTAGGGAGATGGACAGTGTAAGGTATGCTCTTTAGACCCATGTGGAATAGGTATTGCGATTGCCGAGATAATTAATGCTCTCGAGTATTTCGTTGATATGATCAGTATAGTATTCCATGTTTCTTCAATAACGCTTATGCTCACTGAAATTATATAAGAAAAAAAACAAGCAAAACCTGAAGCGGTACAAAACCGGTCCTGCCGGTGCGTGCCTGGCAGAAATCCGGCAGAAAAACCCGTTAATAACCGTAAGGCGAAAAATTCTGCCAGAAACGGTTGTTGCATTTGAGCCGGCCGGCTGGGCAGCGCTCTGCCAGCCAGACCCCCAGAAATTCTGCCAGAGTTTTTATTTCGCTGCCGGCTATCTGGGGGGAATCCTGCCAGGCACGTCCGAGCGGGATTGGTTTGGCAGCCCTGTCAGATTTCTGCGCGTATCCTGCCCACTGAGACGTCCAAAAAATTGTTTCAAAATCGTTCAACACGGGTCCAACGATGGACGTTCGTTGAACGGTTATTTGGACGTTGTCCAAATTGGTCCAACGAACGTCCTTCATTGGACGATTTTGAAACCAACCGTTCTTAGAGGGTGTCGGGTTAGTTGAGCTACACGCTCATTGAAAATAACTCAAAAGTGAGTGACCAGCCACTCAATTCCATAAAAAGTGCACATGGTCAAAAATTGAGTTTTCCTCACTTACTCAGTTTTGAGTTCGGGTACAAAATGTCAATTTTGAATACTTTTTACGCTAAGACGAAATATGAAATTTAAACGCTTTGTATTTTTAATAATCGTAACAAACGCATTAATCTGTTTATAAAATTCCACTTAGCTGCATCTTTAGTCATTAATACGATGCTTATAAATTTATTCCGAGGTCCTTTATTCACTTCCCGGTGAATAGGATCTCGTGCTACTTGATCTGCAAAATAATAAAGTATGTTAATTTTAAAAACAAACCACACTTGTGAAAACTTACCTTTTAGTTTTCCGAATGTCTCCTCGTCGATTCTTTTGCTGTTGAATCAACATTTAAATGCATTTTCAATTTTTTGTTTGCGGGCTATATCACTTCGTGCGGCAGTAAGTTTTGCTTTCACTCAAATAGTTAGTAATTTCATGGTTACTCAAGAGTTCAGTCAATTCTACTCAAATCGATACTCATTTTTTGACAGTTTGCCACGGTTTTTGAAATTAAGTGGTGGAAACTCAAATTCTGAGTAGTTTTGAATGAGCGTGTAGGGCGCTCGGTTTCGCTCGCGTTTTCTGGCAAATTTTGACAGGAACCGAGCAAAACCCTGGCATAACTCGGACATAAACTGTGTAAAGATCCTGGCAATTCCTACCAGGTACAATTTAGCACGAATCGAGCAAAACATCTGACAAAGATGTGGCAAGGAGCGTGCAGAGATCTTGGCCGTACATTTCTGGCTGGATTCTGGATAAAAATCAGCAGCATCGGTTGGTTTAACCGCTTCTGTCAGAAACGGTTGTTGCATTTGAGCGAATTCGTTGCCAGAATTCTCGCACAAATCGCGCAAAATGCTCGCAGAAACTCTGCCAGCATCAATTTCGCTCTGCTCAACTTTTGTTAACTTTCTGCTTGCCACGCTGACCGGGTACAGCCAAGACGGATTCCCCCATCTTGAATTACAGCGTTGTTGGAAATACTAAGTAGTTATTTTCAGTGTAAATCGCCTGACCATCAGGGATGCCATTATGCCAGATTTATCTGGCACAGCCAGAGTTTTTTGCAGCTTCCAGACATAAAGACAAAAACCTCTCATTCTGCCAGATTTTTGAATTATAGAAGTGTTTGCACTCACATTTTGGAAATTTGGACATATCGACACAGATCTTTCAATAGGGCCAAAGTCGCAATGTACTCAAATGGAGAAAAATCAGTTTCAATATACTAAATATAAATTACTTTATGACCATGTTTTTCCGGAAGCATCTTTGGTTAAACCTTATGACAATATAACAAAGAATTTAATTCCTATGTGCTTTTAGTGGGTAGAAACTAAAAAAATGCTTACGCCCAATTTGCATCCCAGTCGTGATTTCGCCCTTCAGCAACCACCATTTGCGGAAGGGCTAAACGGTGTACATAGTTTTCAGAAGGGCGCGGTAAAAGGGCTAAACTGACTCTGTCTTGCTGGGTAGGGCTGGGTAAATGGGCGAGCTTGACAGTATACTTTTTAATAGGGCTCAGCAAATGGGCGCATAGAAACCCAATGTAAATGATAGGGCGCGTGGATCTTTTCTTCGAATTTCATGAAAATATCGAAATATTCGAATGTTTATGTGCAACAACTATCGAGTAGACATGATCCTAGTAGATATTGCTTATCATTTATATAATAGAACCGCCGTTTAAAGAATAATTTTGTGAATAATAACCGTACGCCCGGTTCTGTCAAAAAATGTAAGTTTAGCCTTTCTATTCCATATGAAAAGAAGGGCCTAAGTCGAAATCTCGAAGAAAATGCATGTTTCGCCGTTTTGTTTTCTTTAATTATAAATCGAACTAAAAACCATTTTAACTAATTTTCACCTCAATCTTGTAGTATTTTTGTCGCATAATGTCATAATAGCGAAAACGCAGTTTGTTTACATTTGCGATTTAAGCCCTAATGAGAGATCTATCGACATATTTTCCCAAATTTATTAAAAATCAATTGATAAATTTTGATGACTTTGAGGTCGCTGTTAAGTGACAGATTTTGCCAGACATTTTTAGTTAATCTGCCAGATATTCTTTGAAAAATAGTGGCAACCCTGCTGACCATGTTCGTCTAGAGTAGAAAAACTCTAGAAAGAGAACTGCGGAGACTCCATTTTGGATCGATTGGATTCGCGTTTAGCTGTCAAAAAACGAATCCAATCGAACATTGCCTACCCACTGAGACGTCCAAAAAATTGTTTCAAAATCGTTCAACACGGGTCCAACGATTGACGTTTGTTGAACGGTTATTTGGACGTTGTCCAAATTGGTCCAACGAACGTCCTTCATTGGACGATTTTGAAACCAACCGTTCTTAGAGGGTATCCTTATAACATTGGACGTGTTGCCATACAATGCCGGGGCATACGTTGCCAAAAATGCTGTTTTTCTCTCCGCAGTTCTCTTATTAGAGTTTTTCTAGTTTGGATCAGCCTCCTGGCAACCCTATACCATCATATGGAGTTTGACAGCGACCTACATATATGGGGCGTTATAGCTATAAAGCCCCAAACAAAGAATTATGTTCGGCACTATGCTCGATATTCAAGCATTCCACACGACGTTTTGCATCTTGTGGGATGATTTAATATCATATCATTCAGTAAATCGACATTTTGTAACTAAATACAGCTTCTAATCATTCGGTTCAAAATCAATGTTTTGCCTTTCATGGCAGTGATGCTGGCTGTACAGAGACGTCGTCCTTGACAGGGGGCTGGTTTGGATACGTCATGGTCTCTTGGCAACACTCTATAGTTATAACCTCTTAGGTTATAACACAGATAACAGACGTTTAGGCTAGACCAAAATTTCTTCAAAAACCTGTGTAAACTTTCAAATTAATAAACGTTGGAAATCCGTGTTTCACTATTGCCATCTGCGCAACTGTTTGCTACACGTGTTTGACAACTGCACTCTAACTGCATTGTATCGATCACTGCGCCATCTGCAAACGTTTGCCAAACGTGTTTCAGACGTCTAATTTATTTGGAATTTCAGTAGCGGGTATTTACACACGATTCAAATCGAGCCTAAACGTCTGTTATCTGTGGTTATAACTAGAGTGCTCTACGCGCTACCAGAAAATAACCTACAGAATAAGTTCTTTTAACTTAAATCTAGGTACTTTTGAGCTGTGCTTTCGCACTTATTAGTGTTGTCAAAAACAAAACGAGAGATTCGACTCAGACGAGGTCTTCTGTAAAGTAAGGTACTTCTGTATCGATTTTGTTGGCTATTTTCGGCAAATTTGAGACTAAGAGAAACGAAAGCAATGAAATTGAAAGACGGATAGGTATTCTAGAGCAAATCAGTTATAAACTTAGAACGGAAAACTAGAACTAGGCAGGCTCATATGGGCATGATCGAAAGGAAATGTGAAGAATTTTTTGCCTTCTGCAGAGTAGGAGTTGGGCGTTTCACCCAAGTCTACCGCATGGTCTATGGTAGAACATAACTCATCATCATGTTTTACCGCCGACGCCGGCAAAAAATTCTTCACAAATCCTCGCCTAGAACGACCATGCGATCATTCTTCTCCCTTTTTGCTAGCATCAAGCCGTGACGTATGCATTCAATCGATGCTAGCAGAAAGGGAGAAGAATGATCGCATGGTCGTTCTAGGCGAGGATTTGTGAAGAATTTTTTGCTGGCGTCGGCGGTAAAACATGATGATGAGTTATGTTCTACCATAGACCATGCGGTAGACTTGGGTGAAACGCCCAACTCTAACTCTGCAGAAGTCAAAAAATTCTTCACATTTCCTTTCGATCATGCCCATATGAGCCTGCATAGTTCTAGTTTTCCGTTCTAAGTTTATAACTGATTCGCTCTAGAATACCTATCCGTCTTTCAATTTCATTGCTTTCGTTTCTCTTAGTCTCAAATTTGTCGAAAATAGCCAACAAAATCGATACAGTAGAACCTTGCGGCAATTAAAACATAGTAACATATAAACTAGTTGGTAAAAAAGTAGATAAAAATTCGATTTCTGCTAGCTGAGCTGTGTCATTAATTGCTATCAGCCATCCGTGTGTGCGGAACGAAAAAATAAATAAGTAGTTCAATCACAATAGGATCGGTGCGACACCGATAGCTTGGTGTCGATTGAATGCATACGTCACGGCTTGATGCTAGCAGAAAGGGAGAAGAATGATCGCATGGTCGTTCTAGGCGAGGATTTGTGAAGAATTTTTTGCCGGCGTCGGCGGTAAAACATGATGATGAGTTATGTTCTACCATAGACCATGCGGTAGACTTGGGTGAAACGCCAAACTCCTACTCTGCAGAAGGCAAAAAAATTTTCACATTTCCTTTCGATCATGCCCATATGAGCCTGCCTAGTTCTAGTTTTCCGTTCTAAGTTTATAACTGATTCGCTCTAGAATACCTATCCGTCTTTCAATTTCATTGCTTTCGTTTCTCTTAGTCTCAAATTTGCCGAAAATAACCAACAAAATCGATACAGTAGAACCTTGCGGCAATTAAAACATAGTAACAAAGTAAGGTACTTATAAGTTGTTTGGGGTATACTCAAAATTAGGTAAATTCAACTTAAATTTAAGTAAATTAAACTCAACGTTGAGTTAAGCCGTGTGGTGTCCGGCGGGCTGAAATCCTTTTGCACTATTTCAGCCAAGAATAGAACCTCTGGGAAGCTGCTCCCATGTCGTAAGAGGCGACTAACAAAGTGCTAGGAGTTCCTAGGTCAATGAATTGCTCCGTACCGAAGACTGCACGGACCTTAAGGTTTTGCATCATAGCCTTTATCCATTCGGTATTTAGTGAATCACTGACATATAGTCACCTTTTCTGATTCGCTATTCCCGATTGTGTACCAACGTTTTAGGTTTCTTCTGGCGGTTGTATAATAGCCGTAAAGGATGAAGTCTAATTCTACACTAAGTAACAATATATATTAATATACCGGCTCTTCTACGCCCAGGTATAACTTCCAAAGCTTTGGTTAAAAAACCGCTTTAAAAAAAGTAATTTTTCATTTAGGAAATTTATTGAATTGGCCTAAGATGAAGCTGTCGAATTGCACAAACAGTTTTTTTATGTTGCAAGCGATCTGTAGATGTGTCAAATTATGTATATTTTTAATAAAATCTGAACCGTCTACCAACAAATCTGTATTGACGAAGGTTTAGGTCTCATAAAGGTCTGACACTAGCTCTGTACTACTTTTGCTTTCCTAAACAATGAAAAAATTCAACATTCCAGAACTTCACTCTGTCAGAAAATGTAGGGCCTTCGGAAGCTAAAACTTCGTAAAATCGCACCCCTGGTCCTTTCTTCAAAAGCATCCAGTGCAGTACTCTGCGTCGCTCTTTCGAGCGTGAACCGCTCATATAATAGTCGGTCTTTGCCGGTATTGCTCTTCTCCCATCCATTCTTCTTCTGGGCCGCCGATGGATCAAAAGCCCTTATCGTTTTGTTTATTATATTTATTAAGCATGTCGTTTGCAATTTGACATTTAACCCAATCATGGAAACGTATCTGATAGGGAGAGTGGAGATGCCAACTTGTCATTAGAATTTCTCAGTGAATTTCTTCACATTCATTTGGGATATCTTTTATACTTTTTGTACGCTTGTTTTGTACGGCTAACTTTTGGAGTTTGCTTTGGACAGTCATTGCGAGAGGATCGTTTTGCACAGCTCTCTCGCGATTGTTTCCTTCTGTGGAAAAAAATTTGGTACTATGCCATCCGTATGAATGTCTTTTCCAGTTAGTAGTAATTTATAGGTTGTAAAATAGTTCTATTGTGCCTTATTGCTGTTAATCCCAAGGAGGAATGAAGTGAATAGTGATGTTTCGAAAAATAGGATCTAGAAGCTAGAGAAAGCAAACATGCAGTTAAAATCGTTCGTCTTAGTGGAATGATATAGCTGGTTGTGTTGTAGTGAGAAATACGGAGCATTACATAGTGAATATGGCTTGTGAGGCAGCAGGGTGTGGATGCTTAGGAATTTCTAAACGGATGCTTCTTCCCGTTGGAATCAAGATAAGTTATCCTTTTTCATATTTTAATCTGCAATGCCCTTCATATTCTGTATATTATCGCACCAAGCTAGAATGTTTTTAATGTGTGAACCGACCATGGAATATATAGTAAAATTACGAAGTTCATCTCACACACATACACTGTTTGGGGTCGATTGGAGTCTGTTTGCCAGTTGTTGGACTTTGTAGGTCCGACAGCCATCGTGTGGATGGCGGCTTGTTTCTTCCGATAGGTTTATTGTCTTTCTAATTGGAATAGTGCCATCCTGGCAAAGAGAAATTAGATCACCACCGTCTTTCTTTGCGCTGATTCTCTCATTGGTTTTTAAAACGTGCAGTGTACGCTGAGGGACGGGGATATGCTGGGTTTGCTTGATTTCTGTTAACTGTCCTGTCTCATTTATTCTATTGTGATTTTTGTGAGTTTTCCTGCATATATTTCTGGTGAGCGTTTGGGAGGTGGATGGACAGAGTTTGTGTAGTGCGTTGAGTCACGGGGAATAGATGGAGGGGTTTGCTGTTGATGACAGAATAAAGTTCCCCGTGTAGTGTTGACATTTTCGCTGTTTTCACCTTCTGTTACGGAAAAGCTTATGAATGTGTTGCATCTTCCAACAGTTTGTATTGCCTGCCATAGATAAACTGCTAGTGAATACACGAGGAGCTCTTTTTGTTCATCGATGAGGTATTGCTCTGTTTGCCTCTCTTTTCTTCTGCTGTGAATTTTGTTCATTGAACGTGTTCGGTCTGTCCACTCATTGAATGTTATTGGAGGTGTATGCCCGAGTATACATGGAAATCACGGCGAAGTGCGGTGTAGGGAGATGGACAGTGTAAGGTATGCTCTTTAGACCCATGTGGAATAGGTATTGCGATTGCCGAGATAATTAATGCTCTCGAGTATTTCGTTGATATGATCAGTATAGTATTCCATGTTTCTTCAATAACGCTTATGCTCACTGAAATTATATAACATTTTTCGAAATTGTTTCATTCTGAATTATATATGTAACAGATTGATTATAGATGTAACATACAATATTGAATATTAATAGGGATCTTTAATTTGGAAAAATTGTGCCAGTTTTTCATATGTTTTGGTAGCGGGTGTCCTTACGAGTACACTCATATCATTCTTAAACCTTAATTATACTTTTAAGATTTTTAAATTTAAAAAAAAACAAATTAAACTCAACCAGCAAACTGACAGTTTTCCTACTAAATGACGTATCTGCAAATATCTCGTTCGCCTCATTGATAACCGGGACAGCACCCCACACAGCATGATCTGGTACTTTGTCAATCCGCTAGCAACCTGCCATCCCAAGTTTCATCTGCAAACTATGGTAGATCTGATAAGGCAACCTATAGGGTCGTGCAAGTCGCATGGGTTTGGATGTGTTATTGTCCTAAAAGGAAACAAACTAAAAAATGTTTTTTTCAATAGTTTCGGGCCAAAAAATTGAAAAAGGACTGAGATATTAACTCACGGTACTAATCTGCATCAGAATATGCCTTAACCCGCACACCCCTAAAGATCCCTATTATAATATTAGTATTGTGTTGAGAAAAGACAAGAACTTCATTTTGTACATATTCTGCTTATTTTAGCTTCAATCAGTAGATTGCATTCTTCTCCTTGCCTTCGGTGTTGCCTCAATTCGGAGTAGCTAGTGTAAAAAAGCGCGCGTCATCGGTTGTATATCGGACATACAAAGTCGGTCGTTTCAGGGAATTAGGTGGTGCTTGCTTTATACCGCTCAAAATGCATTCCAGCTAGCATAAAAACCCGCGCGAATATCGATTGCATGAAAGTCTGTATTTTATTAAATCGTTCGTGAAGAAAAAGCAATGTATATAATTGTCGTTTCATTACTTGTAGTAGTATCAATGATGGTAATCCATAAATGTTATGTTACGAAATCTTGATCTAGGCTTTATGTTATATTGTATTTTTCTTGATCGGTCGTGTTTTGCCGGAAGGATGAAACAGGGAAGAATAAATTCGTGTGAATGCCATCTGAAAAAAATTGATTCATTCAAGTATAGGCAACACTCCCGGCAACCGGTTGCCCGGAGTTGAAGTTGCATTTTTTACAAATCAAGTATTTCCGAATTAATTCAACAAACGATAAATCGATCATAAATTCTCGGCATCCGGCTGCCCAGAACAACAAATACATGATAACATCTCTGAGAGTTGCATAATCGTATCACTTATCAAGGTGAATCCAGATTTGTGTAACGCTTTACCCCATCCCACTAACGAAAACTCCTTCCCGTGGCAAACGTGGAGATGCAGAGGTATACACGGTCTCCATAACAACGCTTACCACACTAATATTCCTTTCCTTCCCCGATGACTGTAAGGACGTGGCCGGCGCCGTTATTGACATTTTAAAGAATAGAACTCTCGAGACTTGTACATTGATGGTGGATAGCTACTCCCAGGCCCCATCTGTTGATTCTCTGTGCAATTTCGCTTGTTCTGGTCAATCACGGAGTAGCAACTACGAATTGTGCGGTCATCATGCTCATGCTCATGCTCAGTAAATTAAACTCAAGGTTGAGTTCTTATTTTCGCCGTAGTTAAATGGATACTACCTTCAACACGATTTACCTAATTTTACCTTCCTGTACGATACCACGAGATTGAGTCAAAAGTACTGAATTTTAGGTAGTTTTTCGGTGGCGTGTATGTTCGTCCGCATTTTTTTGACCGGGTTGCCACTATTTTTTTAAAGAAAATCTGACAGTTTAACTAAAATCGAATTGAATTTATAAAAATTTTATAGTCTTTTTTATTATAATAATTTTATTTATTGTCAAATGCTTTGTTAGTGAATATGTGTCTCGCACATGTACAACGAGTGCGTATTTTATATAAAACAATCTTAAGGCTCCATAGAGGTTTGTTGTTCAACAGATATTGTTTACAGATATAAATCTTTGTTTTAAAGGGTTACCAAAGGAGTTGCATTCGTTGGGCAATCAGTACGTGAAAGATGAATTCCGACGGCATAAAACATGCTCAAATCAAGAAGCTTCATTGTTTATGCATGAATGGACGGTAAGATAAAGTCACGCTTGAAACAAAAGTTTTCATTAATGCCTTATTGTAGGATTATGCAATTACGTTAGCAAACCAGTTAGGAGTAAAGGGTAAACCGAAGTCCTTAGACAACATTGGTGGTAACCTAGACTTACCTAAATTAGACGATTTTAGAGACGAGCAAATCGCACAACTTTACGAGTTATTACTAGCGACCAAGGGAAGTGACGAAAAATGTTCTAACTAGGATCCAAAATAATTTTTTTTTTCTTATAAATGAAGGATTCAACACAGGAACGGTCCAATTAACGACGTTTTGCATTTTCGAAAGAATTCATTTGCATTCTCAATAACGACAGATAAATGGAAGTTGGATTCGATTGAACCACTTTTCTAGAACTTTTATACAACACGGCATTATCTACAATGAGTGACTGTCTTTGTTTACTTTTTTTTGATTTTCACTGTGTCACTATAACACTTTTCACTTATTTAACAGTACAGATCGAAAGATGGTTTTGACTAGCATATTATGCAGAGTTGAGGGATAAATGTTTGAACGGCCGAATTATTGACAGAAGAGGAAATAATGAGAGTCACTCATTGTAGATGTCTTTTTGAAAAATTTGTTCGAAAAATTAAATTTATAATACAGAATAAGCCTGATTGCAATGCTTCATTTAAATATATGAATTTTATTTCTTTGTCAGAAATATCTTGATCACGTATTCAAAAAAGTATTTTGGTTAATTCAAAAGAATATTTTAACGCTTTCTTGAAAAGGGCGATAGCTAGGAGCTTTTATAATTTTTTAACTCTAAGCACTTTGGGCGATACCAGCAGGAACACCATTCAAAGAAAATCAACAGTGAATATTTCCAGACTTGGTTTTAATTCCAATTTAAAAACTATTGTTTTTGTATCCCATATTGCATGATTCAGAGATCGAAACTCAAAACTTCAAAAATTATTGAATTAAAATTTATTTTTGCTATTTAAATCGACATAATGATAGTATCGCCCCTTTGGCGATCGTTTACTTTTTCGGTCCCACCATTGAAGTATTGTCCTTACATTTTTTTTGCAATAACTACCGTTTTACACCACCGATTTCGTCCAGATTTTTTCAATAGCGATCATTGTTACTATTTACAGCTGGTGCGCAAAAAAATGCGCAAAAATATAGTTTCGCCTCTAAACTGGTAGCATAGTATCGCCGATTATTTGCATGGAGCGTGGAGGGCGAAACTTTAAATAAACAAGCTAAAATACAGTTTCGCCCGTTGTATTTTTTGCTGTAGTTCAAGAAAGCAATATCTTAGAATCCAAATTTTTAGGTTAATTTGCTGCGTTTTGGAGCCCTCATTCGCATGTATTAAAAATGCCCTATGATTACATTTGTAAGTATCGCCCTTTTCACAAAAAGCGTTAATTTGCATTTTCTCTAATATGTAGGAGCAGGCTTTTCTTGCATTGAGGCTCACTAGCTTGGAATGTCAATTTGAAACTTTCTCGTAGATTTTGTACCGATATTTAATTCCGTTTTCTTCTTGAACATCTTGCGGTATATCGGCATCATTTTCTACCAATTTAAAATCATTTGTTATTTCCGGAAAAAACGCATCACATTCAAAAGCCGTCTGTATTTCTGTGAGGTAAATGCGATGACATCTAGTCGATTGCATTGCTTCTTTGTATACAGCAGTGCCACCAACAATCCATACGTTTTCGATCTCGTCAACCAATGGGATATCCTCCAGTTTATTCAATGCCTCTTGCAAACTTTTACAAACCACTACATCGTTAGGATAAATATTCGAGCTCGGATCACGAGTCAACACAATGTTAAGTCTTTCCGGCAAAGGCCGTTTCGTTTCTGGAACACCGAAGTAGGTTTTACGGCCCATAATAATTGCATTGCGTTTAGTGGGATTGTTTAATTTTTTCGTTGTTCTAGAAAAATACTTCAATTCTTGCCTGAAAATACAATTGGTACAATTTCAATGAACAAAATTTTTTTATTATAACTTACTTTAGCTTCCAAGGCAGATCTCCTTTGTAACCAATACCACCGTTTTCACACACGGCCACGATCAGAGAAAACTTTTTCATTTTCAATAAACTTGAAACCAAGAACTGCTAGGAATGTTAGTTGGAAGAACTTATTTTTTAAGTTCATGAATTTTCACTTTCTGCCCCTTTTTTATGCATTTACAACACTAAATAACATATCAAATTTCATTTTAAAGTTTTTTAAAACATTTCCGCGCTTCCATGGGAAGAACTAGAAAAACTCTAGAAACAGAACTGCGGAGACTCCATTTTGGATTCGCGTTTAGCTGTCAAAAAACGAATCCAAGCGAACATTGCCTACACACTTAAAATCCATTACCTACCAGTAGGTAATTTTAATTTGCTGTCCTTATTTCACTGCCGGAAAACAAGCGAGAGGGAATGATTTTTTACCAAAATTAATGGGATGAAGTTTAGTCGGCTTTTGGGGTATATCCCCATTAGGGGCCGTACACAAATGACGTAGCTTTTTTCTGGCGATTTTCGACCCCTCCCTCCCCCCTCGTAGCATTTGGTCACAAAATTCTAACCTCCCCCTTGTAAATGACGTAGCATATCTCTAACCCCCCCCCCCCGCAACGTGACCAGGAGATGAAAAAATTACATATGTTTTTCAATTCTTTTAAATATATATCCTTACAAAATGTTTGACGACTTTTATCAACATTTTCATTATAACTGCAAATTGCCTACAAAAGAAGCCCATTTCATGACAAATATAGTGTGGATAGTTTTGTTTAGAATCATAAAGCACGAAGAAAAGTTCACAATCCTGCAGCTGCCAACGACTTTAGGAAGCATAAGCTCAACTAAATTACTAAATTTTCTTTGATTGAATCCGAAAGAAAATTTAATTCAGCTACCAAAATAAGTCTACTAGTTAGCAATATTAGCTAACTAATGTGGAAATTTAAATCCGCATGAAAAATCTATCCTTTTCTATGCGAGCCTGCCATTCCGCGAACAGTAAAATTTACAAAATGAAAAACCCGCGTGAAAATCAACTTAGGAATGGAGGAACAATAAATTGTTTTCTCTAATTAATGGGTTTTGATGCCCGCCAAAAAATTTAAACTTAATGCTACGTCGCACAACTTCTGACCCTACCCTCCCCCTCGTCACACTTCGTCACAAATTTTGTGTACCCCCCCCCCCCCTAAAATGCTACGTCATTTATGCATGACCCCTTATTTTTGGGTAAATTTGGACTCCCTCTCTTTCGTTTTTCGTTGGAGGAAGTAGGATGCACAGATTTAGAATTACCTACTGCTAGGTAAAGGCCCTAGTATAAAGGTACGCAAAGAGCGTGCAGAAAGTGAAGCCGAAAAAAGTCTACCTATCGAGCAAAATTAGAATCCAACTTTGCTGCAGAGGTATCAGAGATGGATTCCAATTGTGCTCGATAGGTAGGCTTTTTTTGACTTCACTCTTTGCGCAACTCAAGCATGATTTTTGAAAACACCGTAACTAACAAATGTAAGCAAACTGAGATTATCACTCCCCCGCATTCTACGCATCTTAATGTACAAGCTGACAAACATTCGTTTCATTATTCGGTAATGCAGCTGAAAAATGCGCAATCGAAATAATGACGAACAAACAACTGACATGTCAACAGTGCATAAATACAGTTTCGTCATGTTAGTTACGTTAAGTTTGGTACTGCTGTAACACTTACGTTATTTTAATTTAATCGGTTTTTTGTAACTAAATCATTAAAATATACTACAATCTTTCTACTAAAATGCGCAATATAGGTAATGTTTCTATAAGGGGAACAAGAGCACGCAGTTCCTTAATTCTAGCCAATATTTTAGAGAAAAAGAATGCAAGTAATGTTATTCTAAGCACAACTAATGCACTTTCAGAACATTTTTATTTTTGATTATCTAAATCTATCCTACAGTAGATCAAATCTAAATACTTGTGACAATGCGAGCAAAAATGAGACACTAAAATCGACTAATTGAAAAATGTCGAAAGTGTAAGAGTGATGCTCAGAATAACGTAACCTTTATTTGTCTTCAACACACTGCTCAAAAGTAACAAACTACAAATGGTGGTTGTCCTCATTGGCATACTGCCTCGGCCGAACAGTTCAGTTATAGAATTGATTAAAAAATGATAAGATTAGTCACCACAATTGACGACTCTGAAATAACGTAAGTGCAACAAAGATACCAAACCAACGAAACTAAAACGACGAAACTGTGAGCGTGATACAAATAACATCGTAACTTTAATTTTTCTTCAATCCGCTCTTTTAAATGTCTTGATCGCGAATGTTCGTTCCATTCAATGGAAAGGCGTCTTTGGTGAGCATTTTGGATGAATAATTGGTGTAAAAATCGGCATGGTTTTTAAATAACATTTAAAACAAAGTTTCGAAAATGTCATCGCCGTTTTCTCTGTTTGGGTGAAGTGCGAGTTTCGCTGTTTTCAAAAATCATGCTTGAACTGTTCTCTATAAGCGGCCCTTACACGTTCAATATTTTTGTCAATACTAGAGACACAGAGAACAGACATCCATGATCGAACAAAAATATTTAAAAAACGTGTGAAAACATTTGAATTAATATACGAAAAACACTAGCGCCGCCACACCAACCTATCCCAACTATCCGTCAAATCGATTCCGGAACCGGTTCGAAATTCTGGATGGATTCAGCATGGAATCTAGCTCAAAGAAAACAACCGATTCCGTCTCTATCGGTTGACGCATTTTAGCTGGAATTCATGCTGGAAGTCCGAATCGGTTCCGGACTAGTTTGACTGGGTAGAGGAATAACCGCTGTCATTTCTGTCGCACTCAGCCACAAAAAAACATGACGACAGTAGCGCACCTGGTTTAGATATCCAAACTACCTTCGAAAGCGTTAAAGATTTTACACAAGTTGAATGCTGAAGATGGACGTCTGTTCTCTGTGCTAGAGAGTATTGACAAAAGTATTGTACGTGTAATGGAAAAAAGTTGTATTGACGATGTGGATTTCAAACGGGACTGAAATATTGTAACAATATCGTCAATACTGGTATTGACAAAAATATTGAACGTGTAAGGGCCGCTATAGACTGTGCTGCTAGGTAATGCAAGTTTTCTGTGTATGCTTATAACATTGGACGTGTTGCCATACAATGCCGGGGCATACGTTGCCAAAAATGCTGTTTTTTTCTCCGCAGTTCTCTAACTATGAGTTTTTCTAGGAAGAACCTAAGAGGGAAGAACAGAGATGAAACGCGAAGACTGAAGTTCCAATCCGCCAATCGAGCAATGTCAACAAAAAAAATATGGCGAATTTAGGCTGTGAACCATTTGGTGAAATTTTTAACTTTTAGTTAAAATCTGACACTTCGAAAGATATAGACTTTTCTACGGCCCATGTACGTACACGCCACATGACACAAATACTACATCACAAGCTGGTGGAAAATAATAAACAAAGACGGCAAAAGTAAATGGGATTGTTTTCAACCAGGAAGCTTCATTAGTGTTCGTGAGATCGGACGCAAAGAACTCAATTTGCAAAACAACCCTACACGCTACCAGAAAATAACCTACAGAATAAGTTCTTTTAACTTAAATCTAGGTACTTTTGAGCTGTGCGTCGCTTTCGCACTTCACGTTCATTCAAAACTACTCAAAATTTGAGTTTCCACTACCCAATTTCAAAAACCGGGGAAAACTGTCAAAAAATGAGTATCGATTTGAGTAGAATTGACTGAACTCTGGAGTAACCATGAAATTATCAACTATTTGAGTGAAAAAAAAACTTACTGGTGCACAAAATGGAGCAGCCCGCACACAAAAAATTGAAAATAGTTTCAAATTTTGATTCAACAGCAAAAGAATCAACGAGGGGACATTCGGAAAACGAAAAGGTAGCACGAGATCCTATTTACAGGAAAAAGGAGAAAGGACCTCGGAATAAATTTATAAGCATCGTATTAACAACTAGAGATACAGGTAAGTGGAATTTTATATACAGATTAATGCGTTTGTTAGTATTATTAAAAATACAGATCGGTTAAATTTCAAATTTTGCCTTTGCGTAAAAAGTACTCAAAATTGACATTTTGTACCCGAACTCAAAACTGAGTAAGTGAGGAAAACTCAATTTTTGACCATGTGCACTTTTTATGGAATTGAGTGGCTGGTCACTCACTTTTGAGTTATTTTCAATGAGCGTGTTATTAGTGTTGTCAAAAACAAAACGAGAGATTCGACTCAGACGAGGTATTCCGTAAAGTAAGGTACTTATAAGTTGTTTGGGGTAGACTCAAAATTAGGTAAATTCAACTTAAATTTAAGTAAATTAAACTCAAGGTTGAGTTATTTTTGCCGTAGTTAAATGGATACTACCTTCAACACGATTTACCTAATTTTACCTTCCTGCACGATACCACGAGATTGTGTCAAAAGTACTTAATTTTAGGTAGTTTTTCGGTGGCGTGTACTCTGGAGCATGGTTAAAATTGACAGAGCGATAGTTAAATTTGACAGCTCGATGGTTAAAATTTTGCCCATGATGCAGAATAAAAAGGGGGGAAACATTTTCTGTACCTAATTGAGGTTGTCAATATTTTTCAATAAAAAATTAAGGGATAAAGATTGAAACGATAACGTGTTGTGTTAAAATTTGTTTGGATTATTTCATGATGTGGATGTTTACTTTTCGAGGCTATGGCTGTCATACTTAATGTAATAAGAAAAAAACTAATTTTAAAATATCGACAAATGTTCACACCTCTACCAACTTGTGGTCATCGCAACTGTCAATTCTAAATAACTATCCATATGTCAAGTTTTGAAATGGTTCGCTCTCTCGGTTAAATTTTTCCATTCAATAGAAAATAACTTTCGAACTGTCAAATTTTAACTAAAGGTTAAAATAAATCGCCAAATGGTTCACAGCCTTAGGAAGTAGCTCGCAGGCAATGTAGTATATATATAGGTGTGGCAGATCACACGGTTTGCTAGTATTGGCAACCAAAAATATGTAAACAATCCAGAAGCACATTGGGTCGACGTCATAGCGTTCACACGATTCAATGGGAGCGGAACGAACCGAGGGGCGACTCACTCTAGTATTTTCGATTCAGGCTAACGTATTGAGAGACGTATTTGTGTATTTTTCGCGAAATGACATGTATTTTGTGTATTGATGAGTATTCGTTATTTTTTTTCATAATTCTTACGTATTAGCGCATTAAAAACGTATTTGTGTATTGTTCACGAAATGCAATGTATTATGCGTATTGGTGAATTATTTCATAATTCTTACGGATTAGTGTACTAAAACGTACAATTGTATGCACGCATTGTATTTTTGTTGACTAATCAATTGGGTCATTAAATGAGAAAAAAAACTCTTTTTTATTACATACATCGATAAAGCTGATTTTTGTAATTGCAACAATTTATTTTTCCAACTCAGGAAACGTGAAAACAAAATATAAATTTAGAATAAAGAAATATGTTGACAGTCCGGATTTGACACTATCAGAAGGATTTGACATTTCGAATTTCACGACAAATGATGCCCTGTCAGAAAATATGAACACATGTTTTCCCGGTTTTCCGCAAAGTTATTTTTATTTGACATAAACACCATACAATGAATATAGTTTTTTTCATTTTGGGTGTTGTCTTGATAGGCCAGATGTAAACAACCGCTGTTTTCCTATATATGGTTGCCAAGTTTATATAAGATTTATTTTAAAAAACAAAAAAATCGTTTTTTACGTATTATGACGAATTTTTTTTAAATAATGGTGTATTATGTATATTGGACCCAAAATTTATCGAATGGTATGGAAAACTGTATATAGCTTAATGACCCAATTGAAATTGAATGTTACTGAATTTTGACGTTTAAATGTTATTGTAGAATGCAAGTAGAATAATTTCATAAACGCAAATAATAAAATTAGTACAAATGGAATTACTAGTGATTTTTCAAGATTAACGATCAATTAAGCATTATGCCAAATTTTATTATTTAGAGAATTAGAATTTCTAATTAGGCTTACCCAATGGTAATTTTTGAGCAACGCGGTATTATATTTAATCACTGCAGTATTATCTAAATTTATTTCAAAAATTGAAATGCATCTCAGTAAAATTGAGATGCTCCTAAGTAAAATCAGCCGAAATTCCTACTGGTTGTACTAGACTCGGATGCGTCACTAGAGCCTGAATTCTGGCAGAATCCAGCCGGAATTCCAACTGGACTTAGAGTTATGACTGAACTCATTCCTGCAAGTTGATCGGAAGCGACTCGTAATTCGGATTCTTGTTTTGTATTATTTTTTATTATTTTAATTATAGAGGTTTTAACCTTAGGGTCATTCGCCTCTTTTCTGGTTAAAGTAATTTCTTGTGGAAAAATCTCTAACCCTATGTGCGGGGTTGGGAATCGAACCTAGGTGAGCTGCGTACAATCTTGTGTTTTGCATTCTCAATTCATCGAGCGTTGGTTTCGATTCTATTCCCCCAACAAGTGTTGATTTATAATGCAACCTGTATATCTAAACAAAATGATCCATCGCAATGTAAACTTCGAACTTGCAAGATTTTTGAGCTTCACTATTTAGGATAAACATTAAACATTGTTTATGTCGATAAAATGAGCGAATTCTTGATCAAAAAATTCCTACTGATGCTGGTAGGAAGTTTCGGATTTATTTATGTTCACGTCCCCTGGGAGTATTTTCAAATGTACGGGATGTTTATTTCCATTAAAGATTATGGGATTGTTCCTCTGAATCAAACTAACAAGAATTATGATTGATTTCTGCCTACTTGTCATTCTAATGATTCACCGATTCTGAGTCTGTTTGCTGGGAGTCCCAATTCCGAGAAAAGTAAACAATCTAGCGTGAAAAAAACATACGCTATGTCATAATAAGAAATATACTGAATTAGTTTCATTTGGCATGAAATTAATGTAATATTTGTATGGCTTGTATCAACAGTGTATTACTTGATGAATTGGATTGTTATCGAAGCATTGAAAACTATTTCCGGTAATAACGTATTTTTGTGTATTAGCGTATTTTCGACGTATTATCGACGTATTGAAAAATTCTTCCAGAAGTAACGTATTTTAGTGCATTAGTGTATTTATTAAATGTATTAAATGTATTAAGGTGTATTGAAGCATTTCTCGTGTATTTTTTCAATTGGGTATTTTCAATTCACTTTGAATGGGGAGTGAATTGCCCCTCGGAACGAACGGTATGACGAAAGCAAGTCGATTTATTCTGTGATCACTCACACCACTCATGTAAGATTCATCTTACGAATACCAAAGAGCCCTCTTCGCCATATCTGTATATACAACATTGGCTCGCAGGGTGGCCAGACAGAATCCCAGTCAAAAAGGGCAAGTTGCTGGCTAACGGGGGGCTATTTTCCAACTCGGATGCGCGAATTGCCCTTCAATTTGCCAGCAAATTGCCCTTAAATCGCCTCAAATCCCCCAGAGAACGCGCCATTTAATCGCCCTTAATTGCCTAATATGAAAATTACAAATAATACTTATTTTCGGATTCATTATCTACTCACATAAACTTATCAGTACACTAGGTAATCACCACAAAATTATAGGAAGAATCAATGGTGAAATTGGTATTGCACACTAAAACTTACCACAATCTGACTTTTATTAAGAGATCTTGTTCCATTATACTTACACACGATTCCACAATTTCCCACATTCGTTGGCTAAATGAAGCGCACTAGACAAACAAAATACAAGCGAGAACACGCGAATTGTTTAAAAAACAATTTTAAGCTTAAGCCAAACATGAACCGCCATGTTTGAAAAACGCAAAAACAACCAAGTCCATTTCAGCCGCATTTTGTTCCTAAGGGCAATTAGCACAGGCGAGTTGAGTCAAACGTCAAACTGTTTAAATCGCCGGACGATATTATAGGAGGAATCAATGGTGAAATTGGTATTGCACTCCAAAACTTATCAGAATCTGACGTTTATTAGGACTCTAGGTCAGAGATCTTGTTCCACTGTACTTACACATGATTCCACAATTTCCCACATTCGTTGGCTAAATTAAGTACACTAAACAAACAAAGTACAAGTGAAAACACACCAATTGTTCAAAAAACAATTTTAAGCTTAAGCCAAACATGAACCGCCATGTTTGAAAAACGCGAAAAACAACCAAGTCCATTTCATCCGCCAGGAAATTTGTCTAAGTATTGAAATTGCATTTAAGGTTGCACAGAGAAAGCGCAAAATTCGCAAACGAAAAAAGCAGTTTTTTTCCACACCGTATGTCAGATCTTCATAAAAATCAATCAGCGTATGTAGAATGTTGTTACAGTACTGCTGATTGATTTTTATGAAGATCTGACATACGGTGTGGAAAAAAACTGCTTTTTTCGTTTGCGAATTTTGCGCTTTCTCTGTGCAACCTTAAATCGCATTCGCAAATTGCATTTGTTCCTAGGGGCAATTAGCACAGGCGAGTTGAGCCAAACGTCAAACTTTTTAAATCGCCTGACCATGCTCGTCCGCATTTTTTTTTGACAGGGCATGTTCGTCCCTAATGGCGATTTCGCTTGAACCTGAAACCACAGAGAACAGACGTCCATCTTCAGCATTCAACTTGTGTAAAATCTTCAACGCTTTCGAAGGTAGTTTGGATATCTAAACCAGGTGCGCTACTGTCGTCATGTTTTTTTGTGGCTGAGTGCGACAGAAATGACAGCGGTTATTCCTCTACCCAGTCAAACTAGTCCGGAACCGATTCGGACTTCCAGCATGAATTCCAGCTAAAATGCGTCAACCGATAGAGACGGAATCGGTTGTTTTCTTTGAGCTAAATTCCATGCTGAATCCATCCAGAATTTCGAACCGGTTCCGGAATCGATTTGACGGATCCCTCTAAGAACGGTTGGTTTCAAAATTGTCCAATGAAGGACGTTCGTTGGACCAATTTGGACAACGTCCAAATAACCGTTCAACGAACGTCCATCGTTGGACCCGTGTTGAACGATTTTGAAACAAATTTTTGGACGTCTCAGTGGGATAGTTGGGATAGGTTGGTGTGGCGGCGCTAGTGTTTTTCGTATATTAATTCAAATGTTTTCACACGTTTTTTAAATATTTTTGTTCGATCATGGATGTCTGTTCTCTGTGTGCAAAGTGTGGTAACGCGTCTACTCTCGCCTGTAGCTCACAAGGAATGCCCAGACCGTTTTAGTTTACCTAACTGCAGAATACACACTTGTTTGTGAGTGTGAAGTAACATCGTTCAACGAAGGGCGCAAGGTTAATTGCATACAGGTAGGTGTCAATATACTACAATAAAGAAACGATTGGATAAAGAAACTTACTTAACTTATAACAACTTTATTCATTGTAATAATATTGATCGGTTTACTAATGTGGGACATAGTCACGATACTTTATTGGTGGTTGTCTCGCACGCTTGTCTAGTCCAGACTATGTTGCCACAGAATTATCGATTCGATTAGGATTCACATCAGCCAATGACCCTGAGAGGAGTTCTTGACCGGGCGGTGAGTTACAATGGTCTTCTATCTTCTTAAGATGGGCTGAGCTCCTTCTGTACCGCTTGCCAGTTTCCTTTGACTGGATTAGTGTACCTGTGCCTGCCTTACGACAGACTATGAACTCTTCATTGCTGAAATCCGTGGCTAACTTATTAGGTTTTCTCATTCTTTTGGCCAGTACATGATCACCCTCCTAAATAGAGCTATTCTTCGCACCACGTTTTTTGTCTGCGTACAGTTTACCTTTTTCCTTTACTAACGCGTCCCTATCTCTCACTTCTGCATCTTCTTGAAAGGATGAAACAGTGGGTAATTTACTTTTAATGCGTCGACCAAACATGGTTTCTCCTTGAAATTTGCCTGTAGCTGGATGTTTTGTGGAGTGATATGTTAGTAGGTACAAATAAAGCTCCTGTCGCCAGTCTCGTCCGAGTTCTTGAGCTATGCGAAGTCGTTTCAAAATCGAACGATTCTGCCGTTCAACTTGGCCGTTGGATTGAGGCCAATAGGGAATAGTATTCATAAGTTTAACACCGTTCGCTTCGCAAAACTCGTTTAACTCCGTGCACACTGCACTAAGCTGAGGGGCGTTGTCAGCTTTCATGATCAATGGAATTTCGTAACGGCTGAACATTATTGAAAGCTCTCTGATAACATTGTTCGAAGTCGTCGTTTCCATTTCGCATACCTCCATAAATCGGCTGTAACAATCAATTACTACCAGGAGGTATTGTTCTTCTGGTAAAGGACCCAGAAAATCTAACGCTATTGTGTGCCAAGGGGAATTAGATAATTCACTACACAACAACGGCTCCGGAGCACCGACTAGAGTACATCCTCTGCAATTCTTCACATACTGTTCTACCTGTGCATCCATCTTTGGCCACCAAACATGGGACCTCAGATGGTTTTTTCATCATGGTGATTCCAGGATGGCCTTCGTGAGCGGTTGCGAGGACTTTATTTCTGAGAGAAAATGGAACAACTATTCGATCTCCTCGTAGAAGAACTCCTTCCAGCTCGCACAACTCGTTTGCGATAACTCGGTATGTAATTGGCAAATTTTGAATCTCTTCACTAGCCAGTAGTTCTAAAACTTCCCAGAACTTCTAGGTCTGCTTTGCTACCTTTCTCAACATCACACCAGCTTAATGCAGAAGAATTGGCTGCATTCTTAGCTACCTCTCGAACAAATATTTCCTCTGACGGGTCAAATGGTGTCGCGTCTTGTACTGGTAACCGGGATAGAGCATCAGCCACATTGTTTTTACCTGACATAAATATAATCTTGTAATCAAATGCCTGCAGACGCAACACCCATCTCTCTATGCGCGAGCATGGCTTGGACCGCCCATCTTAAGAAAAGAAAGCTCAATGCTTTACAATCTGTGAAAATGTCAAACGATTTTCCGAGGAGGTAAAACTGAAAACGTTCGACGCCCCAGACTATTGCCAGGGTTTCTTTCTCTGTCTGGAAATAGCGTCGCTCCGATGTATAGCAGCTTCAACCAATTGAATTAAAATGACACCTAGTCCATGTGGACTAGCATCTGTAATAACAGCTGTACGGTCCTCAACTCGGTAGAATCCCAGATTTTCAATATTTCCCATAGCATCCTTTATGGCATTAAGGTGAAGATATGTGGAAGCCACGTTGCTGGGCACCGGCTCGCTTGTTTACATTGAGAAAAACTGAAATCTGAAGTGAAAATTCAAACGCACAAATGAGTTTCCAAACATTTTCCTTCGGTCATCTGCACATTGGCAGAAAATTTGAAGTTTTGTTAGTAAACGATTAAAGTTTCGCGAGTGTTTTTGCAGTGGTGTGTGAAAATAAGTGCATTTGAAAAAGTGCAATAAAACGAGAAGAAGAAAAATAAGAGTGTTTCGAAAAGAAACCCCAAGTGAAGAGGGATGATATTTTCGCACAAAATAGAAGCTACAGATGGCATTCCGTAAAAAACTCGGATTGATTGCGTAGGAAAATGTTCTAGCTTCCTTAAGTAGCAGTTTCGTGGCACACCAGCAAGGTTAGTGTGTTGAAAAACGTATTTTTATATTTGCTCATGTCAGATACACGGTTAGGCAGGGGAGAGGGGTGTGTGCGGCGTAGCAGCCATGTTGTGGCTCGCACCCAGTGAGCAAATTTTCTGGCAGAGACCGCTCTGCTAGATTTCTGTAAGTCTTGGTTTGGCAGACCTGTCAGTTTTTTGCGCGTATCCTGTCGGGTTAGTTGAGCTAGGGCGAACTCGGTTTCGCTCGCGTTTTCTGGCAAATTTTGACAGGAACCGAGCTAAACCCTGGCATAACTCGGGCACAAACTGTGCAAAGATCCTGGCAATTCCTAGCTGGTAGAATTTGGCACGAATCGAGCACATCTGACAAAGATGTGGCAAGAAGCGTGCAGGGATCTTGGCCGTACATTTCTGGCTCGATTCTGTATAAAAGTGAGCAGCATCGGTTGGTTTAACCGCTTCTGTCAGAAACGGCAGTTGCATTTGAGCAAATTCGTTGCCAGAATTCTCGCACAAATCGCGCAAAATGCTCGATTTGTGCGAGAATTCTGGCAACTCTGTCAGCATCAATTTCGCTTTGCTCAACTTTTGCTAACTTTCTGCTTGCCACGCTGACCGGGCATGTATAATGTCCTTAAAAGAGTCTGATTGTTCTGTTGATAGTCTCCTTGTGTAGTAACCTACGCAATGGTTCATCTACTTATTAAGATAGTTCGCAAGTCCAAGGAAACTACGAACTTCTGCTTCACATTGTGGTTCTCGAAATGATTGGACTATTTTAATTTTATTTATTGCAGGTTCAATCCCGTCTTGAGAAACTCTATGTCCTAAGAAGTCCAGCTCAGTAACTCGCAGTTGGCATTTCTCCCAATTTAATTGAATGCCCCGATTTTTAAATCGATTTAAAACCTGACAGAGAAGAAGACACAAAATGACAAAAATCACAATTAGGGAAATATTTTAACCATAAATAAATAACCAAATTAACCAATCGCAAATAAAGATTTTATTCAACAGCAGATTACATCATTACCTGTTCCAATCGCTTATCATGTTTTTGTACATTTTTGCCTTCCACTAGCACGTCGTCGAGGTACCAGACCGTCCCCTCGCATCCGGATAGTGTTTCGTCCATCACTTTTTGAAACAGCTCAGGAGCGGTTACTAAACCAAACGGTAAACGTTTGAAACGGTACAAGCCACGTTGAGTGATAAAAGTTGTCGCATCTCTATTCCACATCAAGCTCTATTTGATGGAATGCTTCCTTGATGTGGAGCTTGCTCCACAATTGTCCACGTCCCAGCTTTGCCAAGTACTCTTCAACTGACGGCATTGGATGGTGTTCTCTTAATACTGCTTCGTTAACTCTTCGCAAATCAAGGCAGAGTCTGGGCTCTCCATTTGACTTCCCTACTACGACCAATGGTGATACCCAGGATGTTGGTCCCGTTTTTGCCTCGATTATGTCCCGCTTTAACATTTCGTCCAACTTTTTGTTAACTGCTTCTTCCAGAGGGACCGGAATTCGTCGCATTGGTTGATATACTGGTACTACTTCCGGATTCATCAGAATCTTCGCTTTAATGCCATTCATCTTCGAAAACGGGCTTACATCGACATTATTTATGTTCAAACCGACTTTCAATACCCCCAACTGCTTGGATGTCTTATCGCCCAGCAATCATCGTTGTCCTCCATGCACAACAAAGAACTCCACTCGAATGCGTTGATCACCTACTGCAATATCAGCGACGAATGATCCTAAAAGAACAAGTGGGTCAACACTTCTATATGCGCGCAAAATTCAAGAGCTTCCCTTTGTTGAAGAAATCACCACCACTTTTTCATTTTTCAGCTTCTGCCACATTTGATCGCTAACCAAATTAGCATCTGCTCCGGAATCAGCATCTCAATGGAAACTCCTCCAATCTCAACCGTTAGAATGATTGATTCATTTCCCGAGTAGAACGCATAGTACACATTCGTTTCGTTCTTTTCTAATTCCACTTTCGGTTTTTTCTGGGTACGATGTTTCCTCCACCACTCTGATGTGTTTTTGCGTATCTCTTTGTATTGTTCGTTTCGCTTTCCGACACAGCTTCTCAAAATGTCCGTAGTTTTTACAGTTCCGGCATTGTTTTCTACGGGCAGGGCAAATATGTGACACAGCAAAATGTCCGAGGCGACCACAGTTAAAGCATGACTTCTCAGAAAAATTTTGTACTTCCCGCTGTACATTTTCCTCTGAACCGTCCAAGTTGTTCAATTTTACAAACTTTTTCCGGGGGTTTATCGGTCGCTATCTCTTCTATTTGTTGATCAACACTTTCTTGCGCGATTCCTAAGTCTTTGATTTCCGGGCAGGATAAATCCATTACCAAAAATCTGCGTAGAACCTCGTTAGAGGAACAACCCTCAACCATCGCGTCGATCATATAAATATCACTCAAAATATTGCTCACTTCAGCGCCGTACTTCTCGAACCCGCACTGGGAGACCTGCTGTTTTCTGACTTTTGCTTCATCGAACGGAGCTTTCGTCTTTCCGATGTGCTCTGATGACGAGGTAGGAAAAACTCGTCCAGCTTCTCTATAGCAGAATCATACCATCTTGGCTCCAATGTCACATGATCGCAATCTTTAAAATTTTTAAATACCACCTGCAATGCCGGACCTCCCAAGTGCAGAAGTTTGGCTCGCTTTGAATACTGATCAGTAATGTCGTAAGCGGCAAAATAACATTCTAGCGCTTCCTTCCATATCTTCCACTCCTTTGCAAGCTTACCAGTTTCGATCTGGTCGCACTATTGGGACTGGTCGTGAGTCTTGCATCTGAAAAGCCAGATATAAACAACAAATTCATTTCCTGTTGATCAACTAAAAAAACTAAAGTGCTTGTATTGCCCAAATGACCAATTGTCCTCTATTGTGTACCCGCATATTTGGTGACCATTCCTGTAAGATAACCGCAATGGTATTTGGACCTTAAAAAACCATTCACTGAAGTTTCCTCTTATCATTAACGAAACGATAAACCAACGCTATCATATTGACTATTCCACTTATGGTCAGCGCCACTTGTACCATTTGCCGAATAGGTCGTTAAGTAACGAACAAATTTTAGGGCATATTATAAGGGGAATGGTGATCTTATAATCCATTTTTGCGGTACTACATTGTTTTTGGATATAACAACCCGCATAAATAAAAACTATCTGGAACATTCTACCATAAACATTTCTTCACCATGCTGTGCGATTAGTATAATCTTACACTACACAATTCATTTAATTTTTTTTACAATATGACAAATCGTGACGCAAAACAAACATGGTACCATACCACAAATCGTTTCGATCATTTGGTGTATTGTGACCACAGATAACCATTTCTCGAATAGTACAGTTATAGTTTTCGAGTGACACTATGCCATGGGCAAAATGTGATGAGTGTGTATAATAAACTACTTTATCGACACTATCAAATGCGGCAGATGTAAAAAGAACTTTATAAATGTTCTTTTTTCTGATTCACCCAAGGCCTCTTCCCCCTCCCCCCTCACTAGTTTGAATAACGTTTTTTATTCTATCGATTTATGGTAATCTGTGATTTGATTGCATGCCGTCCTCCATGTTAGGTTGTTGACATCTTATGGTGGTGGTACTGCCGCTTTTACCAATTGAGCTATTTCTGTAATCTTGTGGAACGTATTTTGGTCTTCATAATAATCTAGCCACAATCGACTTTAGGAAGAGGGTAAATCGACATGTCATATACTAATAAACTGCTGATGATTACGAATGACCATGATTGTACGAGCTGAATAATTACGGAGCATACCGTATATGGTTGACAGCAGCAGATTACATCATTACCTGTTCCAATCGCTTATCATGTTTTTGTACATTTTTGCCTTCCACTAGCACGTCGTCGAGGTACCAGACCGTCCCCTCGCATCCGGATAGTGTTTCGTCCATCACTTTTTGAAACAGCTCAGGAGCGGTTACTAAACCAAACGGTAAACGTTTGAAACGGTACAAGCCACGTTGAGTGATAAAAGTTGTCGCATCTCTATTCCACATCAAGCTCTATTTGATGGAATGCTTCCTTGATGTGGAGCTTGCTCCACAATTGTCCACGTCCCAGCTTTGCCAAGTACTCTTCAACTGACGGCATTGGATGGTGTTCTCTTAATACTGCTTCGTTAACTCTTCGCAAATCAAGGCAGAGTCTGGGCTCTCCATTTGACTTCCCTACTACGACCAATGGTGATACCCAGGATGTTGGTCCCGTTTTTGCCTCGATTATGTCCCGCTTTAACATTTCGTCCAACTTTTTGTTAACTGCTTCTTCCAAAGGGACCGGAATTCGTCGCATTGGTTGATATACTGGTACTACTTCCGGATTCATCAGAATCTTCGCTTTAATGCCATTCATCTTCGAAAACGGGCTTACATCGACATTATTTATGTTCAAACCGACTTTCAATACCCCCAACTGCTTGGATGTCTTATCGCCCAGCAATCATCGTTGTCCTCCATGCACAACAAAGAACTCCACTCGAATGCGTTGATCACCTACTGCAATATCAGCGACGAATGATCCTAAAAGAACAAGTGGGTCAACACTTCTATATGCGCGCAAAATTCAAGAGCTTCCCTTTGTTGAAGAAATCACCACCACTTTTTCATTTTTCAGCTTCTGCCACATTTGATCGCTAACCAAATTAGCATCTGCTCCGGAATCCATCAGCATCTCAATGGAAACTCCTCCAATCTCAACCGTTAGAATGATTGATTCATTTCCCGAGTAGAACGCATAGTACACATTCGTTTCGTTCTTTTCTAATTCCACTTTCGGTTTTTCTGGGTACGATGTTTCCTCCACCACTCTGATGTGTTTTTGCGTATCTCTTTGTATTGTTCGTTTCGCTTTCCGACACAGCTTCTCAAAATGTCCGTAGTTTTTACAGTTCCGGCATTGTTTTCTACGGGCAGGGCAAATATGTGACACAGCAAAATGTCCGAGGCGACCACAGTTAAAGCATGACTTCTCAGAAAAATTTTGTACTTCCCGCTGTACATTTTCCTCTGAACCGTCCAAGTTGTTCAATTTTACAAACTTTTTCCGGGGGTTTATCGGTCGCTATCTCTTCTATTTGTTGATCAACACTTTCTTGCGCGATTCCTAAGTCTTTGATTTCCGGGCAGGATAAATCCATTACCAAAAATCTGCGTAGAACCTCGTTAGAGGAACAACCCTCAACCATCGCGTCGATCATATAAATATCACTCAAAATATTGCTCACTTCAGCGCCGTACTTCTCGAACCCGCACTGGGAGACCTGCTGTTTTCTGACTTTTGCTTCATCGAACGGAGCTTTCGTCTTTCCGATGTGCTCTGATGACGAGGTAGGAAAAACTCGTCCAGCTTCTCTATAGCAGAATCATACCATCTTGGCTCCAATGTCACATGATCGCAATCTTTAAAATTTTTAAATACCACCTGCAATGCCGGACCTCCCAAGTGCAGAAGTTTGGCTCGCTTTGAATACTGATCAGTAATGTCGTAAGCGGCAAAATAACATTCTAGCGCTTCCTTCCATATCTTCCACTCCTTTGCAAGCTTACCAGTTTCGATCTGGTCGCACTATTGGGACTGGTCGTGAGTCTTGCATCTGAAAAGCCAGATATAAACAACAAATTCATTTCCTGTTGATCAACTAAAAAAACTAAAGTGCTTGTATTGCCCAAATGACCAATTGTCCTCTATTGTGTACCCGCATATTTGGTGACCATTCCTGTAAGATAACCGCAATGGTATTTGGACCTTAAAAAACCATTCACTGAAGTTTCCTCTTATCATTAACGAAACGATAAACCAACGCTATCATATTGACTATTCCACTTATGGTCAGCGCCACTTGTACCATTTGCCGAATAGGTCGTTAAGTAACGAACAAATTTTAGGGCATATTATAAGGGGAATGGTGATCTTATAATCCATTTTTGCGGTACTACATTGTTTTTGGATATAACAACCCGCATAAATAAAAACTATCTGGAACATTCTACCATAAACATTTCTTCACCATGCTGTGCGATTAGTATAATCTTACACTACACAATTCATTTAATTTTTAATGTAGAATACATTTAAGGTTTCAATATAGGGGTCCCGTTTCAAAATATCGGCTGCGGCGCCGCGTCAGATTTTGAACGTTAATAACTTTTATCATACTTAACAGAATGATTTGATTTTTAGACCAATTTGTTGCAAATATGTTCCTCTATGCTGTATTAAAATTTGAAGTATATATAACATGTACTAATAACAAAAAAATGTGTTTTGAAAAATCTTTCGAAAACGACTCGGAAAAGTGAAAATTTTCAGCCCATCCCGCACAGAGCCGTCGTTATGGTAGACCAACCGAACAATAAAATAATGAAAAGTTTATATATAGGTCCATTACATGTTTGTTCGTATGGTTATTCGCATTGGGTTGCTTGACGAGAGCACTTGGTGGGGGAAAGACGGCATATTCCTTTGGTTAGGCCATTAGAAGCCGGACGGAAAGGAAAGGCTCATGCACGGCACGAGAACGAGCGAGAAAGCGATAGTAGTGCATATTAGCGCGATTATATAAATATCTGTCGGTCGGTTTTTCTCATCATTCGTATTCGTTCAAGCACTAGCAAGCAGCCAGTCCACCGAAGAAAAGCAGTCGGCGATGACGACGGCGGAAAAAGTGCCCCAGCTACTGGTGACTCATCGCAACCCGATCAGGAACTGTCGCCCTGCAAGAATTTCGCCCCAACTAAAGGGCAACAGAGTAGGCTATCGTTCCAGCGTCTGGGTCGTGAGATTGTGCAGGACTGCAAAGTCGAGCTACGCTTACAAAGCTCAGTCGTAATGATGCCCCGAGAAGCCAACGATGCCTACTTGGTCGGTTTGTTCGAGAATGCAAAATAGTGCTTTCTAGCTCACCGTGTCCGCGGGGAGTGCGTCTGAATTATGCTCCCGCAATAAAACAATAAACGGTTCTTTACAGGACCAATTAATTGTGTTCTAATAAGAGTTAAACTGAAATTTACATTTTATGGTGTATAACAAATAATTTTCAGAAAGCAATGAAATACGATGTGTGGAAAGAAAGAAAGAGAATTTAAATTATCCTCTCGCTCGTTTTCGTGCACTGCTTTTCCATTCCTTTCTGCTGCTACTACCATCATAACTAAAACGAATGTGCGTGTTCCCCCACCATCTCATGACCAGTGTTGCCACAATTGCATGTCGCTATTACAATTTGAATTATTTTATTGATCCTCTCTAGTATTGATAAAATATAGAACGTGCAAAGTACACTAGTCGCATGCTTTTATTCGAACTTTTTGGCAGCCTCCGTTGATTAACTGCATAAATCGATTTGTTTGTGCAGCTCCTTGCTAGTAGCAAACTAAATAGCCTTTATCAGCGCTAACAAATAACACGAAAGAATTTAAATTTGTGAAAATCTTTTCCTTCCTTCTTTTCAAATCTGCAACATTCTTTGAAAATATTGTTTGAATGTTGTTATTGAAAAACTGAACATGCAAGTTTGCTAGCATTGGCCACTAGATTGAAGGCGATGGAAAGACAGAATATTCGTTTTGGTTATGCTAGTATTGGTAGCCGAACGGAAAGGAAAGGCGCAGGAATGGCACGAAAACGAGCGAGAGAGCGATAGTAGTGCTTTCTCGTATATGAATATTGGTCGTTCGGTTTTTCTCATCATTCGTATTCGTTCAAGCACTAGCAAGCAGCCAGTCCACCGAAGGAAAGCAGTTGGCAATAGCGACGGACGGAAAAAGTGCCCCAGCTACTGGTGACTCATCGGAACTGTCGCCCTGCAAGAATTTCGCCCCAACTAAAGGGCAACAGAGTAGGCTATCGTTCCAGCGTCTGGGTCGTGAGATTGTGCAGGACTGCAAAGTCGAGCTACGCTTACAAAGCTCAGTCGTAATGATGCCCCGAGAAGCCAACGATGCCTACTTGGTCGGTTTGTTCGAGAATGCAAAATAGTGCTTTCTAGCTCACCGTGTCCGCGGGGAGTGCGTCTGAATTATGCTCCCGCAATAAAACAATAAACGGTTCTTTACAGGACCAATTAATTGTGTTCTAATAAGAGTTAAACTGAAATTTACATTTTATGGTGTATAACAAATAATTTTCAGAAAGCAATATAAGAAATACGATGTGTGGAAAGAAAGAAAGAGAATTTAAATTATCTTCTCTCGCTCGTTTTCGTGCACTGCTTTTCCATTCCTTTCTGCTGCTACTACCATCATAACTAAAACGAATGTGCGTGTTCCCCCACCATCTCATGGCCAGTGTTGCCACAATTGCATGTCGCTATAACAATTTGAATTATTTTATTGATCCTCTCTAGTATTGATAAAATATAGAACATGCAAAGTACACTAGTCGCATGCTTTTATTCGAACTTTTTGGCAGCCTCCGTTGATTAACTGCATAAATCGATTTGTTTGTGCAGCTCCTTGCTAGTAGCAAACTAAATAGCCTTTATCAGCGCTAACAAATAAAACAAAAGAATTTAAGTTTGTGAAAATCTTCTCCTTCCTTCTTTTCAAATCTGCAACATTCTTTGAAAATATTGTTGGAATGTTGTTATTGAAAAACTGAACATGCAAGTTTGCTAGCACTGGCCACTAGATTGAAGGCGATGGAAAGACAGAATATTCGTTTTGGTTATGCTAGTATTGGTAGCCGAACGGAAAGGAAAGGCACAGGAATGGCACGAAAACGAGCGGGAGAGCGATAGTAGTGCTTTCTTGTGTTTTCATATATGAATATTGGTCGGTCGGTTTTTCTCATCATTCGTATTCGTTCAAGCACTAGCAAGCAGCCAGCAGGGTTACCACATATACAGATTATTCTGTATTTTACAGATTTTTCAAGATAAATTGCGACCCAGATTCTGTATATACAGATTACAGATTTTAGACTAAAATACAGATTTTACAGATTTTCAGTGTAGGTTTGTAGTACCCAGACTATTAGAATTTCGAATGACACTTAAAAAGAATCCGATGCAGTTCAGACCTTAAGCAACCGCTAAGGCGTGGAACAAAAACGCCAAATTTAGATATTCCATTGTCAAAATATAGTTTTTTTGGAAGCTCCTAGGTAATTTTTGAATACAGATTTTTGATTCAGAATTTTTCTCCCAAGATACAGATTTCCAGATTTTTTTACGAAAAAATACAGATTTCTATGTGGCAACCCTGGCAGCCAGTCCACCGGAGGAAAGCAGTTGGCGATGATGACGGTCCGCAAAAGTGCCCAGCTACTGGTGGCCCATCGCAACCAACTACCGATCAGGAACTGTCGCCATGCTAGTATTTCGCCCCAACTAAAGGGCAACAGAGCAACTAATCCGCTGGCTAACATTCCAGCGTCTGGTTCGTAAGGTTGTGTATTACTTCAAAGTCGAGCTACGCTTACAAAACTCAGCCGTAATGAAGCCACTGATGCCTACTTGGTCGGTTTGTGGGAGTGGGCGTAAATTACAATAAAAGCAACGGTTCTTTTCAGGACCAATCAATTGTGTTCTAGTGAGAGTTAAACTGAAACTTTTATTTTAAGGTGTGTAGCAAATTTTCAACAAGCAACATAATACGTTGGGTGGAAAGAAGTAGCTTGCACACGGAACAAAAATTTAAATTATCCTCTCGCTCGTTTCGTGCACTGCTTTTCCATTCCTTTCTACTGTTATTATCAGTATTACCAAAACGAATGTGTTGTTGCATGTGTTTAAGAGAAACGTTGAAGTCGCATGCTTCTATTCAAGCTTTTTGGCAGCCCCCGTGAACTAACTGCATTAAATGATTTTTTGTGCAGCTCCGTGCTAGTAGTAAACAAAATGGCCCTACCAGTGTCTGATTCGTGAGATTGTGCAGGATTTCAAAGTCGAGCTAAGCTTATAAAGTTCAGCCGTAATGGTACCCGAAGAAGCCAGTCTTGTCGTTTTGTTCGAGGCTACAAAACAGTTCGCCAGGCACGTATCTATCATGCCAAAAATATCCAACGATCCAGCGCATCACCATCAACACCAACGCCGATACCAAAGGTTCTTTTCAGAACCACCATTATTACCATAGAGAATTATTTGAAAATTTCCCATTCAAACGTGATTCTGTTGAATATTATTAGTTTTAAATTAACGTCTCGAATTGAAATCACGACGCTCCGGTTATGTGACAGACATTACCCACCCATCTTTTTTTATTGTGACCACGACACCCCATTTCAATATTTCTGAATGAACAGAAGGTCGAGTTTGGAAAGTTTGTAACTTTCATTGTACTTAACCAAATTACACAATGTTCGCACTAATGATTCAGAAATATGATCAGGAATCTTCTATTAGATTTGTAAGTATGTATAATTTACATGAATAAAGAAAAATTGATTTTCAGGAATCAATTATTATCTGTTCTTCCATTGGCCAGTACTACGCGACTTCCTCATGCTAACAATTAATTTCATCGTTAGCCATCTCCCTCACCAAGGCCAACAACGCCAACAAAACCGGTCCTTTTCAGGACCACCATCATTTTTGTAAAGAATAATTTGAAATATTCCTCGCCCAAATCAGCTTTTGTCCGAAAATCCTAATGAGTATCAACATATTTGAAGAACGTGTTCCTTATGTATTCTACATCTCTCCGGTTATGTCGCAGACATTACCCACCCATCTTTTTTTTTTACAATATGACAAATCGTGACGCAAAACAAACATGGTACCATACCACAAATCGTTTCGATCATTTGGTGTATTGTGACCACAGATAACCATTTCTCGAATAGTACAGTTATAGTTTTCGAGTGACACTATGCCATGGGCAAAATGTGATGAGTGTGTATAATAAACTACTTTATCGACACTATCAAATGCGGCAGATGTAAAAAGAACTTTATAAATGTTCTTTTTTCTGATTCACCCAAGGCCTCTTCCCCCTCCCCCCTCACTAGTTTGAATAACGTTTTTTATTCTATCGATTTATGGTAATCTGTGATTTGATTGCATGCCGTCCTCCATGTTAGGTTGTTGACATCTTATGGTGGTGGTACTGCCGCTTTTACCAATTGAGCTATTTCTGTAATCTTGTGGAACGTATTTTGGTCTTCATAATAATCTAGCCACAATCGACTTTAGGAAGAGGGTAAATCGACATGTCATATACTAATAAACTGCTGATGATTACGAATGACCATGATTGTACGAGCTGAATAATTACGGAGCATACCGTATATGGTTGACAGCAGCAGATTACATCATTACCTGTTCCAATCGCTTATCATGTTTTTGTACATTTTTGCCTTCCACTAGCACGTCGTCGAGGTACCAGACCGTCCCCTCGCATCCGGATAGTGTTTCGTCCATCACTTTTTGAAACAGCTCAGGAGCGGTTACTAAACCAAACGGTAAACGTTTGAAACGGTACAAGCCACGTTGAGTGATAAAAGTTGTCGCATCTCTATTCCACATCAAGCTCTATTTGATGGAATGCTTCCTTGATGTGGAGCTTGCTCCACAATTGTCCACGTCCCAGCTTTGCCAAGTACTCTTCAACTGACGGCATTGGATGGTGTTCTCTTAATACTGCTTCGTTAACTCTTCGCAAATCAAGGCAGAGTCTGGGCTCTCCATTTGACTTCCCTACTACGACCAATGGTGATACCCAGGATGTTGGTCCCGTTTTTGCCTCGATTATGTCCCGCTTTAACATTTCGTCCAACTTTTTGTTAACTGCTTCTTCCAGAGGGACCGGAATTCGTCGCATTGGTTGATATACTGGTACTACTTCCGGATTCATCAGAATCTTCGCTTTAATGCCATTCATCTTCGAAAACGGGCTTACATCGACATTATTTATGTTCAAACCGACTTTCAATACCCCCAACTGCTTGGATGTCTTATCGCCCAGCAATCATCGTTGTCCTCCATGCACAACAAAGAACTCCACTCGAATGCGTTGATCACCTACTGCAATATCAGCGACGAATGATCCTAAAAGAACAAGTGGGTCAACACTTCTATATGCGCGCAAAATTCAAGAGCTTCCCTTTGTTGAAGAAATCACCACCACTTTTTCATTTTTCAGCTTCTGCCACATTTGATCGCTAACCAAATTAGCATCTGCTCCGGAATCCATCAGCATCTCAATGGAAACTCCTCCAATCTCAACCGTTAGAATGATTGATTCATTTCCCGAGTAGAACGCATAGTACACATTCGTTTCGTTCTTTTCTAATTCCACTTTCGGTTTTTCTGGGTACGATGTTTCCTCCACCACTCTGATGTGTTTTTGCGTATCTCTTTGTATTGTTCGTTTCGCTTTCCGACACAGCTTCTCAAAATGTCCGTAGTTTTTACAGTTCCGGCATTGTTTTCTACGGGCAGGGCAAATATGTGACACAGCAAAATGTCCGAGGCGACCACAGTTAAAGCATGACTTCTCAGAAAAATTTTGTACTTCCCGCTGTACATTTTCCTCTGAACCGTCCAAGTTGTTCAATTTTACAAACTTTTTCCGGGGGTTTATCGGTCGCTATCTCTTCTATTTGTTGATCAACACTTTCTTGCGCGATTCCTAAGTCTTTGATTTCCGGGCAGGATAAATCCATTACCAAAAATCTGCGTAGAACCTCGTTAGAGGAACAACCCTCAACCATCGCGTCGATCATATAAATATCACTCAAAATATTGCTCACTTCAGCGCCGTACTTCTCGAACCCGCACTGGGAGACCTGCTGTTTTCTGACTTTTGCTTCATCGAACGGAGCTTTCGTCTTTCCGATGTGCTCTGATGACGAGGTAGGAAAAACTCGTCCAGCTTCTCTATAGCAGAATCATACCATCTTGGCTCCAATGTCACATGATCGCAATCTTTAAAATTTTTAAATACCACCTGCAATGCCGGACCTCCCAAGTGCAGAAGTTTGGCTCGCTTTGAATACTGATCAGTAATGTCGTAAGCGGCAAAATAACATTCTAGCGCTTCCTTCCATATCTTCCACTCCTTTGCAAGCTTACCAGTTTCGATCTGGTCGCACTATTGGGACTGGTCGTGAGTCTTGCATCTGAAAAGCCAGATATAAACAACAAATTCATTTCCTGTTGATCAACTAAAAAAACTAAAGTGCTTGTATTGCCCAAATGACCAATTGTCCTCTATTGTGTACCCGCATATTTGGTGACCATTCCTGTAAGATAACCGCAATGGTATTTGGACCTTAAAAAACCATTCACTGAAGTTTCCTCTTATCATTAACGAAACGATAAACCAACGCTATCATATTGACTATTCCACTTATGGTCAGCGCCACTTGTACCATTTGCCGAATAGGTCGTTAAGTAACGAACAAATTTTAGGGCATATTATAAGGGGAATGGTGATCTTATAATCCATTTTTGCGGTACTACATTGTTTTTGGATATAACAACCCGCATAAATAAAAACTATCTGGAACATTCTACCATAAACATTTCTTCACCATGCTGTGCGATTAGTATAATCTTACACTACACAATTCATTTAATTTTTAATGTAGAATACATTTAAGGTTTCAATATAGGGGTCCCGTTTCAAAATATCGGCTGCGGCGCCGCGTCAGATTTTGAACGTTAATAACTTTTATCATACTTAACAGAATGATTTGATTTTTAGACCAATTTGTTGCAAATATGTTCCTCTATGCTGTATTAAAATTTGAAGTATATATAACATGTACTAATAACAAAAAAATGTGTTTTGAAAAATCTTTCGAAAACGACTCGGAAAAGTGAAAATTTTCAGCCCATCCCGCACAGAGCCGTCGTTATGGTAGACCAACCGAACAATAAAATAATGAAAAGTTTATATATAGGTCCATTACATGTTTGTTCGTATGGTTATTCGCATTGGGTTGCTTGACGAGAGCACTTGGTGGGGGAAAGACGGCATATTCCTTTGGTTAGGCCATTAGAAGCCGGACGGAAAGGAAAGGCTCATGCACGGCACGAGAACGAGCGAGAAAGCGATAGTAGTGCATATTAGCGCGATTATATAAATATCTGTCGGTCGGTTTTTCTCATCATTCGTATTCGTTCAAGCACTAGCAAGCAGCCAGTCCACCGAAGAAAAGCAGTCGGCGATGACGACGGCGGAAAAAGTGCCCCAGCTACTGGTGACTCATCGCAACCCGATCAGGAACTGTCGCCCTGCAAGAATTTCGCCCCAACTAAAGGGCAACAGAGTAGGCTATCGTTCCAGCGTCTGGGTCGTGAGATTGTGCAGGACTGCAAAGTCGAGCTACGCTTACAAAGCTCAGTCGTAATGATGCCCCGAGAAGCCAACGATGCCTACTTGGTCGGTTTGTTCGAGAATGCAAAATAGTGCTTTCTAGCTCACCGTGTCCGCGGGGAGTGCGTCTGAATTATGCTCCCGCAATAAAACAATAAACGGTTCTTTACAGGACCAATTAATTGTGTTCTAATAAGAGTTAAACTGAAATTTACATTTTATGGTGTATAACAAATAATTTTCAGAAAGCAATGAAATACGATGTGTGGAAAGAAAGAAAGAGAATTTAAATTATCCTCTCGCTCGTTTTCGTGCACTGCTTTTCCATTCCTTTCTGCTGCTACTACCATCATAACTAAAACGAATGTGCGTGTTCCCCCACCATCTCATGACCAGTGTTGCCACAATTGCATGTCGCTATTACAATTTGAATTATTTTATTGATCCTCTCTAGTATTGATAAAATATAGAACGTGCAAAGTACACTAGTCGCATGCTTTTATTCGAACTTTTTGGCAGCCTCCGTTGATTAACTGCATAAATCGATTTGTTTGTGCAGCTCCTTGCTAGTAGCAAACTAAATAGCCTTTATCAGCGCTAACAAATAACACGAAAGAATTTAAATTTGTGAAAATCTTTTCCTTCCTTCTTTTCAAATCTGCAACATTCTTTGAAAATATTGTTTGAATGTTGTTATTGAAAAACTGAACATGCAAGTTTGCTAGCATTGGCCACTAGATTGAAGGCGATGGAAAGACAGAATATTCGTTTTGGTTATGCTAGTATTGGTAGCCGAACGGAAAGGAAAGGCGCAGGAATGGCACGAAAACGAGCGAGAGAGCGATAGTAGTGCTTTCTCGTATATGAATATTGGTCGTTCGGTTTTTCTCATCATTCGTATTCGTTCAAGCACTAGCAAGCAGCCAGTCCACCGAAGGAAAGCAGTTGGCAATAGCGACGGACGGAAAAAGTGCCCCAGCTACTGGTGACTCATCGGAACTGTCGCCCTGCAAGAATTTCGCCCCAACTAAAGGGCAACAGAGTAGGCTATCGTTCCAGCGTCTGGGTCGTGAGATTGTGCAGGACTGCAAAGTCGAGCTACGCTTACAAAGCTCAGTCGTAATGATGCCCCGAGAAGCCAACGATGCCTACTTGGTCGGTTTGTTCGAGAATGCAAAATAGTGCTTTCTAGCTCACCGTGTCCGCGGGGAGTGCGTCTGAATTATGCTCCCGCAATAAAACAATAAACGGTTCTTTACAGGACCAATTAATTGTGTTCTAATAAGAGTTAAACTGAAATTTACATTTTATGGTGTATAACAAATAATTTTCAGAAAGCAATATAAGAAATACGATGTGTGGAAAGAAAGAAAGAGAATTTAAATTATCTTCTCTCGCTCGTTTTCGTGCACTGCTTTTCCATTCCTTTCTGCTGCTACTACCATCATAACTAAAACGAATGTGCGTGTTCCCCCACCATCTCATGGCCAGTGTTGCCACAATTGCATGTCGCTATAACAATTTGAATTATTTTATTGATCCTCTCTAGTATTGATAAAATATAGAACATGCAAAGTACACTAGTCGCATGCTTTTATTCGAACTTTTTGGCAGCCTCCGTTGATTAACTGCATAAATCGATTTGTTTGTGCAGCTCCTTGCTAGTAGCAAACTAAATAGCCTTTATCAGCGCTAACAAATAAAACAAAAGAATTTAAGTTTGTGAAAATCTTCTCCTTCCTTCTTTTCAAATCTGCAACATTCTTTGAAAATATTGTTGGAATGTTGTTATTGAAAAACTGAACATGCAAGTTTGCTAGCACTGGCCACTAGATTGAAGGCGATGGAAAGACAGAATATTCGTTTTGGTTATGCTAGTATTGGTAGCCGAACGGAAAGGAAAGGCACAGGAATGGCACGAAAACGAGCGGGAGAGCGATAGTAGTGCTTTCTTGTGTTTTCATATATGAATATTGGTCGGTCGGTTTTTCTCATCATTCGTATTCGTTCAAGCACTAGCAAGCAGCCAGCAGGGTTACCACATATACAGATTATTCTGTATTTTACAGATTTTTCAAGATAAATTGCGACCCAGATTCTGTATATACAGATTACAGATTTTAGACTAAAATACAGATTTTACAGATTTTCAGTGTAGGTTTGTAGTACCCAGACTATTAGAATTTCGAATGACACTTAAAAAGAATCCGATGCAGTTCAGACCTTAAGCAACCGCTAAGGCGTGGAACAAAAACGCCAAATTTAGATATTCCATTGTCAAAATATAGTTTTTTTGGAAGCTCCTAGGTAATTTTTGAATACAGATTTTTGATTCAGAATTTTTCTCCCAAGATACAGATTTCCAGATTTTTTTACGAAAAAATACAGATTTCTATGTGGCAACCCTGGCAGCCAGTCCACCGGAGGAAAGCAGTTGGCGATGATGACGGTCCGCAAAAGTGCCCAGCTACTGGTGGCCCATCGCAACCAACTACCGATCAGGAACTGTCGCCATGCTAGTATTTCGCCCCAACTAAAGGGCAACAGAGCAACTAATCCGCTGGCTAACATTCCAGCGTCTGGTTCGTAAGGTTGTGTATTACTTCAAAGTCGAGCTACGCTTACAAAACTCAGCCGTAATGAAGCCACTGATGCCTACTTGGTCGGTTTGTGGGAGTGGGCGTAAATTACAATAAAAGCAACGGTTCTTTTCAGGACCAATCAATTGTGTTCTAGTGAGAGTTAAACTGAAACTTTTATTTTAAGGTGTGTAGCAAATTTTCAACAAGCAACATAATACGTTGGGTGGAAAGAAGTAGCTTGCACACGGAACAAAAATTTAAATTATCCTCTCGCTCGTTTCGTGCACTGCTTTTCCATTCCTTTCTACTGTTATTATCAGTATTACCAAAACGAATGTGTTGTTGCATGTGTTTAAGAGAAACGTTGAAGTCGCATGCTTCTATTCAAGCTTTTTGGCAGCCCCCGTGAACTAACTGCATTAAATGATTTTTTGTGCAGCTCCGTGCTAGTAGTAAACAAAATGGCCCTACCAGTGTCTGATTCGTGAGATTGTGCAGGATTTCAAAGTCGAGCTAAGCTTATAAAGTTCAGCCGTAATGGTACCCGAAGAAGCCAGTCTTGTCGTTTTGTTCGAGGCTACAAAACAGTTCGCCAGGCACGTATCTATCATGCCAAAAATATCCAACGATCCAGCGCATCACCATCAACACCAACGCCGATACCAAAGGTTCTTTTCAGAACCACCATTATTACCATAGAGAATTATTTGAAAATTTCCCATTCAAACGTGATTCTGTTGAATATTATTAGTTTTAAATTAACGTCTCGAATTGAAATCACGACGCTCCGGTTATGTGACAGACATTACCCACCCATCTTTTTTTATTGTGACCACGACACCCCATTTCAATATTTCTGAATGAACAGAAGGTCGAGTTTGGAAAGTTTGTAACTTTCATTGTACTTAACCAAATTACACAATGTTCGCACTAATGATTCAGAAATATGATCAGGAATCTTCTATTAGATTTGTAAGTATGTATAATTTACATGAATAAAGAAAAATTGATTTTCAGGAATCAATTATTATCTGTTCTTCCATTGGCCAGTACTACGCGACTTCCTCATGCTAACAATTAATTTCATCGTTAGCCATCTCCCTCACCAAGGCCAACAACGCCAACAAAACCGGTCCTTTTCAGGACCACCATCATTTTTGTAAAGAATAATTTGAAATATTCCTCGCCCAAATCAGCTTTTGTCCGAAAATCCTAATGAGTATCAACATATTTGAAGAACGTGTTCCTTATGTATTCTACATCTCTCCGGTTATGTCGCAGACATTACCCACCCATCTTTTTTTTTTACAATATGACAAATCGTGACGCAAAACAAACATGGTACCATACCACAAATCGTTTCGATCATTTGGTGTATTGTGACCACAGATAACCATTTCTCGAATAGTACAGTTATAGTTTTCGAGTGACACTATGCCATGGGCAAAATGTGATGAGTGTGTATAATAAACTACTTTATCGACACTATCAAATGCGGCAGATGTAAAAAGAACTTTATAAATGTTCTTTTTTCTGATTCACCCAAGGCCTCTTCCCCCTCCCCCCTCACTAGTTTGAATAACGTTTTTTATTCTATCGATTTATGGTAATCTGTGATTTGATTGCATGCCGTCCTCCATGTTAGGTTGTTGACATCTTATGGTGGTGGTACTGCCGCTTTTACCAATTGAGCTATTTCTGTAATCTTGTGGAACGTATTTTGGTCTTCATAATAATCTAGCCACAATCGACTTTAGGAAGAGGGTAAATCGACATGTCATATACTAATAAACTGCTGATGATTACGAATGACCATGATTGTACGAGCTGAATAATTACGGAGCATACCGTATATGGTTGAAACATCAATTCAAATTTTCCCTTAATTTTCCTTGAATTCGTTTAAGAGGAGCTTTGCGAGCCTTTCGGTGATGGTTAGCCGTGTGTTTGTTACAATACATTCATATATAATATATAAATCGTTGAATCTGGTTGGTTAGGCAAATCGAGAATCTGAATGATGCATCCGTTATTAGAATTGACCATCTCTCCTCGTCTAGACAGGTGTAGCAACTTCCGGCAGCTGTATACTTACGTTGTTAAAAAGACTCGTGATGTATACGAAAAATGTAATACATTTACATTGATCCACTTAAGAAAACGGTATAAGCTGGGGTATTAGAGGAGGATTTGAAATTCTTGAGTTGCTAGGACTACAATACATGGTGTTAGCCCTTCTTTAGAAGTCCATCCTAAATTCGTGAAGCTCCTTCCTACTAACAGAACTTCTTAAACGGCAATGTTACGATGTGATATATTTTGCCATATACGAAATTTGATTATGATTAGTTTTATCATTTTGCTGAATGTTGCTATAGATGAAATGTGAATTAATCTAATCGACCTTCGCTGAGTAAAACATTATTGACAGCCTTGTGGATTCATTTCACCTTTTCTGTAAAAGGTATGAAGCTTTAGATTTTGTCCAAAAACGAAACCTGTACGCCAAAAATTAAATTTGGAATTTCTTTCATCAAACCTAAATAATCTGATTTACACTTGGTAAGAAATAATAATAATAAAGTATTAAAGCACTTTATCCGTGGATAAATTATTATTTTTTCCCAATAAATATGTGCAATAAACAAAGATTCGTTATTTCATTTTAACATCACATTCAATTCAATATAAATGATTACTGAAATTACCAAACGATTCGACTTGAGGTGAACATTATGGTAATCTTGTAAGGAAATTGTAACGATACACGTTTTTCTTTAAAGCAAACCTTACAGAACCGTATGAAAACGACTACATTGTGACTACAATTCAAATCGTTTCGATATATTTTTTAACCTCAATTCTTTTCTAACATACAATATTAGATTATAACCATTCCCTATATTGTAACAATAACTCTTATCTTCATTGTATACTTTCATATAATTTTACAGGAAAACGCATTTATCGTAATATCATAAATAGACCTCAACGTATGTGGTTACCATAGCACTTATGATTTTTGTATAATTTGGAGGATTCCAGATAGAGTTTTTATTTATGCGGGTATATAAGCAACACCAGAAATGAACTACCACTTGCGCACGAATTTAATCTACCATGTTTCTTTAAAAAACTTAACTTCATAACCTTAATTGCCCTATCCACTCTTATTCAAGAGAACTGAGATGGTTTTCTTTGTCAATTTATTTTCCGGTTCATTTCTCCATATAATTTTATATACCCGGAGGATTCAGCAAATTCTCGTTATTCCTAAGACTTCATATTTTTGTCCTCGCCGCAAATATTCTTGCGATTTGCTGCTAGCCTCTAGAAGGCGCAATGCCTTGTTGTTGCCAGCAAGCTCCCGTCGTAGAATCTATCTCACTACAGCACATTGTAGCCTCTTGTGTCGGTATATTTTACCGAGGGAAGCAATGTCAAATTAACTGACTTATCGTGTGTTCGAGCGAGAGATATGCTACGCGGTGCCGTTAGCGACCTCTATGGTCTCTTTTAGCTACACCTGGGGGATTCAACAAATCTCCGCCTTTTCATGGGAACTTTCTGCTTTCCGCCTGCGTCAGCTACTTCCGGGGAAACCCACCCAGTTTCCGCCACGAATAATCTACCTTCACCGATTTCAGCTATTACCGGGGAAACCCACCTAGTTTCCGCCACGAATAATCTACATTCATCTGGAGGACTCAACTAGTCCTCGCAATTCTGCTTCTACTCCAAACACTCCCATTTACTTACTCTCAATCCAAACCGACGTTATCCATAACCTCGCTTTTTCTTTCCGTATACAGCCCCTCACTGAGCACAAAATTGGTTTTGTTTTCCGCACATTTCTTACCTTTTTCACGCTTAGACCTCCGAATCCAATATTCCCGTCGCCAGGTTGTGGTAACGCCTCTACTGTCGCCTGCAGCTCACAAGGAATTCCCAGACCGTTTTAGTTTAGCTAACTGCCGAATGAACTCTTGTTAGTGAGTGTGAAGTAACATCGTTCAACGAAGGGCGCAAGGTTAATTGTATACAGGTAGGTGTTAATATACTATACAAAATAACACTGATAAACCAAGTGAACAGGTTACTAAAGTACTGTTCGCTTACATGAGCTCCAGAGCGAAAATAAAAGAAACGAAAATTTCCGCTGCATAGCGAAGCGATGATGTAGCTTCTTCTTCTTCTTCTTCTTCCAATTCTATTTATTTTCCGTCAGCCTATTTCCGCTACGAGGCCAAAGACCGACGCCAGAGAGGTGACAGATTTTTCTTACCTCTGAAAAATCTCAACGACCTCGCTGGGTTTGAACCCAGACCAACTGGGGTGGGTGGCGGTCACGCTTACCACCCAACCATCGGCGCTGTCTAGATGATGTTGAAAGTGTGTGTTATTATTTGGTGAGCGCCGATAGGCAAAACTAATCCCAACTAGAGTTACCATATTAAGAGTTAGGCGGACACAAAATCCGGAAAACTGGCAGCTCTTATTTCAGGAAGAAAATACTGGCATCCCATGTTTTTATGTTTATGTTTATTACCTTCACCAACAGGCCCCTTGGCCCCAATGGTGGTTGCTTAAACTAGTTACAGTTAGTTTTAAAATTGACAACATTTTCGCTTTTATCGCATTCCGCGTCCGGTTGAAGTCAAAGGCCGTCGCCACACTGTTAAAAATTCGTTGGAGTCCGGCAACAGCGCTCTGGCAACCATAGTTGGTTCTCCTGAACGGAACTCACAGAAGGGAGTTATTACGTAGAGCTCGAACGCGGGCTTGAAGATTCAGACGTTCGAGGATTGTAGGGCAATCCACTCTGGCAGAGAGTAAGTCCGAGACGAACAGGGCTCGAGAGCAGTCGCTCCGAATGCTGAGTGTATCGAGCTGTATTAGCTGGCAACGGTTTTCATAGCTCGGCAGCTGAAATCTGTTTCGCCATGGGAGATGACGAAGAGCGAAGCGTATGAACCTGCGTTGGACAGCCTCGATTCTGTCAATCCCGTTCTGGTAGTACGGATTCCAAACAGCTGAACAATATTCTAACGTTGAGCGGACCAACGCGCAGTAAAGCGATTTAAGACAATATACGTCCCTGAAGTTTTTCGCCATTCGGAAGATGAACCCAAGCTGTCGTGATGCCTTATCCACGATGTATGACGTATGTGGTTTGAATGTTAATGCCGAATCCATGATGACTCCGAGATCTTTGATGTGAGAGTGTCTTGGAATGCTCGAGCCGAAGAAATGGTAGTTAAACTGAGTCGGTTGGCGTTTCCGCGTGAACATAACGATTGTGCATTTGCTGGGGTTTAAAACCATTCTGTTTAGATCACACCACGTACTAAAGCTGTCCAGTTCCCTCTGAAGAAGCTCGGCATCGGTTTTATCCCGTATTTGTTGAAAAATTTTCATGTCGTCGGCGAAAGAAAGGCGGGGTCCTTGTAATGTGAAATTGACGTCATTAAAGTAGAGGAGGAATATTACTGGACCGAGATGGCTTCCTTGTGGTATGCCGGATGTAGCGAAGAATGGTGCAGACAGACAGTCCTTAATGCTGATTTGGAGTTGCCTTCCATCGAGGTAGGAACGAAACCAGCGCAGAAGTTGTCCATGAATGCCGAGTTTGTCCAGCTTCGCTATTGCGATATCATGGTTGATTTTATCGAAGTCCGCAGATAGATCCATATAAATAGCATCGGTTTGCAATCCGTCAGCGAATCCATCCATTACATATGTTGTGAACGAGAGCAGGTTTGTCGTTGTCGATCGTTTAGGCATGAAACCGTGTTGGTCATCTGCAATGTAGTGTTTGCAGTGAAAGAAAATAGGATCTAACATAACCACCTCGAACAGTTTTGATACAGCACTTAAACACGAGATTCCCCTATAATTGTCAATGTACGATTTGTTTCCTTTTTTATGAACTGGAAACATGTGCGCTGCTTTCCAGCAGGAAGGGAATGTACCAGTAGTGAGTGATTGCTCAAAGACTCGCCGAAGTGGTTCAAGAAGCCCGCTGATGCACTTTTTGACAAAAATCGAGGGAACACCACCTGGACTAGAGATGGGCAAAACAGTTCACTTCGAAGAACCATTCACGACTGAACAGTTCTGTAAAAAGAACTAGTTCACATGAACCGTTCTTCCGTTCAACAGATGTTTTGCTTGTATTTAGAGAATGGTACTCAAAACAATCGATTTTGGGAGAGTACAATTTCTGAGCTAGAGCTCCCACAGGACGTATGCCGCCTAAAATGTTATATCTATCTATGCGAACGTTCACGATGGGCGGCGAGTTGTTTATGATATGATGACAGAAATAGAGATCAATGGGAATATTAAATAATTCAATTTTTAATTTTGATTGTGTGTCGTTCATCGCCCGGTTCCATACTGGGAGAGCACCGAGAACGATTTGTGGGTTGGCAAGTCAGTTGATTTTCATTCGTTCGCCTAAAAATCGGCCCGAGGAATTTGACTAACGGCTTCAAGTGATATTCAGTTAATTCGTTTAGAAAAGAATTGAGATCTACCGTTCTTTTAAAAAGAAACTTCCGTTCACTCATTATCTTCGAAGAACCAGTTCATTTGAACCGTTCGCGAACGAATGACCCATCTCTAATCTGGACCCTGGGAACAAGATGCTTTCAGTTTGGCATTTGCTGCAAGAATGGCAGCATTATCGATACAAATTCGGTTGATGGTTCGTCCTAGAGAAGGAGTTAAATTAGCCGCGGCAGCGACTTGTTGTGGTGGCAGGCGCTCGTTGGCAAAAACGCTTGAAAATTTGTCGGAGAAAAGTTGGCAAATTTCCTTAGTGTCGGTGCCTAAAACTCCATTGAACGACATACAAGATGGCAAACCGGATTCTTTTCGCTGCTCGTTAACATACTTCTAGAATGACTTGGGCTTGGGTTTCAGTTGACGCTCGACGTTTCGCTGGTGTCTAAAAAGGCGCGTCTGCTTTGTTGTTTGTATTCGTGCTTGAGTTGAAAGTAGTGATCTCGTAATGCAAGTGTCTTATGCTTTGAGAATTTTTTAAATGCAGCTCGTTTGGCAGATTTTAAACGTCTAAGGACGGTTGATTGCCAGGGAGTGTGTTCATCGGTACTAATTGTTCATTTTGGTACATGGCGGTCGATAAGGTAGTTAAGAATACTAGAAAACGTCATCGCTGCTTCGTTCGCGTCGTCATTGTTAATATTTTCGTCCCAGTTTATAGCCAACAGCGTGCTAACGATGCTGTCGTAGTCAGCGTTTTTAAAATCGTAGATGATAGAGCTTGAGACGTCTTCAAAATTCACTTCTAGGTTACCAGCGAATACAAGATGTAGTGGGGGATGATGACGCACCTGCTTGACTAAAGAAGTCGCTGCAGTGCAGCAGTACGGAGCGCAGTCCCGGGCACTTACAAAGCAAACGTCCAATGTACGTCCATTCTCGTTGATGACATTATTCATTTGCCGAAGAGTTGCGCTGCTATAGTTGTCCAAAATACAACTGGCATTGTTAATAAACGTAGATTTTTCGATATCCAATCGTAGAAAACCATTACTTGCTTGGCACCACGTCAAGCCAGGTAAGTTGAAGTCGCCCAGTATAACAATATCATCAGACGGGGCAGCGATCGAGGCGATAAAAGAAACGGAGGAAAGATGTACATCGATCAGGCTGGAATCACGAATTCTGTCAGGTGGAAAATACACAACACACAGGAACAGATTGCGATCGGCAAGTTTCACTGATATCCACACTTGCTCGGAGCGCGCCCACCGGTCATCGTTGATCACTCGGGCTTTTATACCACGGCGAACGGCGATAAGCACACCACGCCTGATGTCTTGTGGCTGTTGAGGGCATTGCGGTCACAGCGGTAGACATCGAATGTTGAACCAAAGACCTGGCGAGACAGAGTACGGTCAAATACAAACGTCATCACAAAACACCGGACCCTTTCACCCATCCCACACACAGGACCGGGACGACTGATGATCGCTGGCTGCAAGTGCTCGACTGTGGCGGGGGATCGAGAGCTTCCATAGTGCCAACTGCGGTGCGTCCCAGTATGCGTTGGAACCCGAATGCGGAATGCGGAGAGCAAGAATGGGGTGGTAGCAGCTTGCGGCGAGAGTCGTACGATGAGCTAGAAGCGTGAATCGGTTCAACCGTTGTATCGTTACAATTTTAATAATACTTGCCGAGAAAGGCGGCTTGGAAGACCCTTTCCCCACCCACACATACAGGACCGGGACGATTGATGAACGCTGGCGGCAAGGGCTCGACTGTAGCGGGGGGATCGAGGGCATACTTGTGCGAATATCTCTTCTTGTCACAGAAATAATTGGTTCTTTTCGTTTCTCTGCACTCGATAACACAAGATAAGAGTAAAATAGTTATGACCATAATAACAATACCTTTTCTGTATACATCAAAAGAGAACATGTTATGTGACATCATGCTCGATTGGGTCCGGCATTTGACATGCCCAATTGGCTCCGCTCAGTGTCTCCGCCTAACTATGAATATAGTAACTATACCTGTTCAGGGTATCATCCGAACAATATGTGGAATCTAAAGAGACTAGAACAGCCCTCCAGCAACCCTATACCATCATATGGAGTTTGACAGCGACCTACATATATTGGGCTTTATAGCTATAAAGCCCCAAACAAAGAATTATATTCGGCACTATACACGACATTCAAGTATTGTTATTGAAATCCATTAAAGTTAATAGATATTTTAAAGATAAAAGTTATATCCTCGAACCAAATTTGTTACAATACCTTTGTGTTTAGAAACGCTAAAGAGAAAATGGCATGGTTTGATGGGAGGACGAAATTCGGAGAAAGAATAACGAATAACAAATTTATGTTTATTTATGTTAATTATGCAAACATTTAAAATGAAAGTAGTTATGTTATTGGTCTGAATCAGCTAAGCAAAGCAAAGCTCTTTTGTTTCCAGCAAACTGACAAGACAGGAACTAATGTACAAGACTTCAACCACACCTCTTTTTGTTGTGGATTCGCCTGCAATTGGAAAAAATCGCAATTGTTCTTGGCCTAATGTGGTTTTGCTTCTGCAAAATACCATTCCTTCGGATAAAACTATGCTTTAGCTGGTCGAGAAGCTTAGCAGACCAGAAGTCGCAGCACATTTTTATTTTGGCTTGAAGAAACAAACGGAATAACAGCAAACAAGTTTTGTGAGGCTCGCACATTTGCAGTGTTACTTGTGACCGTAGCTTGGTTGCAAGCTAGGATAGGATCCGCCAGCTCTGTCCCCTGTTTTTGAACCAATTCTGAACCAGCTCGTGATTGGACGAAAGTGACATAGGCAAATCTTCGGCTTGGAAACTAAAAGTACTAAAGGGCTGCTTGGAAGTGTTGTCATCTTGTGATATCAAACATAAAACGACGATTTTTGCGAAAAAAAGTCGTTTTTTATTACTTACATCGATAAAGCTGATTTTCGTGATTGCAACAATATTTTTTTCCAACTCAGGAAACGTGAAAATAATATTAAAATTTAAAATAAAGAAATATGTTGACAGTCTGGATTTGACACTATAGGAAGGGTTTGACATATCGAATTTCACGACAAATGATGCCCTGTCAGAAAAAAATAAGGCATGTTTTCTCGGTTTTTCCACAGGGTTATTTTTATTTGACATAAACACCATACATTGCATATAGTTTTTTTTTTCATTTTGGGTGTTGTCCTGATAGGCCAGATGTAAACAACCGCTGTTTTCCTATGTATGGTTGCCAAGTTTACATTAGATTTATTTTAAAAAACAAAAAAATCGTTTTTACGTATTACAACGAAATTTTTTTTGAAATCATGTTATATTATGTATATTGGACCTAAAATTTATCGAATGGAACGGAAAACTATATATAGCTTAATGACCCAATTGTGGTGTTGATTTTTTTGTTTTCTCGAGATACCGCTTTCTTTCTATAACATCCGTCTGTAATTATGAAGTGCAGGCATTATTTGGCAGACGAAATCAAACATATTATCCAGAACTGAAATTCCCGAGAGATCCGGTAGCGCGGTTATCGTGGATTCTGTTCTGTGTGCGGAATAATGCGGAAATGCCTCTTTTCGAAATCAACAGGCTGTGTAGCGTAAGTATGAAAATATTTTGAACTTCATGTAAAAATTGTCTTTGTTCCAGTACCGAGTAAATTGGAAGTACTGAGCAAACAGGGAGAAAGTTATCCCGGAAGTCGCTTCTTGTTCTTCCTTTGATATTATCGATACAGTTGAATTTTACAGTTTTCAACTGAATCGATCATCGGTGTAAATAGGAGCGTGTATTTTCTACTGCTGTTTTCTCCGAAACAATCACATGTAGTACTGGAACAAACCCATACATTGCTCCAAAACAAAAATTAAACCTTGCAGAAAAGTAGATTTAGAATATTTAAAATAAATCCGAACAGAGAAAATTATTCTTGTGACAGAGGTTGCTTGACTCAGAAAGCAACTTACAAAAATGAAGAGGCGTGAAGATATTTTTCGTAATGTCCAACAACGAATATATATTATTTTGTTTTGCTGTATTCCGATGGAAAAAAAAACGTTATGATCGTTTAAATGCGGATATAAAGACTAAATCTTTTTCCAATTTTTCCATGAAATTGGTACATAATATAGAATATTTTAATCAGAACAAATATACGACCGAAACAAAACAAATATTTTGGCAACATTGGTCGAGTGGGGGTATGTCGTTTTCAACAGGGATTAGTAAAATATAAGAAGAAGCCAGCTGGCGGATCCTATCCTACACTCAGAAAAAAGTAAACGTTATGCCTATTGATTTTACACATAGATTTTTGCAATTAACGGAGGCATATAGATACTATTTGCTGGCACATAAACCTAATGTGTGTATTTACAAGAAATATTAATCTTACATTCACATTTCATAACTATTAGGCATATAAAACTCCATTCTATAACAATATGCACATATAACTTATGTGTGTGCATACATAGTTTATATAGTTGACACATAGAAGGTATGTGTGCGCGTGATAACAATAGCATTTCTTCTTCATATGAATTTTAAGCGGTTTGAAGCAAATAGAATTAACGTTTGGATTTTTTTCAGTGTAGGTTACAAGTTGAATTAGGTCTGTTCCAGTACCAGGAGAAACTGGAAGTACTCCGGAGAAAATCGTTCCTGTACTCTCTTCTTCTCTTTTTTCTTCTTCTGGTAGCAAACCGGAGTAAAAAGGAGCAAAGATTTTTTGCTCCTGTTTACTCCGGAGTGACTTCTGTGTACTGGAACAAACCTATTGTTTTCACTGAATTAAGATGGCGTCTCTTTGTTATTCTAGTCTCTTTAGTGGAATCGTTACACTATACGGGTTAAAGTTCGTGTATTATATTTTTTATTAGGGTTAGCTAACGTCTCGCCGAAAAGGGATTATGGGGGAGGGCACAAAACTAGAGTTACTATATTATTTATACTATTTCGCTTGAACCTGAAACTGAGTCAGGTTCTAACCCCAACCCCTGTCAGTTCATACATTTTGACAGCAGTTGGGGTTAGGAACTGACTCAGTTTCGCCTCAAACAAAAACCACATAAGAGTTAGGCGGATACAAAAGCCAGAAAACTGGCAGCTCTTATTTAAGGAAAAAAACACTGGCATCCCATGTAAATGTTCAAACTTTAGCTTAATAATTTCATTGTCGTCGTAAGTAAGAACTTTACATGCACGAAAAGAAAAACCAATTCGAAGGTCTGATGATCTGATTTCATACTTGTGCGAATATTTCTTCTTGCTACAGAAAAAATTGGTTCTTTTCGTTTCTCTACACTTGATCTAACACAAGATAAGAATAAAATAGTTATGACCATAATCAATATACCTTTTCCGTGTACATCAAAAGAGAACATGTTATGTGACGTCATGCTCGATTGGCTCCTGCATTTGACATGTTTAATTGGCTCCGCTCAGTGTATCCCCCTAACTATGAATATAGTAACTATACACAAAACCAGTGCGATGTTTCGAAAGGGACCAACACATTTATCTGCAAAATCGTTCAAAATACATTTTTTTAATATATCAGGTATATTATTCGGAAAAATGGTTAATTTAACATGGCATTACGTTGCTTGGGCCTTAAATTAAGCTCCTGTTCATAAATGGGAATATAAAATGCGAGGTAATTTTTCAGACGCCATTTTCTCAACATAAGCATATTGTAGTTAATGCCTTACGAAATGTTGACGTCGAGTTCTAATCGAACCCACTGAGACGTCCAAAAATTTGTTTCAAAATCGTTCAACACGGGTCCAACGATGGACGTTCGTTGAACGGTTATTTGGACGTTGTCCAAATTGGTCCAACGAACGTCCTTCATTGGACGATTTTGAAACCAACCGTTCTTAGAGGGAACCTAAAACAACGGTTCTAAAAGTACAGAACACTAGATTACCCAGTGAGCAAATTTTCTGGCAGAGACCGCTCTGCTAGATTTCTGTTTTCTGGCAAATTTTGATAGGAACCGAGCTAAAACCTGGCATAACTCGGATATAAACTGTGCAAAGATCCTGGCAATTCCTACCTGGTATAATTTAGCATGAATCGAGCAAAACGTCTGACAAAGATGTGGCAGAAAGCGTGCGGAGATCTTGGCTGTACATTTCTGGCTCGATTGTGGATAAAAGTGAGCAGCACCGGTTGGTTTAACCGCTTCTGTCAGAAACGGTTGTTGCATTTGAGCGAATTCGTTGCCAGAATTCTCGCACAAATCGCGCAAAATGCTCGCAGAAACTCTGCCAGCATCAATTTCGCTTTGCTCAACTTTCGCTAACTTTCTGCTTGCCACGCTGACCGGGTAGGTTTGTCGCTGGCATCAGTGGTAGGAACATCATTCTTTTGATTCCGGGCTATATCTGTCAAATGGGCCTAATAAAAAAGCAAAAAATCCTCTATCGCCGTTTTATAGCGGCTAATGATGTATTTCACTAATTAGAATGCACAAATTGTTAAAACGTGTACTGAATTTTGATAAATTTTCATTTCCTTGTGCGGTACATATATCCAAACTCTTTCATTTCATAACAATAACAGTCGAAAATTTACACCGAGAAAATTCGTTATATTGCATAAATTGATTTCACACATTTTTTTGCAATTTGTAGTAGCACATAAACATTAGCTGTCACGCATAGATACCATGCGAAAGCTAATGAAATTATAATAGTATGCCACAGATAAATTTGTTTAATAGCAGATATCATATCATTTTTCTGTTTCGCTCTCGTTTATTCTGCTTTATGCATTGGGGACGTTTTCAGTCGTGAATTCATAAAAATCACAGCAGAATAAATGAGACTGAAATGAAAAATAGGTAAACTCTACATTTTACTAATTTGAAGTTCAACTAAATGGTTTGTGGCTACCAGGTCAAAAAATGCGGACGAACATGATCAGGCGATTTAAACAGTTTGACGTTCACTAAAAAAAATTTACCATGTTAATATCATTGTGGAAATCTATTGAATTATTTCAACCCACAAACACATGAAATGCACACAGTTGCCATTTGAATATCCATTCGAGTGTGGGAAATATGCTTTTCAAATGAAATTCATGCGAACATTGTGTGAAAAGCACATCAACATCATAAGAAATACCATTGAATAAAATTTCCAAATGAATTACACGTGGATATCACTTTGTTTTACTTATAAATTTCATTGGCATAAGAATCGTTGAAATCAATTGTTTTACATATACTTTATGACTCAATAGCATGGCAATGAACATTAAATGGATAAATATGTCGTATTTACGTGAAATTTATGTGAATTTAATTTGAAACGCCACATGAAATGCTTTTCAATGGATTTTCATGTGAAATTCAAAGGGAAATCACTTCTTTCGCTTTTTAAGATGAGAATGCGCACATTAAAGTGATGTTTAATTGCATATGGTTTTATCGTGTCGATTATTTTCAGTGTTTGACTCAACTCGCCTCTGCTAATTGCCCCTAGGAACATATGCAATTTGCGAATGCGATTTAAAGGCAAATGTTGCATTTCAAATAGCCCCCTAATTTCCAGCAATTTGCTGGCAAATTGAATGGCAATTAGCGCATCCGAGTTGGCAAATAGCCCCCCGTTAGCCAGCAACTTGCCCTTTTTGGCTGGGTATAAGCAGGCCATATTTTTCTACGCGTACACTGAGGAAAAGCAACTGCGAATTTCATAAGTCTCGGCATATGAACCAGCCTTCTGACGATGCCATTGAACGCTTTAGAATGTCATAGGTAGGCTTATGAATTCATTTATCTTTATTCATGCACTCCATAAACGTACAAATAATGTGTTTCGTAAAACAGTCTTATGACTTCACTCCAATATATGCCTTTAAGAATTTCATAAGTTTTTCTCATGAAACCCATATGAGATCTGTTATAGAATCAATAAAATTGTATTTTGTTTTCATAAACGTCACTTTTGTGAAAAATTCATAATTGTTTCTTATGAATTCAGTACTGGCCTGGACGGCCAACCAGGAGCTAATAGTTTCAGGCCAGCACTTTCTGATTACCGTTGTTTGAAACAAAAGAAGTGAGATTTTCAGTCAAATTGCAACAAAATTTTAAATTCTTTTTTATGTTATTGAATAAATTACTGTGAGCATTAAATCTGTTTACATGGTTATAATTTTTACAGAAGATATCCGATTATTTGAAATGTAATAAGTTGTGTATATAATTAGTGTCTGACGCGTATTTTATAATTATCAAAATCATTTGAGAAGTAACAATCATTATCATTAAGTTGTCAAGTCCAGTTTCCCAGTTGTCTAAGCCCAGTTTCCCAAGAAATATTGACGAAGCATTGCTCATTATGTACAAATTTTAATATTTAAAGAGAGTTTTCTCTTCAATCTTCTGAAGGGGTCTACACTTGGCGGTTAATTTGTCACGAATGAACTCATGATGAATGACGTTCATGTTTGACAATTCTCAGTGGTTTGTTTACTTTGTCAGTTGCGTGAGTTCGAGTGCAACGGGTGCCCATCTGTTACATTCAAACTCACGTAACTCCGTAACGTAAAGAACCACCGAGAATTGTTAAACGAAGTTCATCCGGCTCATTTTTTGGGGTTATGTCGGTTGGTGTAAAACCTAATATTCTCTTATCAAGGTTGATTTTTACTGTTGATTTTTTGTCTACTAAAAATGCTCGAGAAATGTCAGTCATGTTCTTTTTTTTATATAAATGCGCAATAATATCCATAAATAAAAAAACTTATGGCATTCATTCGAACATTGTGATGAATTTCATAAGACTGTTCTATGGAAATCGTCATTTCTACTATGTTTTCTACTTATAAATGTCAGCAATTTTCATAAATGGGCACCTATGGCGTTCATTCGGACATTTTCATAAATTTCATAAGACTGTCTTATGAAAATAATAAGAGATGGATTTTGAAAATTTCCCCTCCAAATCATAAGACAGATTTATAAAATCCATTTAAAATCCTTATGTCTGAAAGTCATAAGACGTTTTTATGGAAATTCAATGTAAATTTTGCTCGGTGTACCAAAAGTGCGGACCAAAGACTTTTACTAGAGAGACTTTCGGTACCTTGACAGATATATACCGAAAGTAAAACAAACTAAGACAAAACGTAACCTAAGGGGGGGGGGGGGCGTTTTTGTTCTAATTTTATGTCATAATGGTCCAGCTCCTGCTTGGTTGATTCTGACTTTTTGCACCGTACGCAATGTTACTACAGGGATATCGAAATGATGTTTGGCAGTGTTCCTATATTTATAGGTAAAGATTGTCATTACTTTCGACAAATAAAATTATGATCGTTAAAAAAGTAAAAATGACTAAATAGAACTGAAATTGTGCGGCAAAGCGAAACAAATGATTATCATGCATTTACCGTATACGTGGTTAATTAACTTTAACAAAAATACGACAGAAACCACACTAGAATCTAAAATTATTCAGAAAATGGCTTCATCAAACCTTACTAAACACCCATGACCTGGAAAATCGGTTTCCTTCATCAATATAGTGGTTTCAAGATATAAAATATTGTCGGCATAAAATAAATTAACAAGACTCCATTTTCATTAATAAAAATAGCAACACTGTTCAAAAGATTTCGGCAGGGTGAAAATGTGCGAAAAGAAGAATGTCGAAGGAAACTTAAGAAGCCGATTGTCACGTCTTGTCATAGAAACAAACATGTTCCGAGGCGAAAACTATGGGAACACTAGCGACAATCCTAATCTAGTGTTCTGTATCTACACGCCACCGAAAAACTACCTAAAATTGAGTACTTTTGAATCAAACTTATCGTGCAGGAAGGTAAAATTAGGTAAACCGTGTTGAAGGTAGTTTCCATTTAACTACGGGAAAAATCATAACTCAACCATGAGTTCAATTTATTTAAATTTAAGTTCAGCTTAATTAATTTTGAGTATACCCCAAACAACTCAAAAGTAGAAAAACTCTAGTAAGAGAACTGCGGAGAGAAAAACAGCATTTTTGGCAACGTATGCCCCGGCATTGTATGGCAACATGTCCAATGTTATAAGGATATGCAATGTTCGATTGGATTCGTTTTTTGACAGCTAAACGCGAATCCAATCGATCCAAAATGGAGTCTCCGCAGTTCTCTTTCTAGAGTTTTTCTACTCAAAAGTATCTGCACGGAAGACCTCGACTCGTTTTTGACAACACTAATGAGTGCGAAAGCGACGCACAACTCAAAAATACCTAAATTTTAGTTAAAAGAACTTATTCTGTGGGTTGATTTATTTTTACGTGTACATTCCTGAAGTGTAAACCCGATTCTGGAAAATATCACGGGTTTTTTAAATTCCGGCCGAAAACAATTCAACATGAATTGTTTCCGACGGGAAAAATGATGTTTTTATTGCGTTTAAAAATGCATGCTGTTCTGAAACAACTGGTAATTTTCAGAAGCAGTAGAAGTTTTATTTTGTTAGTTTGGAGAGAGAACGGCGGAAATTTTTCCGTGATAAAAATCCGGCACAAAATCCCAACCCAATTCCTGCTATCAAATTCGCGAGGTGAACAGTAGCCTTTACACTTCGGGAATGTTGATTTTTCCGTGTAGACGTTTTTTTCCGTTACGGAAAATCGAAAATCCATCTCCCATTTGAAATGGCTGGGGAATAAAATCCCGTGATCAAATTCCCGTAAAATGCTAATACGAACATGGAAAGTGATGCCTACTATGAATAACAAAATACATTTTTTTAATAAAATCGCAATACTTGCTCTGCTGGTTCGCATTGTATGACGTCATGCTCGCTTGGCTCCGGATTTTGACAGTTTGTTTGGCTCGATAAAAGTACCTCCGCTGGTCTATTACTATGAGTGTCTATAATTTTAAATAGAAACCAGAGATGCCAGATTTGCAGACAAGTCTGCAAATTGGCAGACTTAAGCTGCAGATTTTTTTGATGACGCAGATATTTTCAGATTTTTTAGTTTGGTTGCAGATATTTGCAGATTTTTTAGTTTGGTTGCAGATATTTACAGATTTTTGAATATAAAGGCTTTTGGTTACACTAGCTTTCCTAACATTTTTTGTTCTTCCCAGACTTTTAAAATTATTATTGCAGGCATTTGAAAAAAGTACCTGGCATCTCTGATAGAAACATTGTTGAATCAATATAAAATATTTTAGATCTAACTGATCCCTTTGTCAAAAACCAACAGAATCATTGTTTAATTTCAACTAAATTTGAGCTGTTCTCTCCTTTGGTTAATATAAAAGATTTGTGTTTGTTTCTTCGAACTTGTTTGTTCGGTTAAACTTATCATGATTTTGTTGTTTCAAACGAAATATTTCAATATCAATTCTTCAAAAGGGCTAATGAGATTTTTATATACAAACTTATTATTGCTCATTACTCCGCTGTCGAGCCGAATTTCATGAAAGATACACATGAATCAAAATCTTTACCCTTGGTAGAATCAATTTCAAATGTCTTCTGGGTTGAAAATATAACAAATTAAGAGAAATCAGCAAAACAAAAGTTTGTTTACAAATCGTATTAGCCTCATTATAATGTTGATATGGATTTGTTGAAACTATTCGAAAGCCAACAAATGAATTTGTTCGTTATTTCAAGTAACAGCATTGGTAGAATCAGACCTGAATGTTATCACTAGGGTTACTGCTCCCTAATTCATCTTAGCTCCTTTATTCATCTCACCCATTTGAACACGTTAGTTAGAGCAGTATCTGCTATCTCTATTCAACGCATTAGCTTAACTGGTAGGATGAATAAGGGTACGTTGTACTCGACTTTTCGCTTCGCTCAAACGGGAGCATTTTACATTTTACAGGCAAATTTTTTAACTGTACTTCTTCTTAGGTACGTAGCAAAGATGATGATACCTATTTAAGCGCAATCCAGTCACTATAAGTCGAGTTATCAATTAAATAATGTGACATACTGACTAATGAGATGAATAAGGGCACGTCTACCCTATATTAAACCGGAAAATTATTTAAAACCAAAATTTGTTTATTTTTACTATTTTTTTCTGCGTGTACGTAGTCGTACACTGAAAAAACTTAACACGTTAACATCATGTGAAAATCTATTGAATTATTTCAATCCACAAACACATGAAATGTACACGGTTGCCACTTGAATATCCATTCGAGTGTGGGAAATATGGTTTTCAAATGAAATTCATGCGAACATGGTGTGAAAAGCACATCAACATTATAGGAAACACCATTGACTAAAATTTTTCAAATGAATTACACGTGAATATCACTTTGTTTTGCTTATAGCAAATACAAATATTTGCTTATAGCTTCCATTGACAGAAGAATCGGTGAAATCAATTGTTTTACTTGAGGAAATGCACTACATGTTTTTCATGCGGAAATCATGTGGAAAGTTCATACTTTACGACTCAATAGCATGGCAATGAACATTCAATGGATAAATATGTCGCATTTACGTGGAATTTGTTTGAATTTAATTTGGAACACCACATGAAATGCTTTTCATTGTATTTTCATGTGAAATTCAAAAGGAAGTCATTTCTTTTACTTTTTAACATGAGAACGCACATGAAAGTGATGTTTAATTGCATATGGTTTTATCGTGTCGATTATTTTCAGTATCGATACTTCAACCCACTGAGACCAAGATGGAGAGAAAGGTGGGAACATTTGATACTTTTGAGTGTATTAGTTCTATACTTGCAAAATTAAGCATGGCGGCCGGGGCCCTTGAAGTGAACATAAACATCCGAACGAGCATCCTGATTCTTTGGCGCACGATGAAAAGTTAGAAAAGGCCAAGCTTCACCTCGGATCTACCGATTAGAACACTAAGAGACACTTTTTACCTCGAAAAAAACGATAAAATTAACTATGACCGAACCGAAACAAAACTTATGGCAACAGAAAGGCCCACTACGTCACTTGTTTGTGCTTTTCTTCTTCATATCCTCTTGTTTTTTCGGCTTCATCAATGAAAAATGACAACCGCACTCACACACAGAAAAAAATGTGCACGCATGTATCCGTCTTGCACTGAGACGTCCAAAAAATTGTTTCAAAATTGTTCAACACGAGTCCAACGATGGACGTTCGTTGAACGGTTCTTTGGACGTTGTCCAAATTGGTTCAACGAGCGTCCTTCATTGGACGAAATTGAAACCAACCGTTCTTAGAGGGAAGTTATCGCTATTCGATTCCACACTTTTACAGTAGGGTCATTCTTTTACAAATCGCACGGTTCTCAGCGAAAAAAATAATATCGATATCTTTAAATGCGATGAAATTTTTTTTTCGCTTGTTTGAACAAATTTAATACACATATTTTTGGATATTGCTGAAAAAATTTATTTTCAGAAATATCGACATTTTAATTTTTGATGATTCAATGAATTCTCCCAAATCTACTCCTAATTAAAATGCATCTTTCGTTGTATTGATCCGATTAAGGTCATTTTTTTCGCTTTGCTAATTGTTAGGTAAGCTTTAAGATTGTATTTTTTATAAAAATTTTAGAGCTAAAGCTTTTTTAATGATGATTATATAATTGAAATAGGTGAAACATGCCTTTGGACCAGGTTAAACTCATCAAAAAATATATCATTTTGTTCTTCATTCTATTACCACAGAGAACAGACGTCCGTCTTCAGCATTCAACTTGTGTAAAATCTCTAACGGTTTCGAAGGTAGTTGGGATATCCAAACCAGGTGCGCTACTGTCGTCATGTTTTCTTATGGCTGAGTTCAACTGAATTGACAGCGGTTATTCATCTACCCAGTCAAACTAGTCCGGAACTGGTTCGGATTTCCAGTATGAATTACAGCTCAAATGCGTCAACCGATAGAGTCGGAATCGGTTGTTTTCTTTGAGCAAGTTTCCATACTGAATCCATTCAGGATTTCGAACCGGTTCTGGAATGGATTTGACGGATAGTTGGGATAAGTTGATGTGGCGGCACTAGTGTTTATCGTATATTAATTCAAATGTTTACACACGTTTTTTAAGTATTTTGTCCGATCATGGATGTCTGTTCTCTGTGCTATTAGCTTCATAATCCAGTTTTATGAAATGTGGGATCTTTATTGAGTCATTAGATATCGAATATTTCCGAGCGCAAGTCACGTCGCGCGCTAGAACTCGGAGCGCGCAGCGCTTGATAAGTCGACATTTGCTGAAACTGTAGTCGCGGGAAAACAAATCACGAACATCGTTCTGTCATTGAACGGCGATACATTCGCATGTTTTGACTAGGATGAATCGCTTTAAACAATTTTATTATGTTAACTTCACTCTAACACCTTCACGATCCGTTCTTTTTCACGAGTAACTTCGAGATGGTGAAATGTAATAAAATGGTATTTGATATTACATTTATTATATGATAATGCATTACATAAAATGAAATTTTTGCCAAAGTAATATAAAGTATACACACACATATATATATATATATATATATATATATATATATATATATATATATATATATATATATATATATATATATATATATATATATATATATATATATATATATATATATATATATATATATATATATATATATATATATATATATATATATATATATATATATATATATATATATATATATATATATATATATATATATATATATATATATATATATATATATATATATATATATATATATATATATATATATATATATATATATATATATATATATATATATATATATATATACATCTTGGGTAGGCCATAAGCGACAAAAGTAAACAAAACGAGTTATCTACACTACACCACTCTTTTCGAACCTTACCATCATATCACACGAATGGGATTCTCTAAAAACGACAGGCTACCACATTATTAATTAAATTAAAAATCGTCGTACAAGGTATATCAACATTTTTTCAAACGACGCATACGCCCTAATGATTTCCCTCGGTCGTATAAACACCAATATTAGAACCGCTTCGATGTGGAGATACGCGCGTAACAAAATGTCGTGAGCGACATTTTTATTGTTATTTTTACAACTGTACATACGCTTATATAAAAGGGACCTATGTCCGATTTTTTTAAATGAATTTGTCATTTTACTTACGTCCTTGAAAATTAATTATTCTTGTAATTGTTTTTCGAATAAAACATCTAATGCTTTTGTAGAGAAATAATTACCATTCCTTTCCAACCGAAAATGGTAGTGTACTGAAACGACAAACAATATTATACCCCGACACCACTCACGGAGCGAAAAAAATAGTAACCTACCTGTTGTACATGGCAATACGCTGATTACCTACCAATAAAGTAATCACAAAGTGGCACAAAACTCATTTTTAAAACAATTTTTAATTTACAAGTGCTACGTCGTATCGGCAAAAAATATGAAAAAAAACCGGCCCATACGACGTTTGCCTTATGTTTACATTGCGCGTATGAGAAGATATAAAGGAAACAACAAGATAACTGACGTTTCGACTTTCTACTTTTCATCGATTTCTATGTTTTCCTTTTAAACTCGATGAAACATCTAATGCGCGCTCTATTGGGAAGTAGATGAACTGTGAACTAAGGCTGATAAGGGGGTTAACTCAATTTGAAATGTAATTGTTTCCTAATTACAGATTAAATATATTTTTTGAACAGTTGTATGTGCTTTCGTGTCTCGAGATCAGTCCTATGCGCTACGACGTATGTGAGACCTATGTAGGGAAAAGGACGTATCGTGCGTTGGTAAAATGTCGTATTGACAGAAAAAGATCGTATTGTCAAGTTAATAGTAACAATAATCGTTATAATTTCTTATCAACCGTATTACACCATTAAAGCAAGCAAGGGAAAAAACAAAACCGTAGACGATTTTTTAGTATTTATAACGGTTTAGTTCCTAAATAGGAATTAAAAGTATTTTCGCCATACTTCAAACTAGATTTTCTCTGTTCGAGCAAAATGTCAATAGATCGTTTTGAAAACCCATCCTATATATATATATATATATATATATATATATATATATATATATATATATATATATATATATATATATATATATATATATATATATATATATATATATATATATATATATATATATATATATATATATATATATATATGTATATATATATATATATATATATATATATATATATATATATATATATATATATATATATATATATATATATATATATATATATATATATATATATATATATATATATATATATATATATATATATATATATATATATATATATATATATATATATATATATATATATATATATATATATATATATATATATATATATATATATATATATATATATATATATATATATATATATATATATATATTAGAACCGCTTCGAAAGAAAGGCTATGCAATCACTGTAAAAATCGACCTCTTAACCGAGGCCTGGAGGGCGAGTGTGTGTGTATGTATGTATGTGTGTGTCATTTAAACTCACACAATTTTCTCAGAGATGGCTGAACCGATTTTCGCAAACTTAGTTTCATCTGAAAGGTATAACGGTCCCATAAGCTGCTATTGAATTTTTAGTTGATCCGACTTCCGGTTTCGGAGTTACGGGTTGAAGAGTGCGGTCACACAGCAAATTCCCATATAAACTGGTACCACCATGATGTTCAAATGATGTAAAACACATTAAAATTGATGTAACATTACTCTAGTTTGCGGGTCTGGATCACTAATGATCAATCAAAGCAGCTTTGACCACATTGGCCACCTATGACGGTTCATGACGCCCCGGGGAAACCCGCCAAGTTCCTAAGCTAACATCACACCCATTCCACAACGAATTCTCTACCGATTTTAACAAACTTGATTTCAAACGAAAGATACAGTAATGCCATTGACTGCTGCTGAATTTCATTCGGTTCTAACTCTTGCTTCCGGAGTTACAGGGGTGTTAGTAAGGATACACTGGAATTTCCCATATAAATCGGTACAATTGTAATACCTCAGAGGCTAAAAACTATGGAAATGGTCACCAAATTACTTCTAATCGCAGATCTAGATCACTGATTGCCAATCAAACATTGTCCACTATCGACGATTCCGGAAGTCCGGAGTTCCGGGCATATTCCACAATTAAAGTCACATCGGTTCTTCGGTGATGACTGAACCGATTTTCTCCAACCAAGTCTCAAATGGATGTTGAAATATGCAGTTGTCGCCGCCCCTCCACCTCCCCCCCCCCCCGTCTTGCCCTTACACCTCCCTCCTTCATCACTCCCCTCCCCTTGGACCACCCTCACGCCCGCATTTCCTTCATCCACCCCGTATAGCGAAATAAGATGAAGGATTTCTGACGCATCCTCCACTCCCACTCTACTAACCCCCCTTCCCTCCACTTTCAAACCCATTCCACCAACATTTCAAAATATAATCACATGAAGATAACATTGAACTCATGCTGATTAAGCTAATTAAATATTATTATTTTGCCTTTCTCATATAGAAAGGTTATGCAATTGCTCCAAAAACCGACTTTCTAACCGAGGCCCGGAGGGCCGAGTCTCATATAACATTCGACTCTGTTCGCCGAGATCGCAAAATATGTGTGTGTATGTATGTGTATATGTATGTATGTATGCATGTATGTATGTATGTATGTATGTATGTATGTATGTATGTATGTATGTATGTATGTATGTATGTATGTATGTATGTATGTATGTATGCATGTATGTATGTATGTATGTATGTATGTATGTATGTATGTTTTTTTTTTTTTTTTTTTTTTTTTTTTTTTTTGAGAGCAGTAAAAAAATTTTCAGAAAAACCCTGAGTGAGGAAAAATGTACAAAAACCCCATTGTCAGGGAACGGGTTTGGGCTGCCATCACCCGACCCGCTAAAAACCACTGCTCTTGCCCAGAACCTGATTCCTCCCCGGCACTACCTTACGGTATTACTTCGGGGAGGGGTTTTTATGTGCATAGCACGCACTCTAATTCAACTACTTCCTAGTTCGTTTCTTCCGTAGGGTTACAGCCCCACTCCTCTACACACCACCAATTCTCTACCATCCACACAGACTGGCAAGCTCTGCATGGCAGTCGGAAAGCTGGCTGTGAGTCGAGGCTTAGTACTCCTCCCCTACGAGTACAGTCTGAGCGGCAAACTTCTGACTGTCTAATTCACTGAGCCCTGCGGCTCGCTTGTGCCGGTTAGCACCGCAACTCCCTTCTCGCACCATTCAACGCCGTTTACTCTTTGAGCACCAGACTTGTTCGCGAACTACTCGGTCTAGTCCCCGACGATGGACCTAGCCTACTCCGACGGAGAATTCCTCGGCGAGAGAAGTTCTCCCGAAACCGAGCCAACCAACCAGATGTCGAGGTCAGTTCGGCGATTCCGGTGGAGCAGAGCGTCCGGTTCGCTGGTGCCCCGACGACCTGCGACTGGTGGTATTTCGTCGCGGTCTACTCAGTCTAGTCCCCGGCGGTGGATCTAGCTTACGCCGACGGAGAGTTCCCCGGCGAAGGAGGCTCCCCCGGTACCGATTCTTCTTTTGTTTTAGCACCACAATTTCATGAGCTCTTTGGCTTCCTCTCGTTCCGTTTCGCCCGATCTACTCGATCTAGTCCCCGGCGGTGGATCTAGCCTACTCAACGGGCCATACAGTAGGTGCTGAGGTCTATCCGGCGATTCCGGTTGGAGCGTAACTTCCGGTTCACCGGCGCCCCAACGACCCACTGCTAGCTCTGCGACGCGGTCTACTCGGTCCAATCCCCGGCGGTGGATATAGCCTACTCACGAGCTACCCGGAAGGATGTCGAGGTCAGTTCAGCGATTCCGGTGAAGCTTGACGTCCGGTTCCCAGGCGCCCCGACGACCCAACTCGGTGCTACATCACGCACTACTCAACTGGTCCCCGGCGGTGGACCTAGTCTACACAGTTGGAGAGTTCCCCGGCGGCGGAATTTCTCTCGAAACCCGATTTGCGGTTTCTTGTTGGTCTCTACGCCACTTCCTCTGCAACTCGGAGAGTATGCTCGAGACCACTCTGTTGACAGCGTCCCAGGTATGTTCGTCACGGCACATCTCTTCGACGATATTGTCCGCTGTCATACCAGGTATACCCCTACGAACTTCTTCGAATCTAGGGCATTCGAAGACCACGTGTTCCGGTGTCTCCTGCACGGTCGCACAACCCGGGCAAAGGGGTGACGAAGCATGTCCAAACCGATGCAAGTACTTCCGGAAGCATCCGTGCCCGGACAAAAACTGCGTCAAATGGAAGTTCACCTCTCCATGCTTCCTATGTACCCAGGCCGATACATTTGGGATGAGTCGGTGGGTCCACCTTCCTTTCTCCGCGTTGTCCCACTCCTGTTGCCATTTAGCCAACGAGTCCGCTCGAACCTGTCTCCTAGCGTTACGTGCATTTCTCCGCTGATAGCATTCCACGTCCTCCGCCAGGGTAATGCAGATGGGGATCATCCCGGCGATAACGCATACTGCCTCCGACGATATTGTTCTGTAGGCACTCGCGACTCGTACGGCCATCAGTCGGAATGTCCTGTTTAGCTTTTCACGGTTCCGCTTGGTTTTCAGCGCAGCACTCCAGGCAGGAACCCCATATCGGAGTATCGATGACGAAACAGTAGATAGCAGACGTCTCGTGCTGCTTCTCGGACCGCCGACGTTTGGCATGATTCTCGCTATTGCGTTCGTTGCCTTCGCCGACTTTCCACAGGCGTAATCAACGTGGTTGTTGAAGCTCAACCGGTCGTCGATTATAACTCCCAATTGCTTCAATGCACGTTTCGATGCAATCACGTGCCCTCCGACGTCGATCTGCATCCGTTGGACCGATCTGCAGTTACTGACCAACAACACCTCCGTCTTGTGGCGAGCTATTTGCAGCTTAACCCCGTTCATCCAGCTCTCGATCGCGTCTATTGTCTCCGTCACCGACACCTCCACTTCTTCAAGTGTCTCACCCATCACCGTTAGTGACACGTCGTCCGCGAAACCTACGATTTTCACTTTCCTAGGCAGCTGCAGCGTTAACACCCCATCGTACATCCCGTTCCAAAGGGTTGGACCGAGAATGGAGCCCTGAGGAACGCCCGCTGTGACACGCAATGACTTCTGTCCTTCGCTCGTCTCGTACAGTAGCACTCTGCTCTGAAAGTAGCTCTTCAGGATCTGGCACAGATAGTCGGGAACCCTCATTCTATGCAGCGCTGCAGCGATGGCTTCCCAGCTGGCACTGTTGAACGCGTTCTTCACATCTATCGTGACCACAGCGCAGTATCGATCTCCTCTTCGCTTCTGTTTAGATGACTTCTCGGCACTCTCGAGCACTATCCGAATTGCATCCACTGTCGATGCTCCTTTGCGGAAACCAAACTGCATCTTGGACAGTCCGCGCTCACCTTCCGTGAATTTCGTCAACCTGTTAAGAATGATCCTTTCCAGGAGTTTTCCGAGTGTATCCAGCAGGCATATGGGTCTGTACGAGGTCGGGTCGCCAGGTGGCTTCCCTGGCTTCGGCAGCAACACCAGCTTCTGGACCTTCCACATTTCGGGGAAGTTGCCTTCATTTAGGCACTTCTGCATCACTATCCTGAACATGTCCGGATATGCCAGGATCGCAGCTTTCAGTACCACGTTTGGTATTCCATCCGGACCAGGGGCTTTCTTTGGTTTTAGGCGCTTCGATGCTTCTACTAGCTCGTCGTTAGTCACTTGCCGATCCATGTTTGTTCCTTCTTCCTCGCCGTGCGGTGACGGTGGCCATATAGTTGGATCGTGCTTCGGGAAAAGACCCTCGACGATTATCTTCAGCTTGCTCGGACACATTTCGACTGGCGTCGTTGGACCCTTCATTTTCGCCATCACGACTCGGTATGCGTCACCCCAGGGATTGGCGTCTACTTCTCGGCTTAGCTCCTTGTGGCACTCTGACTTGCTAAGTCTGATCTCCCGTTTTAGAGCGGCCCTAGCTTCCCGAAACGATGCCTTATGCTCTTCTCTATCTGGTTCCGATCTTGCTCTTTGGGCCCGCCTTCTGGCTCTGAGACAAGCAGCGCGTAACGTACTAAGCGTCTCGTTCCACCAGTAAGCTGGACGCCGTTTGTTGCGTGGTTCCAGTTTTCGCGGCATTGTGGCGTCACAAGCCGCCACAATCCTTCTTGTTAGGTCAGCCGCATCCACGTTCTCGGTCCCGCCGTTCGGCCGAAGTGCCTCAACAAAGAGGTCTTTGTTGAAGGCTTTCGTCTTCCACTTTCGTTCGCCGGTCACCCTTCTCTGTACTGCCGCGGGGTTCCGTTGGCCGATACGGTAGCGAATCTCCTGGTGGTCACTATGCGTATACGTTTCGCATACTCTCCAATTCATGTTCGCCGTCAATGAGGGACTACAGAATGTGACGTCTATGATGGACTCCCTCCCGTCTCTCCGAAATGTACTAACAGAGCCTTCATTGCACAATCGTACGTCTAACTTCGCTAGAGCTTCCTGCAGGATACACCCTCTTGTGTTGGTTACTCTACTGCCCCATTCCACAGCCCAGGCGTTGAAGTCACCACCAATGACTACCGGCTTCCGATCGATCAACTGCTCGGTTAACTGCTCCAGCATTAGGCTGAACTGCTCTACTGTCCACCTTGGGGGAGCGTAACAGCTACATACGAAGATGCCGTTGATTTTGGCTATCACGAAACCCTCATAGGAACGTTCTACCACTTCTTGGATAGGGAATCTTCCCATTACTTGTATCGCTGCGGTTCCTGATCTATCCGCCACCCAGTTACCGTTATTAGGGGGGACTTGATAAGGCTCTGCGATCAAAGCGACATCGCACATAGTTTCTGTCGTAGACTGCCACAACAGTTGCTGTGCGGTATCACAGTGATTCAGGTTTATCTGGGTCATCTCCATCACCGTTGGCCTGCAGTCGCCTTCTTGTACGCTGGGCATTTAAAGCCACCCGTCTGATGGTCGTTCCCTTCCGCTGGGGTGCAAAGCAAGCACTTCGGCCTCTGCGTGCAGTCTCTCGCAAGATGGCCCGTCTCTCCGCATTTCCAGCACATCCCGGATCTGTCCGGGCCTTTGCAAGCCCCTGCTAAATGTCCAAAGCCTAAACATTTGAAGCATTTCTCTGCTTGTTTGTTTACTCGTGGGGCGGCTCTCAGTAGGCATCTCGACCATCCAACTGTAACCTTACCTACCTCCAGTGCCTTGTCTGCAGCGGTTACCGGTAAACGTATCATCGCTATCTGCGTTCCTCCGTATCCCTTCCTTAACCGGATCGTCATGTGCACCTCGCCCAGTTTGCACTGCTGCTTCATAGCACCTCTCAGCTCGTCTTCCGTCGTTATTTCGTCGAGGTCTTTGCACACGATTACCATCTCCGGGCTTAAGGCTTTAACTTCTGCCTTTCCGCCCATTGATTTAGTTATAGTCTCCTGCAAGGCAGAGCTACTAGTCGTAGTATTCTTCTTAAGCTCGAGGAGCATCTCATTTTTTTGGGTACGCCTGACTCTTAACACGTTTTCCCCCAAATCTTTCAGCTCCGGGTCCTCTCTGACCTTTTTGAGCAGTGCTGCGTACGTAGTCTCGTCATTTGCTTTGACGAGCACGGCTTCTCCCTTAGGCGCCTTCTGACGAGCCGAGGGTTCTGATTTCCTCTTCTGCTCCCCTTTTCGCTCCTCCTTCTTTTTTTGCTGTTTCCCGCGTTTCTCCTTCCGACCTACAACGGTGCTCCAGCTTTCACCCTGTAAGGTGGCGTCCTTTTCTTCGGCAGCAACAGCATCCTCGAGCGTCTGCCTCTTTGACCCGCCTGGTCTTTCTTCTCCTGGTGAGGATCTTGTCCTCTTTGGAGTTATGGGAACTGGCGTGTTCTCCACTCCAATCTGCCTCTCCTTACCCTGTTTCGGAGGGGCTAGGATGATAGTAGCCTTAGCCGACGCGGATGCTCGCTCAGCTGAATCTGCCCTCTGCGTTGCCGTATCGTACTCTTTCACGGCAGACAGTAGCGCCTTCCGGATTTTGATGACCATCTCCTTAATGTCTTTGTGGACATTGTTTCTCATGTCCACGAACTTGTGGAGCTCCTCCACCAAGTGCCTCGCTACCACTACCTTTGGCGTTTGTGGGGTGTAGCTCCTTCCGCTCTGCTCCGGCTGTTTTTGTTGCTGCTGTTGCTGTTGCTTCGGCTTCCCCTCCTCCTGCTCTTGCTGGGTGACTTCAGCTACTATTGGTGGTGGTGACCTCACCAACCCACCTCTGGCAAACGGATTTGCCGTGCCTGCTCCATTTATATCGGTTGCTTGTTGTTTCTCCATTTTATTTTATTGGGTCCCAACTCCGGGCCGCTATCTCCACTCGCTGCACATAGTCGCCTCTCGTGATCCCATGATTATCTATGCTGCCGAAAAGCAGCAGTGAGGTCATGCAAGGGTTGACACCATCTCTCATGGGGAGTAGTGTTCAGAGCCGGATCGGCGTAAATCGGGAATGCTTCAACCGAACCTAGTACCACCAACCAAATGATGGCGAGATTCGAACGTACCCGGAGACCTGCCAGGGTTTTGTTGGAACGGAGGCAGCCATGCTGTTAGCCCACTCGCCATTTCAAGTCGGTGTCATCCTTCCTTACTCAGGGAGTAGAACAGCACTCTGTCAGCCCTAAGTCGCCATCCTTTTCGTCATCCGTGTCCTGTCCGTTGCCGTTCGCCATGGCCAGTATACCATAATCAAGATGTTACTGGCGTCGATCCTGATGTGCCGGTTGGCACTCCGGTTGGGCTAGAGTGCTTTTATTGCCCAGATCTTAGATTATTGGAATCTTAGGATCTTAGCAGAAGCGGCACAGACTCGCTTCGTCGGAGCTGCTTTCGGAGTTATGGCATTTTTTAGAGGTTCAGAAGAGCCCAATCTTAGCCCCACCATATCCTAGCAAAACTCCCCAACTCGCAGTAGGGCTGTGGGGGGGGGGGTTCGTTAGGCCCCTAGACTCCTGTCCTTCCTGTCCCTGCTGCCCCCTGTATGTATGTATGTATGTATGTATGTATGTATGTATGTATGTATGTATGTATGTATGTATGTATGTATGTATGTATGTATGTATGTATGTATGTATGTATGTATGTATGTATGTATGTATGTATGTATGTATGTATGTATGTATGTATGTATGTATGTATGTATGTATGTATGTATGTATGTGTGTATGTGCGGATTTGTTAACAAAATGTCCACATCGGTTTCTCGGAGATGGCTGAACCGATTTTTACAAACTAAGATTCAAAAGAAAGGTATGATATTCCCATAGGTTGCTATTGAATTTCATTTTCACCCGATATCTTGTTCCGGATTACGAGTTGAAGAGTATGGTTACAAAACAAAATATGTCGATTTGTCCACATCGGTTTCTCGGAATTTTCTGAATCGATTTTGACAAACTTGATTTTAAATGAAAGGTCCATCAGCTGCTGTTGAATTTTGTGTTGATCCGAGTTCTGGTTCCTGAATAACAGGGTGATACGTACGATCACGCAGCCAATCCCGATTCTAACGAATTCTGCGATGAATGTAAAAAGGTGAATTTTTTTCCAAAATGTAAACACAACTGTTGAATTTGTAGATCTAGGTCACCAACCTACCGCGATGAATGCAAAAAGGTGCTCTTATATATACTTACCAAGTGTAATAAGAATGAAAGACATTTCCATAATGTTATATTGTACGAACCAGCTATTAAATCTTAGTTTGGAGAAATGAGAAAGGCACAATTGCACCTCTAGGTGGATTAAAACAGGTTTTGTCTTTCTCAATAGAAAGGTATTGCAATTGCTCTGAAAACCGACTTTTTAACGGAGGGCCGGAGGGCCGAGTGACATATACCATTCGATTCAGTTCGTCGAGTTCGGCAAATGTCTGTGTGTGTGTATGTATGTGTGTATGTATGTATGTGTGTGTGTATGTGACCAAGAATGTCACTCATTTTTCTCAGAGATGGCTGAACCGATTTCGACAAACTTAGTCTCAAATGAAAGGTGCATCGTTCCCATAGGCTGCTATTGAATTTCTAATGGATCCGACTTCCGGTTCTGGAATTACAGGGTGATAAGTACGAACACGCAGAAAATGTCGATTTTAATAAATTCTGCAATGAATGTATAAAGGTGAAATTTTTTCCAAAATATGACCACAACTGCTTCGATTTGTAGTATTAGGTCACTAACATCCATTCAAAGTCTATTTGGCCACATTGGCCACCATCCTCGGTTCCGGAAGCCCCGGCGGAAGTATATAAATTCAGAATAACAGTCACATCGGTTTCTCGGAGATGGCTAGACCGATTCGACTAAACTTGGCCTCAAATGAAAGGTATTGCGTCCCCGTAAATGGCTATTTAATTTCATCCCGATCCGACTTCCGGTTCCGGAGTTACAGGTTGTGGCGTGCGATCACATAGCAAATTGTGATTCAAACCGATACTCCGATGAAAGCAAAAAAGGTAAAAAGTTTCATTTAGTTTCATCTGAAAGGTATAACGGTCCCATAAGCTGCTATTGAATTTTTAGTTGATCCGACTTCCGGTTTCGGAGTTACGGGTTGAAGAGTGCGGTCACACAGCAAATTCCCATATAAACTGGTACCACCATGATGTTCAAATGATGTAAAACACATTAAAATTGATGTAACATTACTCTAGTTTGCGGGTCTGGATCACTAATGATCAATCAAAGCAGCTTTGACCACATTGGCCACCTATGACGGTTCATGACGCCCCGGGGAAACCCGCCAAGTTCCTAAGCTAACATCACACCCATTCCACAACGAATTCTCTACCGATTTTAACAAACTTGATTTCAAACGAAAGATACAGTAATGCCATTGACTGCTGCTGAATTTCATTCGGTTCTAACTCTTGCTTCCGGAGTTACAGGGGTGTTAGTAAGGATACACTGGAATTTCCCATATAAATCGGTACAATTGTAATACCTCAGAGGCTAAAAACTATGGAAATGGTCACCAAATTACTTCTAATCGCAGATCTAGATCACTGATTGCCAATCAAACATTGTCCACTATCGACGATTCCGGAAGTCCGGAGTTCCGGGCATATTCCACAATTAAAGTCACATCGGTTCTTCGGTGATGACTGAACCGATTTTCTCCAACCAAGTCTCAAATGGATGTTGAAATATGCAGTTGAGCATTGCGTCGCCGCCCCTCCACCTCCCCCCCCCGTCTTGCCCTTACACCTCCCTCCTTCATCACTCCCCTCCCCTTGGACCACCCTCACGCCCGCATTTCCTTCATCCACCCCGTATAGCGAAATAAGATGAAGGATTTCTGACGCATCCTCCACTCCCACTCTACTAACCCCCCTTCCCTCCACTTTCAAACCCATTCCACCAACATTTCAAAATATAATCACATGAAGATAACATTGAACTCATGCTGATTAAGCTAATTAAATATTATTATTTTGCCTTTCTCATATAGAAAGGTTATGCAATTGCTCCAAAAACCGACTTTCTAACCGAGGCCCGGAGGGCCGAGTCTCATATAACATTCGACTCTGTTCGCCGAGATCGCAAAATATGTGTGTGTATGTATGTGTATATGTATGTATGTATGCATGTATGTATGTATGTATGTATGTATGTATGTATGTATGTATGTATGTATGTATGTATGTATGTATGTATGTATGTATGTATGTATGTATGTATGTATGTATGTATGTATGTATGTATGTATGTATGTATGTATGTATGTATGTATGTATGTATGTATGTATGTATGTATGTATGTATGTATGTATGTATGTATGTATGTATGTATGTATGTATGTATGTATGTATGTATGTATGTATGTATGTATGTATGTATGTATGTATGTATGTGTGTATGTGCGGATTTGTTAACAAAATGTCCACATCGGTTTCTCGGAGATGGCTGAACCGATTTTTACAAACTAAGATTCAAAAGAAAGGTATGATATTCCCATAGGTTGCTATTGAATTTCATTTTCACCCGATATCTTATTCCGGATTACGAGTTGAAGAGTATGGTTACAAAACAAAATATGTCGATTTGTCCACATCGGTTTCTCGGAATTTTCTGAATCGATTTTGACAAACTTGATTTTAAATGAAAGGTCCATCAGCTGCTGTTGAATTTTGTGTTGATCCGAGTTCTGGTTCCTGAATAACAGGGTGATACGTACGATCACGCAGCCAATCCCGATTCTAACGAATTCTGCGATGAATGTAAAAAGGTGAATTTTTTTCCAAAATGTAAACACAACTGTTGAATTTGTAGATCTAGGTCACCAACCTACCGCGATGAATGCAAAAAGGTGCTCTTATATATACTTACCAAGTGTAATAAGAATGAAAGACATTTCCATAATGTTATATTGTACGAACCAGCTATTAAATCTTAGTTTGGAGAAATGAGAAAGGCACAATTGCACCTCTAGGTGGATTAAAACAGGTTTTGTCTTTCTCAATAGAAAGGTATTGCAATTGCTCTGAAAACCGACTTTTTAACGGAGGGCCGGAGGGCCGAGTGACATATACCATTCGATTCAGTTCGTCGAGTTCGGCAAATGTCTGTGTGTGTGTATGTATGTGTGTATGTATGTATGTGTGTGTATGTGACCAAGAATGTCACTCATTTTTCTCAGAGATGGCTGAACCGATTTCGACAAACTTAGTCTCAAATGAAAGGTGCAACGTTCCCATAGGCTGCTATTGAATTTCTAATGGATCCGACTTCCGGTTCTGGAATTACAGGGTGATAAGTACGAACACGCAGAAAATGTCGATTTTAATAAATTCTGCAATGAATGTATAAAGGTGAAATTTTTTCCAAAATATGACCACAACTGCTTCGATTTGTAGTATTAGGTCACTAACATCCATTCAAAGTCTATTTGGCCACATTGGCCACCATCCTCGGTTCCGGAAGCCCCGGCGGAAGTATATAAATTCAGAATAACAGTCACATCGGTTTCTCGGAGATGGCTAGACCGATTCGACTAAACTTGGCCTCAAATGAAAGGTATTGCGTCCCCGTAAATGGCTATTTAATTTCATCCCGATCCGACTTCCGGTTCCGGAGTTACAGGTTGTGGCGTGCGATCACATAGCAAATTGTGATTCAAACCGATACTCCGATGAAAGCAAAAAAGGTAAAAATTTCGCTAAAATGTCTCTCAAACAACTTAAATTTGCTGTTCTAGGTCACCGACGGCCAACCAAACTTTCGTTGACTACATTAACCACCATAGACGGTTCCGGAAGTGCCCGGGAAAAGCGGCCATCTTTCAAAATTTACGAACTCACATCAGTTTCCCGGAAATGGTTGGGCCAATTTTCACAAACTTAGTCCAAAATGATAGATATAATATCCCCATAGATGTCTATAAAATTTCGTACGGATCGCTTATATGGGTCCGGAAATATAGACTAAATCGTCCGGTCACATATGAAATTCCCATATAAGCCGGAACTTAAATTTTTTTTGCAAAGGGGGACCTCATGAAATTTCAGAGATCGAATGCGTATTTTTGATGCCAAACATCTTTAAAATGCATGAAACGTCGAGATTTTGTTGTCTCGAAAAATTTTTTTTTTTATAAAAATCGACTTTTTGGGACTTTGCCGATTTTGCACCTTTTTGCCTTTCTCATATAGAAAGGTTATGCAATCACTCTGAAAAACATCAACTTAATCCCGGCCCGGAGGGCCGAGTGTCATATCCCATTCGACTCAGTTCGTCGAGATCGGAAAAAGTCTGTATGTGTGTGTGTATGTGTGTATGTATGTGTGTGTGTATGTGTGTGTATGTGTGTGTGTATGTGTGTGCGTATGTGTCAAATAATGTCACTCATTTTTCTCAGAGATGGCTGGACCGATTTGCCCAAACTTAGTCTCAAATGAAAGGTGCAACCTTCCCATCGGCTGCTATTGAATTTTGGATCGATCGGAATTCTCGTTCCGGAATTACGGGTTTCAGAGTGCGGCCACACAGAAATTTCTCATAAAAACTATAGGAAAAATTAAAAATAGAATTTTTATTTTTGATGCTAAATGTATTCAAGGTGCATAAAACGTCGAGATTTGATGCAAACACGAAAAAAAATTGACGAAGATTCACTTTTTTGGATTTTGCACATTTTTGCCTTTCTCATATAGAAAGGTTATGCAATCACTCTGAAAAACGTCAACCTAATCCCGGCCCGGAGGGCCGAGTGTCATATCCCATTCGACTCAGTTCGTCGAGATCGGAAAAAGTCTGTATGTGTGTGTGTGTATGTGTGTGTGTATGTGTGTGTGTATGTATGTGCGTATGTGTCAAATAATGTCACTCATTTTTCTCAGAGATGGCTGGACCGATTTGCCCAAACTTAGTCTCAAATGAAAGGTGCAACCTTCCCATCGGCTGCTATTGAATTTTGGATCGATCGGAATTCTCGTTCCGGAATTACGGGTTTCAGAGTGCGGCCACACAGAAATTTCTCATAAAAACTATAGGAAAAATTAAAAATAGAATTTTTATTTTTGATGCTAAATGTATTCAAGGTGCATAAAACGTCGAGATTTGATGCAAACACGAAAAAAAATTGACGAAGATTCACTTTTTTGGATTTTGCACATTTTTGCCTTTCTCATATAGAAAGGTTATGCAATCACTCTGAAAAACGTCAACCTAATCCCGGGCCGGAGGGCCAAATTTTTTTTTCGACTCGCATAAGGTTTCTGGATTTTAACAGGGGCGTAGTTGATGGTTTACGGAGAGGGGTTACACCCCCCTCTACTGTTCACTCCCCTCCTTTAAAAATCTCCTTAAATCACCCCTCAGACCACCACCTCATACCCCTCCCTTTCAACCCCATTATCTTTAAACCACCACTATATTACAAAGCATACCAATTTAAGCTGGGGAGTCGTTCGTTCATGGGACTTTCGCCCTCCTCACATACCCATCCCCGCATGACAAAATGAGTTAGCAAGCAGATAACATTGATCTAATGCTGATTAGGCTAATGGAGTATGATATTTTTTTGTTTCAAGTGTTTCACCGTCGACACGTAGCTCATCAAGTTCGTGGCTGGCATGCCATTGTGTATAAGTGCAAAGTGTACTAAGAATCTAATGGACATTTCCACAATTATGTTGAACATAAAAAGCCTCCGTGCCATAGTTTAGAGAAATGAGAAAGGCACAATTGCACCGCTAGGTGGATTAAAACAGGTTTTTCAGTTCAATATTACCGTGGCTGTTTTTTCTTTTTCAAAATTTTAGAACTCGAATAATGATTTATTTTCCTGTATATAGTTGTCATGTGATGTATAATAATAAAATGTAGTATATGCATTTAAAAGCTTTTAATGAATATAAACAACGCACACATTCTCGTGATTCATGATTGAGAAAGGCACAATTGCACCGCTAGGTGGCTTAAAATAGGTTTTTTTTTTTATAAAAATCGACTTTTTGGGACTTTGCCGATTTCGCACCTTTTTGCCTTTCTCAATAGAAAGGTATTGCAATTGGTCTGAAAACCGACTTTTAACGGAGGCCTGGAGGGCCGAGTGACATATACCATTCGATTCAGTTCGTCGAGTTCGGCAAATGTCTGTGTGCGTGTATGTATGTGTGTGTGTGTATGTATGTGTGTGTGCGTCTGTGTGTGTGTACGCGAACACAATCTCACTCACTTTTCTCAGAGATGGCTGCACCGATTTTCACAAACTTAGTCCCAAATGAAAGGTGCAACGTTCTCATAGGCTGCTATTGAATTTCTAATGGATCCGCCTTCCGGTTCCGGAATTACAGGGTGATGAGTACGATCACGCAGAAAATGTCGATTTTAATAATTTCTAATAATTCCAAAATGTGACCACAACTGCTTCGATTTGTAGTACTAGATCATTAACAGCCATTCAAAGTCTTTTTGGTCACATTGGCCACCATCATCGGTTCCGGAAGCCCCGGCGGAAGTATCCAAATTCAGAATAACAGTCACATCGGTTTCTCGGAGATGGCTAGACCGAATCAACCAAACTTAGTCTCAAATGAAAGGTGTTGCGTCCCCGTAAATGGCTATTAAATTTTATCCCCAACCGACTTCCGGTTCCGGAGTTACGGGTTGTGGCGTGCGATCACATAGCAAATTGTGATTCAAACCGATACTCCGATGAAAGCAAAAAAGGTAAAAATGTCGCTAAAATGTCTCTCAAACAACTTCAATTTGCAGTTTTAGGTCACCGACGGCCAAACAAACTTTCGTTGACTACATTGACCACCATAGACGGTTCCGGAAGTGCCCGGAAAAAGCGGCCATCTTTCAAAACTAGCAAACTCATATCAGTTTCTCGGAAATGGTTGGGCAGATTTTCACAAACTTAGTCCCAAATGATAGTTATATTATTCCCACAGATGTCTGTAAAATTTCGCACGGATCGCTTATATGGTTCCGGAAATATAGACTTAACCGTCCGGTCACATATGAAATTCCCATATAAGCCGGAACTCAAAATTTTTTTCAAGGGGGGGGGGCCCATGAAATTTCAGAAATCGAATTCGTATTTTTGATGCATCTCTAAAATGCATGAAACGTCGAGATTTTATGTTATCACGAAAATTTTTTTTTAATAAAAATCAACTTTTTGGGACTGCCGATTTCGCACCTTTTTGCCTTTCTCAATAGAAAGGTGTTACAATTGCTCTGAAAACCGACATTTTAACGGAGGCCCGGAGGGCCGAGTGACATATACCATTCGATTCAGTTCGTCGAGTTCGGCAAATGTCTGTGTGTGTATATATGTGTGTGTATGTATGTGTGTGTATGTGCGTCTGTGTGTGTACGCGAACACAATCTCACCCACTTTTCTCAGAGATGGGTGAACCGATTTTCACAAACTTAGTCCCAAATGAAAGGTGCAACGTTCCCATAAGCTGCTGTTGAATTTCTAATGGATCCGCCTTCTGGTTCCGGAATTACAGGCTACAGGTAAATGGCTATTAAATTTTGTCCCGAACCGACTTTCGGTTCCGGAGTTACGGGTTGTGGCGTGCGATCACATAGCAAATTGTGATGCAAACCGATACTCCGATGATAGCAAAAAAGGTAAAAATGTCGCTAAAATGTCTCTCAAATAACTTAAATTTGCAGTTCTAGGTCACCGACGGCCAAACAAACTTTCGTTGACTACATTGACCACCATAGACGGTTCCGGAAGTGCCCGAGAAAAGCGGCCGTCTTTCAAAACTAGCAAACTCATATCAGTTTCTCGGAAATGGTTGGGCCGATTTTCGCAAGCTTAGTCCCAAATGATAGCTATATTATCCCCACAGATGTCTGTAAAATTTCGCACGGATTGCTTATATTTTTCCGGAAATATAGACTGAACCGTCCGGTCACATATGAAATTCCCATATAAGCTGGAACTCAAAATTTTTTTCGAACGGGGGACCCTATGAAATTTCAGAAATCGAATTCGTATTATTGATGCCAAACATCTCTAAGATGCATGAAACGTCGAGATTTTATGTTATCACGATTTTTGCCTTTCTCATATAAAGAAAGGTTATGCAATCACTGTAAAAATCGACTTTTTAACCGAGGCCCGGAGGGCCGAGTGTCATACACCATTCGATTCAGTTCGTCGAGATCGGCAAATGTCTGTGTGTGTATGTGTGTATGTGTGTGTGTATGTGTGTGTATGTGTGTGTGTCATTTAAACTCACACAATTTTCTCAGAGATGGCTGAACCGATTTTCGCAAACATAGTTTCATCTGAAAGGTATAACGCTCCCATAAGCTGCTATTGAATTTTTAGTTGATCCGACTTCCGGTTTCGGAGTTACGGGTTGAAGAGTGCGGTCACACAGCGAAATCCCCATATAAACTGGTACCACCATGATGTTCAAATGATGTAAAACATATTAAAATTGATGTAATATTACTCTAGTTTGCGGGTCTGGATCACTAATGATCAATCAAAGCAGCTTTGACCACATTGGCCACCTATGACGGTTCATGACGCCCCCGGGGAACCCGCCAAGTTCCTAAGCTAATATCACACCCATTCCACAACGAATTCTCTACCGATTTTTACAAACTTGATTTCAAATGAAAGATACAGTAATGCCATTGACTGCTGCTGAATTTTATTCGGTTCTAACTCTTGCTTCCGGAGTTACAGGGGTGTTAGTAAGGATACAATGGAATTTCCCATATAAATCGGTACAATCGTAATACCTCAGAGGCCAAAAACTATTGAAATGGTCACCAAATTACTTCTAATCGCAGATCTAGATCACTGATTGCCAATCAAACATTCTTTGAATATATTGTCCACTATCGACGATTCCGGAAGTTCGGAATTCCGGGCATATTCCACAATTAAAGTCACATAAGTTCTTCGGTGATGACTGAACCGATTTTCTCAAACCTAGTCTCAAATGGAAGGGAAAATATGCAGTTGAGTATTGCGTCGCCGCCCCTCCCCCCCCCCCCCCTTGCCTTGCCCATACACCTCCCTCCTTCATCACTCCCCTCCCCTTGCACCACCCTCACGCCCGCATTTCCTTCATCCACCCCGTATACCGAAATAAGATGAAGGATTTCTGACGCATCCTCCACTCCCACTCTACTAACCCCCCTTCTCTCCACTTTCAAACCCATTCCACCAACATTTCAAAATATAATCACATGAAGATAATATTGAACTCATGCTGATTAAGCTAATTAAATATTATTCTTTTGCCTTTCGCATATAGAAAGGTTATGCAATTGTTCCAAAAACCGACTTTCTAACCAAGGCCCGGAGGCCCGAGTCTCATATAACATTCGACTCAGTTCGCCGAGATCGCAAAATATGTGTGTGTATGTATGTGTATATGTATGTATGCATGTATGTATGTATATATGTATGTATGTGTGTATGTGCGAATTTGTTAACAAAATGTCCACATCGGTTTCTCGGAGATGGCTGAACCGATTTTTACAAACTAAGATTCAAATGAAAGGTATAATATTCCCATAGGTTGCTATTGAATTTCATTTTCAACCGACATCTTGTTCCGGATTACGAGTTGAAGAGTATGGTTACAAAGCAAAATTTGTTGATTTGTCCACATCGGTTTCTCTGAATTTTCTGAACCGATTTGGCAAACTTGATTTTAAATGAAAGGTCCATCAGCTGCTGTTGAATTTTGTGTTGATCCGAGTTCTGGTTCCTGAATAACAGGGTGATACGTACGATCACGCAGCAAATCCCGATTCTAACGAATTCTGCGATGAACGTAAAAAGGTGAATTTTTTCCAAAATGTAAACACAACTGTTGAATTTGTAGATCTAGGTCACCAACAGTCATTCAAAGTCTCTTTGGCCACACTGGCTTCCATCGACGGATCCGGAAGCATCCAAATTCAGAATAACGGTTATATTGGTTTTTTTCGAAAATGGCTAGACCGATTTGAAATGAAAGGTGTTGCGTCGTCGGAAACTGATATTAAATTCCATCTCCATCCGACTTCCGGCTCCGGAGCTACGGGTTGTGGAGTGCGATCACATAGAAAACTCCGATTCAAACTGATACCGCGATGAATGCAAAAAGGTGCTCTTATATATACTTACCAAGTGTAATAAGAATGTAAGACATTTCCATAATGTTATATTGTACGAATAAGCTATTAAATCATAGTTTGGAGAAATGAGAAAGGCACAATTGCACCTCTAGGTGGATTAAAACAGGTTTTTCTATTAAATACTACCGTGGCTGGTTTTTCTTTTGCAAAATTTTAGAACTCGAATAATGATTTCTTTTCTTGTATATAGTTGTCAAGTCATGTATAATAAAATTGTAATGTATACATTTGAAAGCTTTTAATAAATATAAGCAACTAAAAAATTCTCGTGTGCATGATTGAGAAAGGTACAATTGCACCGCTAGGTGGATTAAAACTGGTTTTTCATTCTTATCTGTTTTCCCAGGAATTGGCAAACTGATTTGAGAATATCTGTCTTCTGAATGCTTTTTCTGGACGAGATCTTCAGATTGTAGCGTTGTCTAGTTGAATGTAAGTTTGTTCTACTACCAGAGGGTACGGAGAATAATCCGAATGGATGTTAATAAACTTTTGAAGTTGTTTCTTTCTGGACCATTCTCTTAATTTGGCCTCCCAGGTGCAAATAGTGCTAAATATTAGTGGCTCCGGGGAATTTGAAAGCAGGAACAGTTGCGGAACAAACGTTGTGTTACAAGTAGCATCCTGACTGCGGAAACCCGGACACACATTGGTTCTGTTAGAGGCACTACACATTAAAAAGTTTTTTTTTTCGTGCACATTTCAAACATTACACGAACGGATTTCGCAGTCTCGCTCCGGATATAGTTTTTCGCTTCGATGTCCATCGTATAAACGTTCCATTCACAAAAATGCTTCGAAGAAAACGAGAAATGAACTCTTTCATTGTATGATAATTTTCGTTTTATTCACGATTTTATTTTTTGAGTGTAAACGAAATTGTTCGCTTTGTTTTTTCCGATAACCGTTAAATTCACGCGGACTCTTACCTTCGAAACCTCTTTATGTTATCAACATTTTCGGAAAATAAACATAGCGGGCAAAAGAAAGTAACCCTTTCAACAAATGGAATGGCCAAATATGTATTCTAATTTTTTATTTCAATTTTGATGTCTTAAGTAAATTGATAGCTTTCAAAACAACGATTTGTTTCAGTAATTATGGAACAGTGAAGACAAAAATCAAAAATTGCAATATTCGTTTTTTTGCGATTGCAGGGTTTTCCGTATACTTGTTAATAAGTTATTTTGTTAATATTTTATATAAGAATCGATGAAACGCGAAGCTTATCATATACTGCATGAGTGCAACACAGCGAGAATTTGAATGGATTTTTCCATGTGACCGTTTTAGTATTAACCGACTTGCTACTACAGCATTTGTTTCTTATTACCGTATTATGGCTGTTATTTTGTAGTCTCTCGTTAACGTTTGTACGATGAGAACGTGTGGAAATGAGATCAACCTTTATGAAAAAGGCTAGGTATGGTTAAGTGCCTTTTTTCACCATACTAAGCCGGGTGCCTCACTAATTCATTAATTTCTCGGCCTACAGTCAAAGGAATGCGAAAAAAATGACCTAAACAGCTTTGCTTTGTTGTTAAGAACAACGATAATAACACAAATGCGCTGAAAACAATGAAATTCTCGTGTTTGAGCGCAACGAAAACTCGAATCGAGTGCCCTTATTGTTGCGCTACCATTTGACTCAATGCGTTGAACAAAGATGGCAGACACTGCTCTAACCAACGCCTTCAAATGGGTAGGGTGATAATAGAAACATGGCGAAAATGGGCTCGTCACCCTATATGCGATTATGTTCAACTTTTGTGATTACGCCTAACGTACATTATGCCAATCATACGCATCATATTAAATATTTTTCACATTAAAGCGATTATAGTTTTTTTTATTTTATTGACTGATGGCGCATTCTTTTTATATGTCAACCTAATTAAGAGGGGATTAATTATGCTGCAGACAAGTCAAAGCAGCCGGAGTTTGTGTTGAAGTTGTAAGTGGTTTCAACGGATTAATTATGCTGCAGACAAGTCAAAGCAGCCGGAGTTTGTGTTGAAGTTGTAAGTGGTTTCAGCCAGAATTTCAGGGTGATTGAAACAACAGAGTCGGATTCGTTTGTTTCAATTAAAATTGGCCAGAACTCCGATCCAAATTCGGGATGGGTGTAGCTAAACCAATTCGTGTATGATTCCTAAAGAACAAGCAAAAAATCGAATGATTAGATATAGGGTGATGAGCTCATTTTCGCCTGTTTCTTTTGTCACCCTACCCATTTGAAGCCGTTGGTTAGAGCAGCGTCTGCCATCTTTGTCCAACGCATTGAGTCCAATGGTAGCGCAACAATAGGGGCACTCGATTCGAGTTTTCGTTGCGAGAATTTCACTGTTTTCAGCACATTTGTGTTATTATATTGGTTCTTAACAACGAAGCAAAGTTGTTAATGTAAATTTTTACGCATTCCATTGATTATAGGCCAAGAAATTAATGAATTAATGAGGCACCCTGCTTAGTATGGTGGAAATAGGCACTTTACCCTAGCTACGCAGGCACTTTTTTACCGGAAAGCGATACAAAAGGGGTACCAAAGTGGGTGTTTACACGTACATATAGTAAAACACGACAACTCATTACGGCGAATCTTTGCATGTTTAACGGTAATGATTTAACGATATATTTGTATAGACAAATTAAAGAAATTGACTTGACCCTGCACAAGCTTTGACATTGTGATTAAATTTTAATTCAATTTACCATACAACGATGGTCACTAAGATTCGATAGTTAGTCTCAAATAGACCGTCTTTTACGCGAGTTCTGAACTTGCTTACCTTTAAGCAATTTACTTATAGAAAAGTGATTCATTGACACCAGCTCGAAATGAAAAATTTGACGATGCCAGCGGCAACCGGTCCTCAATCATGGGCTCGTAATAACAGTTATGTGATTCCCGGCGTGTACGATTTGACTGTAGAGGACACTAATTGGGTTCTCACATCTTCGTTTATCATATTTACTATGCAAACTGGCTTTGGGATGCTAGAATCAGGCTGTGTTTCACTGAAGAATGAAGTCAATATTATGATGAAAAATATCATAGATATTGTGCTAGGTGTGTTTTAATATTTTCGAACGAATCGACTTTTCATTTTTCCCATATCTGTGAGCAAAAATGCTTGAAATGACTTTGGTTATAATTAGTATTTTTCAATACAAGTAGCTCTGGTACTCGTTGATAAAAACCAATTATACATTCTAGAAGAAGTGTCTTTGCAATTTTCGAAAAGGTAATTTCGCCGAAAATTAGTAACGAAAGTTAATTGTGCAAGTATCGAATATAATTAAACCGAAGATCATATGAGTGACCGAAATTAAAAGTCGCAAGGATAGAACATGCTTCGCAAAACCCGTTTCAAACATATTAGAATATAAAAATCGGAAATAAACTTCAAGCATAAAAATCGGACAGAAATACTTCAGCATAAGAATCGCTTAAAAAGTTCTGACCCATAAAACTCGGCAAGGGTGAACCTCCAGTATAAAAATCGTTTAAAAAAATGAATCGCTCGTAGGAGCATCCGTATATCTTGATGTTCAAGATTAAAAGTCGGCTACTTTGTAAGAATCAGATGTATTTCTTTCCGGTTTTTTACCCGACTCTTACAAAGGAATGTCCCAGTCCGATTTTTATGCTTGAAGTTTATATCCGGTTTTTATATTATAATATATTTGAAACGGGTTTTACGAAGCATGCTCTGTCCTTGCGACTTTTATTTTCAGTCGCTCATATTCTAAGTTTGGAGATGTCGATGTGATGCTGCACTGCCGGTACGATTAAAAGCCGTTGCTGACGCTAATTGGTGATTACTGCACTTGTCCCGTTTACTACCTACTGAAGAGAATAACAAAATGTTTACAGAATGCAACTTCTCTGACATAGTGGATTATAAATTAGGTCTGGTCAGTACATAAAAAGAATCAACGGCAGATATAGTTTATAAACTTTTGTTAGGATCCTATAGTCGGGTATACCCATTAGTTAAGTCGAAATGAACGGTGAAGAAGACGGGCGCGCAAGACTGCACGGTTATTCTGCTTGATCTTTGCGATTCATCCCTCCGAGAAAATACATCTAATATTTTTATTAGCAAATTGAAATAAATTCTTTGTTAGATTCTAATATTCGCTTCGTGTTACATGATGTATAAATGGTATCTACCGAGTAGAGTGTACGCAGTAACCCAATAACGTTGAATCTGGGCATACCCGGTGGTCCACATTGGTAGTAGAGGAATGAGATATGACTGAAAAAGTGCAGCAATAGCATTTTCGCTTTTACTTTGTGTAGCACCAAGTAAAAACGAAAATATAGTGCTTAAAAGAGATAGACAGATTACACCAAAATTTAAATGAGTGTGGCATCGATGACACCGGAGCAGAGCTAAAAATATTCATATTCATTGAATGAAAATTGACCATATTTAGCCCCATTCATGTTCAATATTCAGTGACGCAGCTAAAAACGTCAAACAAATAAACCGCCCATTCATCCATGTAGTTTTTCATTCGCTTCCGATTATTACACGAAGCGACCGTGCAGCAACGAATCAAACGCATCAAAGTAGGCCCTGGCACAATGTAAGCGATGATGATTGTTGTTTCATATGCTTTTCCGGCATTTGAAAACATTTTCCTAGATAATTAGTGAAATGAATATATTGTACGATATTCAACTGAATGAACAACATGGATACTTAAATGAATATTTTTTTCTATTCACCGCGAGTCGCATCAGGTTTATTTTCAGTCGTCAAAAGAGAGCTTCGATTATTTTTAGCTTTGCGCCGGAGTAGTGTACTGTCAAAAATGAAAATGCGATAAGTGAATGTGGTGCAGGATCATAGCAAACAATAAAGATAAAACGATGAACTCTTACTGTGCTTTAATCTGTGATTTCATTCAGTTTTATCAAGCCTTGCTCTGTGCTAAAATGCAATGTCGTATCAACAAAGAGATTCTGCATGTGGGGCGGACATAGCGTAGTTGGTAAATCGATTGCCTTCTACGCAGCTTACCTGAATTTGATCCCCAACCCAGCACATTGGGTTGGAGATTTTTCCCAAGAGATTTTTCTACCCCGAAAAACGAGCGAATGACCCTAAGCTTAAAACCTCTATAATAAAAAAAATCTGCCTCAAAATATCTTTAAATTTGCTACTTTACCTTCGATCAAATGACTATTCGACGAAAATTTAAAATCGACGTAGATACATTCCACAAAATAACTTTCTATGAAATGACACATTCGGCGAAAACTTAGATTAATATTAAAAATGTACAACAAGATATTTTTTTTTTAATTTCTTGTGGCGATAAAGATTATTCAGTTTCTAAACAATAATGCCACAATTGAAAAATAATTCCTCAAATTTTTATTGCATGATGGTGAAAAATGAGTGAGTGACAGTGCAGCTCCTGCAACTTGTTTTACGATGTACCGTGCAGAGCCCATCCAGCGATAGGCCTCCATTCGCCGATCGATTTGACGGCAAAATCGATTTGAATCGAATATCGTACGGAACTTTGAAATTATAATTAAATCGAAATATATGCAATAGGACGTGTAATATATGTTCAGTATGCATCTTTTCATATATTTCCAAATAATCATTTTTTGAATTCTGTATCATCTAAAAGCTAACTGTTAATAAAATTGTTTAAGCACAATATTTCCAAGTGATTTATACAAAAACCGAATGAGCAAAATCTGCAGCATACGTTTTGACCTAAATTGTCGCGAATAAAAAAATTATAAACCTAGAATTTTTGGTGTAGTGATTGGTAAATAGCACTCTAGAGTCGGATTTTTCCTCCTTTTGCAAATTTCTTCATGAATTTCCTTATTGCCTTTCTCAATAGAAAGGTATTGCAATTGCTCTGAAAACCGAATTTTTATCGGAGGCCCGGAGGGCCGAGTGACATATACCATTCGATTCAGTTCGTCGAGTTCGGCAAAGGTTTGTGTGTGTATGTATGTGTGTATGTATCTATGTGTGTGTATGTGCGTCTGTGTGTGTATGTGACCAAAAACGTCATTATTTTTTCTCAGAGATGGCTGAACCGATTTTGACAAACTTAGTCTCAAATGAAAGGTGCAACGTTCCCATAGGCTGTTATTGAATTTCTGATGGATCCGACTTCCGGTTCTGGAATTACAGGGTGATGAGTACGAACACGCAGAAAATGTCGATTTTAATAAATTCTGCAATGAGGTGAAAATTTTTCCAAAATATGACTACAACTGCTTCGATTTGTAGTATTAAGCCACATCCATTCAAAGTCTATTTGCTCACATTGACCACCATCATCGGTTCCGGAAGCCCCGGCGGAAGTATCTAAATTCAGAATAACAGTCACATCGGTTTCTCGGAGATGGCTGGACCGATTCTACTAAATGAAAGGTATTGCGTCCCCGTAAATGGCTATTTAATTTCATCCCGATCCGACTTCCGGTTCCGGAGTTACAGGTTGTGGCGTGCGATCACATAGCAAATTGTGATTCAAACCGATACTCCGATGAAAGCAAAAAAGGTAAAAATTTAGCTAAAATGTCTCTCAAACAACTTCAATTTGCTGTTCTAGGTTACCGACTGCCAACCAAACGTTCGTTGACTACATTGACCACCATAGACGGTTCCGGAAGTGCCCAGGAAAAGCGGCCATCTTTCAAAATTTACGAACTCACATCAGTTTCCCGGAAATGGTTGGGCCGATTTTCACAAACTTAGTCCCATGATGATAACTATAATATCCCCACAGATGTCTATAAAATTTCGTACGGATCGCTTATATGGGTCCGGAAATATAGACTAAACCGTCCGGTCACATATGAAATTCCCATATAAACCGGAACTCAATTTTTTTTCAAAGGGGGGACCCCATGAAATTTTAGAAATCGAATTCGTATTTTTGATGCCAAACATCTTTAAAATGCATGAAACGTCGAGATTTTATGTTATCTCGAAAAAATTTTTTTTTATAAAAATCGACTTTTTGGGACTTTGCCGATTTGGTACCTTTTTGCCTTTCTCATATAGAAAGGTTATGCAATCACTCTGAAAAACGTCAACCTAATCCCGGCCCGGAGGGCCGAGTGTCATATCCCATTCGACTCAGTTCGTCGAGATCGGAAAAAGTCTGTATGTGTGTGTGTATGTGTGTATGTATGTGTGTGTGTATGTGTGTGTGTATGTGTGTGTGTGTATGTATGTGCGTATGTGTCAAATAATGTCACTCATTTTTCTCAGAGATGGCTGGACCGATTTGCCCAAACTTAGTCTCAAATGAAAGGTGCAACCTTCCCATCGGCTGCTATTGAATTTTGGATCGATCGGAATTCTGGTTCCGGAATTACGGGTTTCAGAGTGCGGCCACACAGAAATTTCGCATAAAAACTATAGGAAAAATTAAAAATAGAATTTTTATTTTTGATGCTAAATGTATTCAAGGTGCATAAAACGTCGAGATTTGATGCAAACACGAAAAAAATTTGACGAAGATTCACGTTTTTGGATTTTGCACATTTTTGCCTTTCTCATATAGAAAGGTTATGCAATCACTCTGAAAAACGTCAACCTAATCCCGGCCCGGAGGGCCGAGTGTCATATCCCATTCGACTCAGTTCGTCGAGATCGGAAAAAGTCTGTATGTGTGTGTGTATGTGTGTATGTATGTGTGTGTGTATGTGTGTGTGTATGTGTGTGTGTGTGTATGTATGTGCGTATGTGTCAAATAATGTCACTCATTTTTCTCAGAGATGGCTGGACCGATTTGCCCAAACTTAGTCTCAAATGAAAGGTGCAACCTTCCCATCGGCTGCTATTGAATTTTGGATCGATCGGAATTCTGGTTCCGGAATTACGGGTTTCAGAGTGCGGCCACACAGAAATTTCGCATAAAAACTATAGGAAAAATTAAAAATAGAATTTTTATTTTTGATGCTAAATGTATTCAAGGTGCATAAAACGTCGAGATTTGATGCAAACACGAAAAAAATTTGACGAAGATTCACGTTTTTGGATTTTGCACATTTTTGCCTTTCTCATATAGAAAGGTTATGCAATCACTCTGAAAAACGTCAACCTAATCCCGGCCCGGAGGGCCGAGTGTCATATCCCATTCGACTCAGTTCGTCGAGATCGGAAAAAGTCTGTATGTGTGTGTGTATGTGTGTATGTATGTGTGTGTGTATGTGTGTGTGTATGTGTGTGTGTGTGTATGTATGTGCGTATGTGTCAAATAATGTCACTCATTTTTCTCAGAGATGGCTGGACCGATTTGCCCAAACTTAGTCTCAAATGAAAGGTGCAACCTTCCCATCGGCTGCTATTGAATTTTGGATCGATCGGAATTCTGGTTCCGGAATTACGGGTTTCAGAGTGCGGCCACACAGAAATTTCGCATAAAAACTATAGGAAAAATTAAAAATAGAATTTTTATTTTTGATGCTAAATGTATTCAAGGTGCATAAAACGTCGAGATTTGATGCAAACACGAAAAAAATTTGACGAAGATTCACGTTTTTGGATTTTGCACATTTTTGCCTTTCTCATATAGAAAGGTTATGCAATCACTCTGAAAAACGTCAACCTAATCCCGGCCCGGAGGGCCGAGTGTCATATCCCATTCGACTCAGTTCGTCGAGATCGGAAAAAGTCTGTATGTGTGTGTGTATGTGTGTATGTATGTGTGTGTATGTGTGTGTGTATGTGTGTGTATGTGTGTGTGTATGTGTGTGTGTGTGTATGTATGTGCGTATGTGTCAAATAATGTCACTCATTTTTCTCAGAGATGGCTGGACCGATTTGCCCAAACTTAGTCTCAAATGAAAGGTGCAACCTTCCCATCGGCTGCTATTGAATTTTGGATCGATCGGAATTCTGGTTCCGGAATTACGGGTTTCAGAGTGCGGCCACACAGAAATTTCGCATAAAAACTATAGGAAAAATTAAAAATAGAATTTTTATTTTTGATGCTAAATGTATTCAAGGTGCATAAAACGTCGAGATTTGATGCAAACACGAAAAAAATTTGACGAAGATTCACGTTTTTGGATTTTGCACATTTTTGCCTTTCTCATATAGAAAGGTTATGCAATCACTCTGAAAAACGTCAACCTAATCCCGGCCCGGAGGGCCGAGTGTCATATCCCATTCGACTCAGTTCGTCGAGATCGGAAAAAGTCTGTATGTGTGTGTGTATGTGTGTATGTATGTGTGTGTGTATGTGTGTGTGTATGTGTGTGTATGTGTGTGTGTATGTGTGTGTGTGTGTGTGTATGTATGTGCGTATGTGTCAAATAATGTCACTCATTTTTCTCAGAGATGGCTGGACCGATTTGCCCAAACTTAGTCTCAAATGAAAGGTGCAACCTTCCCATCGGCTGCTATTGAATTTTGGATCGATCGGAATTCTGGTTCCGGAATTACGGGTTTCAGAGTGCGGCCACACAGAAATTTCGCATAAAAACTATAGGAAAAATTAAAAATAGAATTTTTATTTTTGATGCTAAATGTATTCAAGGTGCATAAAACGTCGAGATTTGATGCAAACACGAAAAAAATTTGACGAAGATTCACGTTTTTGGATTTTGGCACATTTTTGCCTTTCTCATATAGAAAGGTTATGCAATCACTCTGAAAAACGTCAACCTAATCCCGGCCCGGAGGGCCGAGTGTCATATCCCATTCGACTCAGTTCGTCGAGATCGGAAAAAGTCTGTATGTGTGTGTGTATGTGTGTATGTATGTGTGTGTGTATGTGTGTGTGTATGTGTGTGTGTGTGTATGTATGTGCGTATGTGTCAAATAATGTCACTCATTTTTCTCAGAGATGGCTGGACCGATTTGCCCAAACTTAGTCTCAAATGAAAGGTGCAACCTTCCCATCGGCTGCTATTGAATTTTGGATCGATCGGAATTCTGGTTCCGGAATTACGGGTTTCAGAGTGCGGCCACACAGAAATTTCGCATAAAAACTATAGGAAAAATTAAAAATAGAATTTTTATTTTTGATGCTAAATGTATTCAAGGTGCATAAAACGTCGAGATTTGATGCAAACACGAAAAAAATTTGACGAAGATTCACGTTTTTGGATTTTGCACATTTTTGCCTTTCTCATATAGAAAGGTTATGCAATCACTCTGAAAAACGTCAACCTAATCCCGGCCCGGAGGGCCGAGTGTCATATCCCATTCGACTCAGTTCGTCGAGATCGGAAAAAGTCTGTATGTGTGTGTGTATGTGTGTATGTATGTGTGTGTATGTGTGTGTGTATGTGTGTGTGTGTATGTATGTGCGTATGTGTCAAATAATGTCACTCATTTTTCTCAGAGATGGCTGGACCGATTTGCCCAAACTTAGTCTCAAATGAAAGGTGCAACCTTCCCATCGGCTGCTATTGAATTTTGGATCGATCGGAATTCTGGTTCCGGAATTACGGGTTTCAGAGTGCGGCCACACAGAAATTTCGCATAAAAACTATAGGAAAAATTAAAAATAGAATTTTTATTTTTGATGCTAAATGTATTCAAGGTGCATAAAACGTCGAGATTTGATGCAAACACGAAAAAAATTTGACGAAGATTCACGTTTTTGGATTTTGCACATTTTTGCCTTTCTCATATAGAAAGGTTATGCAATCACTCTGAAAAACGTCAACCTAATCCCGGCCCGGAGGGCCGAGTGTCATATCCCATTCGACTCAGTTCGTCGAGATCGGAAAAAGTCTGTATGTGTGTGTGTATGTATGTGTGTGTGTATGTGTGTGTGTATGTGTGTGTATGTGTGTGTATGTGTGTGTGTGTATGTATGTGCGTATGTGTCAAATAATGTCACTCATTTTTCTCAGAGATGGCTGGACCGATTTGCCCAAACTTAGTCTCAAATGAAAGGTGCAACCTTCCCATCGGCTGCTATTGAATTTTGGATCGATCGGAATTCTGGTTCCGGAATTACGGGTTTCAGAGTGCGGCCACACAGAAATTTCGCATAAAAACTATAGGAAAAATTAAAAATAGAATTT